>NW_027142453.1:1692128-1829476 GCF_026170545.1 Melanerpes formicivorus
GGGTTGGAAGGCAGATCCTCCCTTGCCTCCCACCGGGGCAGAAAGAATGAGACTTGGACAAATGGATTGCAGAAGTGATGGAAAGTTTAAATGGAAAAGCAGTGAATGTTTTACACAGAGCTACAAGCACAGTGACAAAAGAGAACCCAAAACATACTCAGAAGCCTCCCAGCATTTCCCTTCTTCTTACCTAAGGGTACACCCAAAACCCCCAGGGCTCTTTCTTCCCCCCTCTCCACTGTTAGGCTAATCTCAGCTGGCCAGATCTGAGATTGCCCTTCCCCCTTCTCCTCTTGGCATTAGGCCTACCCAGGCCCAGCCTTGAGATAACTCCTCTTCCATTACCAGATAGGGAGCATCTCCCATGGGAGCAGCAAGGGAAGAAAGAGGAAGTGTGAGGCCTTGCAGATGGATTTATAGGGAGCAGGACATTATGGGTATGAAATATGCAGCTTCCTGTGTCCACGCACTGGGCTGGACCCTCAGGACATCAGAGGTGCACTCCATGTGGGAGCAGCAGGAGGCACACAGCCTAAACTACCACAATATAAGAGTGAGAAAGGGAATTATTTTCAGAGGAGAGTTTGCTTGTGCAGTTTTAGGCAGGACTGAGAAGGAAACACAGATAGTATGATTCTACTCTGTATGTGTGGTTCCCTGCCTCTTGGCTCCCTGCAATACACCCAGAAACTGAAGATGCAGATTTTTCTGCAAAGAGACTTTGGCTGGCAGGACGAGGGGGAAGGGATAGGAACAGACCCATCTTTCATATTTTTCATAACAACAGGATCCATAGCCTCTGGAGGAGGGTATTTAGTCCATCATCTGTAAATTTGCAGATGACACTATATGGGGCAGGTGTTGATCTGTTAGAAGATTGGAGAGATCTGCAGAAGGACCTTGACAGGCTGGTGAGATGGGCAGAGCCAAGGGCATGAGATTTAACACATCCAAGTGCCAGGTTCTACACATTGGCCACAACAACCCCATGCAGTGCTGCAGGCTGGGGTCAGAGTGGCTGGAGAGCAGCCAGGTAGAAAGGGACCAGGGGGTACTGGTTGATAATAGGCTGAACATGAGCCAGCAGTGTGCCCAGGTGGCCAAGAAAGCCAATGGCATCCTGGCCAGGATCAGGAATAGTGTGGCCAGCAGGAGAAGGGAAGTCATTGTGCCCCTGTACTCAGCACTGGCTAGACCACGCCTTGAGTCCTGTGGCCCCTTGGTTTAGGAAAGATGTTGAGTTGCTGGAAGGTGTCCAGAGAAGGGCAACAAAGCTGCGAAGGGTTTGGAGCACAGCCCTGTGAGGAGAGGCTGAGGGAGCTGGGGTTGCTTAGCCTGGAGAAGAGGAAGCTTGGGGGAGATCTTCTTGCTGTCTACAACTACCTGAAGGGAGGTTGTAGGCAGGTGGGGGTTGGTCTCTTCTCTCAGGCAACCAGCCCCAGAACAAGAGGACACAGTTTCAAGCTGCACCAGGGGAGGTTTAGGCTGGATGTTAGGAAGAAATTCTTCATAGAGAGAGTGATTTGCCACTGGAATGTGCTGCCTGGAGGTGGTGGAGTCACCATCACTGGAGGTGTTTAGGAAGAGACTGGATGGGGTGCTTGGTGCCCTGGTTTAGTTGATTAGATGGTTTTGGATGGTACATTGGATTCAATGATCTCAAAGGTCTCTTCCAACCTGGTTAATGCTATTCCATTCCATTTTATTCCATTTTATTCCATTCCATTTTATTCCATTCCATTCCATTCCATTCCATTCCATTCCATTCCATTCCATTCCATTCCATTCCATTCCATTTTATCCCATCCCATCTTATTCTATTCTATTCTATTCTATTCTATTCTATTCTATTCTATTCTATTCTATTCTATTCTATTCCAATTCTATTCTAACTGAGTTGCAGTAGGAATAGGAACTAAAATAAAGTGATGCTGTTAGGGAAAAGCCTCAATAGCTAAACGGAACCACGAAAGCATTTTTTGGTTGAAATCAATGTAAGTGGAACATTAAATAAAAACTATGCAATAAAAGTATGAAGAAAATCAATAAGTGCAAACATGCTATGTATCAATATTTGCCCTAACCCTAAGAGAGGAAATGGGATTAAGAAATAAAAAAGCCAGCCTTAATTTTCACTGTTTTAAATAACTGTTCAAGCTGAAAATTAAACCCCCAGTATCTGACTTGCCAATATGCTGAGTCCCCTCGTGGAGTAATGTTTCTGAAATATATTGAGTGTGTGTGGTGTGTGGTGTTCAAAGTGTGCTGAAAATTTCTAAATCAAGCAATACATACTAAAACCTGTGCTGAAAAGGGGAACTGACAATAGCTAAGCATTTTATAGCTACACTCTGATGGGAGGTACATACAAGACAGAAATTCACAATGGCTACAATAAATATTAGTTTGAACTAGAAACAAGCCACCCTATATCTGAGGGACAATTACTGGAGGCTTTCAAGTACATATTATTTACAGTAGGTTTGCAAGGACCTGCGTTACTCTGTGTAATAGGTAGCAACAGCTGTGCAGGCAAAGAGCACTTGGAACCATGTATCATAGAATCATAGAATCAATAATGTTGGAAAAGACCTCAGGGGTCACCAAGTCCAACCTGTCACCCAACACCTCAGGACTAACTAAACCATGGCTTCAAGTGTCACGTCCAATCCCTTTATGAACACCTCCAGAGTGTCCAGTTCTGGGCCCCTCAGTTTAGGAAAGATGTTGACCTGCTGGAAAGTGTCCAGAGAAGGGCAACAAAGCTGGGGAGGGGTTTGGAGCACAGCCCTGTGAGGAGAGGCTGAGGGAGGCTGGGGTTGCCTTAGCCTGGAGAAGAGGAGGCTCAGGGGAGACCTTCTTGCTGCCTACAACTACCTGAAGGGAGGGTTGTAGCCAGATGGGGGTTGGTCTCTTCTCCCAGAGGCAACCAGCACAAGAATAGGACACAGTCTCAAGCAGTGCCAGGAGATGCTCAGCCTGGATGTTAGGAAAAAGTTTTTGCAGAAAGAGTGATTGGCCATTGGAATGTGCTGCCTAGGGAGGTGGTGTGGAGTCACCATCCCTGGAGGTGTTTAGGGAAGAGACTGGATGAGGCACTTAGTGCCATGGTTTAATTGATATGATGGTGTTGGATGATAGGTTGGACTGGATGATCTCAATTGTCTTTTCCAACCTGGTTAATTCAATTAAATTCATTTCAATTCAATTCAATTAAATTCAAGCCAAGCCAAGCCAAGCCAAGTCAAGCCAAGCCAAGCAAAGCCAAGCCAAGCCTATTCTATTCTATCTACTCTATTCTATTCTATTTCTATTCTATTCTATTCTATTCTATTCTATTCTATTCTATTCTATTCTATTCTATTCTATTCTATTCTATTCTATTCTATTCTATTTCTATTCTATTCTATTCTATTCTTTAGAAAGGGACTATTTGGGAGTCTGAGATCACCATGAATATCTCAGCAAGATTACTTACACATGAGGGAGAGGAAATGGGGTAACATGGTCAAAAAATGCTCTGCACAATTGTTCAAATGAATAGGATAGGATAGGATAGGATAGGATAGGATAGGATAGGATAGGATAGGATAGGAATAGACCAGGTTGGAAGAGACCTTCAAATCATCGCATACAACCCATCAACCAATCCAACCCACCTAAACAACTAACCCATGGCACCAAGCACCCCCATCAAGTCTGCTCCTGAAACACCTCCAATGACGGCGACTCCACCACCTCCCCAGGCAGCCCATTCCAATGGGCAATCTCTCTCTCTCTATAGAACTTCTTCCTAACAACCAGCCTAAACCTCCCCTGGTGCAGCCTGAGACTGTGTCCTCTTGCTTTGGTACTGGCTGCCCGGGAGAAGAGGACCAACATCCCGCCTGTCTACAACAGATAGAGGCAACCATGAGGTAGTCATCCAGATGCAAATAGCCTTGAACACAGAATTGTCCTGTCCCTGCCCAAATTTTGAAGCTTGGCTCATCTCTCTCACAATACTTGAAACACTGACTGAGTCACTCTTGCTGAAGAGAAGCTCTGTGTGTAGGCTTACAAGTAATCAATGTATTTAATTGGTTTCACAGCATGCAAAAATGATACAATATGCAAACTGTTAATGGTCTAATTACCTTCCTCCGTTGTTCTTGCCTTCATTTCCTCTAATCTTCTGTTTTCCTCCTCTCGAAGAGCTTGCTTATAAGTATGGCTTCTCATCTATTGTTCAGCAGAGAATATAAACATATTGGGCTGTGTGTAGGGGGGGGCAATATCCCAAACCTTATTCCCAAATGGTTATATAGGTAATTAACAAAACAGAAATGGTTGAATAACTCCAGTTACTTAAAAAACAGATTAGTCTTGAAACTAAAAATTTAAACAAGAAAGGGTCTAGCGCCCTCTTAGTCATTTGGCTTGGCTGGATGTCCACCCACACAACCACCAGGCAGCTCCAACACAGGCAGTTCTGTGTCCTTGTATAGAATACAACAGGATAGGATAGGATAGGAGGATAGGATAGGATAGGATAGGATAGGATAGATAGAATAGAATAGAATAGAATAGAATAGAATAGAATAGAATAGAATAGAATAGAATAGAATAGAATAGAATAGAATAGAATAGAATAGAATAGAATAGAATAGAATAGAATTAACCAGGTACCTTTGAGATCATGGAATCCAACCTATCATCCAACACCATCTAATCAACTAAACCATGGCATCAAGTGCTCCATGCAGTCCCTTCCTAAACACCTCCAATGATGGTGACTCCACCACCTCCCTGGGCAGTACATTCCAATGACCAATCACTCTTTTCTGGGATGTACTTCCTAACATCTAGCCTAAACCTCCCTGGTGCAGCTTGAGACTGTGTCCTCTTGTTCTGGTGCTGGGTTGCCTGGGAGAAGAGACCAACTCCCCCTTCAGGGAGTTGTAGACAGCACGAAGGTCTCCCACAAGCTCCCTCTTCTCCAGGCTAAGCAACCCCAGCTCCCTCAGCCTCTCCTCACAGGGTTTTGCTACAAACCCCTCACCAGCTTTGTTGTCCTTCTCTGGACATGTTATAGAAAGTCAACATCTTTCCTAAACTGAGGGGCCAAGAACTGAACACAGGACTCAAGGTGTGGCCTAACCAGTGCTGAGTACAGGGGCACAATGACCTCCCCTGCTCCTGCTGGCCCACACTGTTCCTGATGCAGGCCAAGATGCCCTTGCCTTCTTGGCCACCTGGGGCACACTGCTGGCTCATATACTGGTGAAGTCTTTGGCAACTTATACTGTAAATTCTTTGAGCAGGGGACATAGCGTAGAACACTGAAAAATGAGCCAGCATAATTTAATACAAGAAGCAGGTAGGTTTGACTTTAGTGAGGAGCTTGTTGTAGGTCCACACAGTGTTCTTGAAACATGATATATGTGTGCAGAATGACACCATTAAAACAACAGGCACATAATTTGCTCCAAAGGCTGAATAGAGGAAGCAATTATTAATAGCTCAATTTTGAGCTGGGAGGAGTTGTTACATGTGTCCGGGGAGACTCATTGTGGGTCCAATGCTATTCATTACTCTCCGTAATGGCTTGGAGAATTGTGTGGAGTGTATGTTAATCAAGTTGGAAGACAATAAAAATCTACACAGGATTGGTAACACTTTGAAAGACAGGATTAAAGTTAATTATGAGGTTGATTAAATAAGCGGGCAAAAAGTCACCGATGACAGGCACTCCAAAGAAGTTAAATGTGTTCATGCACATCAAGGCATGTTTGACACTGATGTTTTGAACTAGGTGTGCTAAATTAATATCACTATCAAAGAAATGATGTGAGGAAAAGAAATTGATCAATATTACATTATCCCAAATGTTGCTGGAATGGTGTCCAGAGAAGGGCAACAAAGCTGGGGAGGGGTTTGGAGCACAAGCCCTATGAGGAGAGGCTGAGGGACCTGGGAGGGGCCTGGAGAAGAGGAGGCTCAGGGGAGACCTTCTTGCTGTCTACAACTACCTGAAGGGAGGGTTGTATGCAAGTGGGGCTTGGTCTCTTCTCCCAGGTAACCAACACCAGAACAAGAGGACAGAGTCCTCAAGCTGTGCCAAGGGAAGTTTAGGCTGGATGTTAGGAAGTTCTTCAGAGAAAGAGTGATTGCCAATTGGAATGTGCTGCCATGGGAGGTGGTGGAGTCATCATCACTGGAGGTGTTGAGGAAGAGTCTGGATGGGGCATTTGGTGCCATGGTATAGTTGATTAGATGGTGTTGGGTGATAGGTTGGACTTGATGATCTCAAAGGTCTCTTCCAACCTGGTTAATTTCTCTTCTCTTCTCTTCTCTTCTCTTCTCTTCTCTTCTCTTCTCTTCTCTTCTCTTTCTCTCTCTTCTCTTCTCTCTTCTCTTCTCTTCTCTTCTCTTCTCTTCTCTTCTCTTCTCTTCTCTTCTCTTCTCTTCTCTTCTCTTCTCTTCTCTTTCTTCTCTCTTCTCTTCTCTTCTCTTCTCTATCTCTTCTCTTCTCTTCTCTTCTCTTCTCTTCTCTTCTCTTCTTCTCTTCTCTCTCTTCTCTCTCTCTCTCTCCTCGAGTCTCCTCTCCTCGAGTCTCCTCTCCTCGAGTCTCCTCTCCTCGAGTCTCCTCTCCTCTTCCTCGAGTCCTCCTCTCCTCTCCTCGAGTCTCCTCTCCTCTCCTCTCCTCGAGTCTCCTCTCCTCGAGTCTCTCTCCTCGAGTCTCCTCTCCTCTCCTCCCCTCCCCTCCCCTCCATTCCATTCCATTCCATTCCATTCCATTCCACTCCACTCCATTCCATTCCATTCCATTCCATTCCATTCCATTCCATTCCATTCCATTCCATTCCATTCCATTCCATTCCATTTCCATTCCATTCCATTCCCATTCCATTCCATTCCATTCCTTGTAATGAGGATTTCTCTCCACTTGGCTGCCTGATCTCCATCTTTCCTCAATTTCAAACCTTCTCAATGGAGAAAAACTTCTATCTCAGAGTTAGCACTCTCCACTGCAAATTTTTACATCAGTAGGAAGGCTTGGTTTAGGCACAGAGAGACTAATCATATGTGAAAAAGCCTTTTTGAGGCAATTAGAATAATGAAACCTGAGCAATACTTTATCTGTTTCCTAATTGCATTGATACTTACCAGGCTCATTCAAACTGAGACAAAGTGCCCAAGCAGGCTATGAAATTATTCTTAGGACACAGTGAGAAATAAGCTTATCTTCTGACCAGATTTTCAATGCAGTAAAGCATTCACTGACATGAACTGGTTGAGATTTCATAAAAGCTTGCCACCAACAGATGGGTATGGAGCACATTTAAGAGTCTGATCTGACCTTAGAATATAAATCTGCATCTCATTTATCAGAGAGAGATCTGAGAGTCATAAAGGCAGTCCCTTACTATGTAGGCTAGTCTGCCAGTGTGAAAGAGACAATGCAGGCAATCTCATTCAGAAAGACTCCTTGGTACTCACTCAGTTATATTTAGGCAATTAAGCTCAGTTAGAGTATTACTCTATTGACAGCACCTGGAAAGATGACAGAAAATATAGCACATGTCATGTTTTTGCTTACCCATGCTGTAGACTCTTGGCCATGATTAGCAATCTGACAGGAATCACTCTTTGGCAAACCCAAGTCCAATCTGTTCAATAATTCATTGGTTTTGCTGTGAAGAAATCCAATCCAAATAGAATTGTTAGTGCTTCCATAAACGCAAATACAGCTTTTTATTACACCCTTGGAATGTAGCCTAGACATTTTATCATATGACTGCTGAAAAAACATCACAGGTGGAACAAAAGGTTATGGAGAAAGGCAGAATGAAATGAGAGAGAGGATACAGAATCTATGTTGTGGTTATTTGCTGGGAGGAATTCTTAAGCAAACAATTACTGTCATTTGCATGTTTGGGGGTTGCAGTGGATTTCCTTTCCATACATACTGTAAAGCTTCTAAGAAGCTGACTTGCATCCCATTGGGCAAGGTCTATTTCCAACCTGGTCTATTCCATTCCATTCCATTCCATTCCATTCCATTCCATTCCATTCCATTCCATTCCATTCCATTCCATTCCATTCCATTCCATCCTATCCTATCCTATCCTATCCTATCCTATCCTATCCTATCCTATCCTATCCTACTCTATTCTATTCTATTCTATTCTATTCTATTCTATTCTATTCTATTCTATTCTATCCTATTCTATCCTATTCTATTCTATTCTATTCTATTCTATTCTATTCTATTCTATTCTATTCTATTCTATTCTATCCTACTCTATTCTATCCTACTCTATTCTATTCTATTCTATTCTATTCTATTCTATTCTATTCTAAACAGATGTGTGAATATATTTGTGACTAAGCATCCTGGCTGTCCAGTCTGTCTAGGTCTTATAGTGATAGGTTGGACTTGATGATCTTGAAGGTCTTTTTCTAACGTGGTTAATTATATTCCATTCTATTCTATTCTATTCTATTCTATTCTATTCTATTCTATTCTATGCTATTCTATGCTATTCTATGCTATGCTATGCTAGGCTAGGCTAGGCTAGGCTAGTCTAGTCTAGTCCAGTCATCAGGATGCTACTGCTTCACAGATTTAGTTGCAAATTCTTCTGCTGGCTCTATAAACCCCCGAGAAGCAATTCAAAAGATGATTCAGGGAATTTTCCTTCACAGTGAATAGAATGCAGCATTGCAATGGATTACTTAAGCAGAAAGAGTTTGAAGCATTTTGTAGCACTGAAACAGAAATAAAATGTTTGGGTTTAGTTGAAGCAGAATGGCACAACAGTGCCATTTCTTATTTTGTCAAGGGCAATTTTATGTTTCCAATCACATGCCTTATAAAACATATTTTCAAAGTAGTGTCGCTTTGCTCTCAGTTTCAGAAGGCCAATGGCATCCTGGCCTGCATCAGGAACAGTGTGGCCAGCAGGAGCAGGGAGGTCATTCTGCCCCTGTACACTGCACTGGTTAGGCCACACCTTGAGTCCTGTGCCCAGTTCTGAGCCCCTCAGTTTAGGGAAGATGTTGAGTTGCTGGAAGGTGTCCAGAGAAGGGCAACAAAGCTGGGGAGGGGTTTAGAGCACAGCCCTGTGAGAAAAGGTTGAGGGAGCTGGGGGTGTTTAGCCTGGAGAAAAGGAGGCTCAGGGGAGACCGTCCTGTTGTCTACAACTCCCTGAAGGGAGGTTGTAGCCAGATGGGGATTAGTCTCTTCTCCCAGGCAATCAGCACCAGAACAAGAGGACACAGTCTCAAGCTGCGTCAGGGGAGGTTTGGGCTGGTGTTAGGAAGAAATTCTTCATAGAAAGAGTGCTTGTCCCCTGGAATGTGCTGCCCAGAGAGGTGGTGGAGTCACCATCACTGGATTTGTTTAGGAAGAGACTGGATGGTGTGCTTGGTGCCATGGTTTAGTTGATTAGATGGTGTTGGGTGATAGGTTGGACTTGATGATCTCGAAGGTCTCCTCCAACTGGGTCTATTCTATTCTATTCTATTCTATTCTAATTACAAGGGTGGAAGGAAATGAAGTTTCTCAGCAAGACTGTGCATTGCCTTTGAATACAGAAAACACCTTACCACACCCAACTCAGTGATACATGACTAAAGCATTCGTATCATGAGAAAGGGACTCAGGTTCCGAACCCTACTAAAGACAAACTCAGTCATGTCAGTCATACATGTTAATTCATTGTGAATCACCTCTATGGAAACCCAGTAATGCATTTGGAGTTGCCAGACTGTCAAAATATTGTCTGTGTGGTATTTTTCATAACGCTAAACCTATAGTCACAACAACACAAATCATAGCATAAGCCATGCTGCAGGGAAAGAGGGAAGTAGGAGGGATGACAGTTCAATTAATGTTCCAGTGAGGAAAACATTAACTGCAGAAGGAAATCAGCATATCAAAGTGTCCAGAGGTATTCCACACTCAGAGAGCTGGAGCAACATCTTACTTGCTAAAACTTCAGGGACTAATCAAAGAAGCTAAAAAAATGCAATCCTCTAATATTAAGCAAAGAAGAGAGTAGAATAGAATTAACCGGGTGGGAAAAGAACTTGACACCATCGAGTCCAACCTATCATCCAACACCATCTAATCAACTAAGCCATGGCACCAAATGCCACATCCAGACTCTTCTTAAACACCTCCAGTGATGGTGACTCCACCATCTCCCTGGGCATCACATTCCAATGGCCAATCACTCTTTCTCTGAAGAACTTCTTCCTAATATCCAGCCTAAACCTCTCCTAAACCTCTCACGACCCTAGACTTTAGGCATGCAGATTTTGATCGCTTCAGGGATCTGCTAGCCAAAGTGTCGTGGGACAAAGCCCTGGAGGGAAGAGGGACCCAGGACAGCTGGTCAGTATTCAAGGACCACCTCCTCTGTGTCCAGGAGCTCTGTGTACCAACAAAGAGGAAAAGCAGGTAAGAATGCTAGGAGGCCTGCCTGGATGGGCAAGGAGCTACTGGACACACTATTACTTAAAAGGAAAACTCTACAGGAAGTGGAGGAAGGACAGGTAGAACAGGGGGAATACAAGGAAGCTGCCCGAGCAGCAAGAGTCCTGGTTAGGAAAGCCAAAGCAGAGTTTTGAGTTGAATCTAGCCAGGGAGAATTAAAGGGAATACTAAGAACTTTTACAGGTATATTAATGGGAAGAAGAAGACTAGGGAAGGTGTGGGTCCCCCTCAGAAAGGAAAATGGTGACATGGTCACATGTGATGAGGAAAAGGCTGAGGTACTTAATAACTTCTTTACCTCAGTCTTCACTGCAAGGGCCTCTAGCCACACTCCTGATGTTATGGAAGTCAAAGCTAGGGACGGGGAGGAAGAACTGCCCATTGTAAGTGCAGATCAGGTTGGTGATCACCTGAAGAACCTGAAAGTGTTCAAGTCCATGGGACCCGACGGGTTACACCCACGGGTACTGAGAGAACTGGCAGATGAGGTTGCTAAACCCCTCTCTATTATATTTCAAAAGTCCTGGCAGTCTGGTGAAGTCCCCACAGACTGGAAAAGGGGAAACATTGCCCCCATCTTCAAAAAGGGCAAGAAGGAGGAACCAGGGAACTACAGGCCAGTCAGTCTCACCTCTGTGCCTGGAAAGATCATGGAACAGATCCTCCTGGAGTCACTACTCACTCAAAAGAATAGTGAAGAGGTGATTGGGAACAGTCAGCATGGCTTTGCCAAGGGCAAATCCTGCCTGACCAACCTGGTGGCCTTCTATGAGCAGGTGACAAAATTAATAGATGAGGGGCGAGCAACTGATGTCATTTACCTGGACCTGAGCAAAGCCTTCGACACTGTCCCACACCACATCCTGGTCTCCAAACTGGTGACACATGGGTTTGATTGGTGGACCACTAGATGGATAAGGAACTGGCTTGATGGCCGCACCCAAAGAGTGGCTGTCAATGGCTCCATGTCCCAGTGGAGGCCAGTGACAAGTGGAGTCCCTCAGGGATCAGTCCTGGGACCTGTCTTATTCAACATCTTTGTGGGGGACATGGACAGTGGCATTGAGTGCACCCTCAGCAAGTTTGCTGATGACACCAAGCTGTGTGGTGCAGCAGACACGCTGGAGGGAAGGGAGGCCATCCAGAGAGATCTTGACAGGCTGGAGAGGTGGGCACAGGTCAACCTCATGAAGTTCAATAAGAGCAAGTGCAGGGTCCTGCATCTGGGTGGAGGCAATCCCAGGCACAAATCCAGGCTGGGCAGTGACTGGCTGGAGGGTAGCCCTGAGGAGAGAGACTTGGGGGTGCTGGTGGACAAAAAGCTCAACATGAGCTCTCAATGTGCACTTGCAGCCCGCAAAGCCAATCAGATCCTGGGCTGCATCAGGAGAAGTGTGGCTAGCAGGATGAGGGAGGTGATCCTCCCCCTCTACTCAGCCCTGGTGAGACCCCACCTGGAGTACTGTGTCCAGTTCTGGAGCCCCTATTCCAAGAGGGATGTGGAGGTGCTGCAACGTGTCCAGAGAAGGGACACGAGGATGATCAGAGGGCTGGAGCACCTCTCCTATGAGGACAGACTGAAGGAGTTGGGGCTGTACAGTCTGCAGAAGAGAAGGCTCCGAGGAGACCTAATTGTCGCCTTCCAGTATCTGAAGGGGGGCCTACAGGAAGGCTGGGGAAGGACTTCTCAGGATCTCAGGTAGTGATAGGACTAGGGGGAATGGAATGAAGCTGGAGGTGGGGAGATTCAGGCTAGATGTGAGGAGGAGGTTCTTCACCATGAGAGTGGTGAAACCCTGGAATGGGTTGTCCAGGGAGGTGGTCGAGGCCCCGTCCCTGGGGGTGTTTAAGAGCAGGCTGGATGAGGCTCTGTCCAGCCTGATCTAGTGCGGGGTGTCCCTGCCCATGGCAGGGGGGTTGGAACTAGATAATCCTTGTGGTCCCTTCCAACCCTGAATGAAACTATGAAACTATGAAACTATGAAACTATGGTGCAGCTTGACACTACGTCCTCTTGTTCTGGTGCTGGTTGCCTAGCAGAAGAGACCAACCCCCACCTGGATACAACCTCCCTTCAGGTAGTTGCATACAGCAAGAAGGACTCCCCTGAGCCTCCTCTTCTCCAGGCCAAATAATCCCAGCTCCCTCAGCCTCTCCTCGTAAGGCTTGTGCTCAAAGCCTCTCCCCAGCCTCATTGCCCTTCCCTGGACATGTACAAGTGTCTCAGTGTCCTTCCTAAACTGAGGGGCCAGAACTGGACACAGGAGTCAAGGTGTGGCCTAACCAGTGTGGAGTACAGGGGCACAATGACTTCCCTGCTCCTGCTGGCCACACTGTTCCTGATGCATATCAGGATGCCATTGGCCTTCTTGGCCACCTGGGCACACTGCTGGCTTACAACGTGTTTGTAGTCTCCGTGAGTAACCTGCTCATTCCTTCTTCCATAGGCTATAGAATGTCTTTTTCTTCCTGAGTTCCAGACAAAGCTCAGTTTATCCACCTCAGTTTTTTTCCCTGCTGTCTTGGCTCATGGCACGCTGGGACATTTTGCTCCTGCATTGTAAATATTTTCCCTTTGAAGAATTTCCAGCCTTCTTGAACTCCTCTGTCCTTCAGGACTGCCTTCCAAGGAAATGCGTCAACCAGTCTCCCAAACAGGTCTCACTGCTAGAAATCCAAGCTGGCAGTTCTACTGACCCCTCCCCTTACTTCCCCAAGAATGTAAAACTTTACTATTCTATGATCACTGTGCCCAAGAGAGCCTCCAACCTTCACAGCATCCACAAGGCTTTCTCTGTTTGCAAACAACAGGTCTAACACGGAGCCTTCTCTGTTTGGTTGCCTCATCACCCGTGCCAGGACGTCATATTCCACACACTGCAGAAACCTCCTGGAGTATTTCCTCTCTGTTGTACTGCATTTTCAGCAGACATTTGGTAAATTGAAGTGCCTCACAAGAACAAGTAGTATTGATTCTGAGTCTTCTCCCAGCTGCTGTTTTTAATGCCTCTTCATCCTGACTAGATGGTCTGTAGCAGACTCCCATCATTATATCTGCCTTATTGGCCTTCTTTCTGATTCTTACCCACACACTCTCAATCTTATCATGACCATCATTAAGAGTGGAACAGAAACAGAACGGAATGGAACGGAATGGAATGGAATGGAATGGAATGGAATGGAATGGAATGGAATGGAATGGAATGGAATGGAATGGAATGGAATAGACCAGGTTGGAAGAGACCTTCAAGATCATCAAGTCCAACCTATCATCCAACACCATCTAATCAACTAAATCATGGCACCAAACACTCCATCAAGTCTCTTCCTAAACACTTCCAGTGACGGTGACTCCATCAAGGCAATCACTCCCTAACAAACAGGGCCAGCCCAAACATCTCTCCTTCCTTGACTATCCCCTTCTGAAGAGTTTATAGCCATGCATTGCAGTACTCCAGCTCTGTGAATCATCCCACCATGTTTCTGTGATGACAGCTGACACATAGCAAGCTTAATGCTGTACTCAGCATTCACTGAGAGTAATGCACAAGAATACTAAGGACTTGGAAAGCCCTGTGAGGAGAGGCTGAGGGAGCTGGGGTTGATTCTCCTGGAGAAGAGGAGGCTCAGGGGGACACTTTCTTGCTGCCTACAACTACCTGAAGGGAGGTTGCAAACCAGGTGAGAGCTGGTCTCTTCTCCCAGGCAACTAGCACCTGAACAAGAGGACACAGTCTCAAGCTGCACCAGGGGAGGTTTAGGCTGGATGTTAGGAAGAAGTTCTTCAGAGAAAGAGTGATTGGCCATTGGAATGTGATGCCAGTGTTGGTGGTGGAGTCACCATCACTGGAGGTGTTTAGGAAGAGACTGGATGGCGCACTTGGTGCCATGGTTTTAGTTGATTAGATGGTGTTGTGTGATAGGTTGGCCATGATGATCTCGAAGGTCTCTTCCAACCTGGTCAATTCCATTCCCATTCCATTCCATTCCATTCCATTCCATTCCATTCCATTCCATTCCATTCCATTCCATTCCATTAAATTCAAGGTCTAGTCTAGCCTGTTTCTATTCTAATCTGATCTATTCTAGTCCGATCTATTCTAGCCTGTTCTATTCTAGTCTGTTCTGCTCTGTTCTATTCTAATGACAGTGATCAAGAGTGTGCTGTTTGGCTGGATAGGCTTTCCTTGTCTAAAAGCTTTTAAGCATGTGTTCCTGCTGTTGCGGGATAAGAACAAGAAATGTTGCAGTAGTTCATTTTAGTTCATTTAGGCTTCAAGTACGTGCAAAAATAGGTTAAAAAATAAAATAAAAGAAAAATAAAGGAAAATAAAAGGAGAGGGGAGGAGAGGAGAGGTTCAGAGAGGAGAGGAGAAGAGAGGTTCAGAGAGGAGAGGAGAGGTTCAGAGAGGAGAGGTTCAGAGAGGAGAGGATGAGGCGACTCGAGGAGAGGAGAGGAGAGGGAGACTCGAGGAGAGGAGACTCGAGGAGAGGAGAGGAGAGGAGACTCGAGGAGAGGAGACTCGAGGAGAGGAGAGGAGACTCGAGGAGACTCGAGGAGAGGAGACTCGAGGAGACTCGAGGAGACTCGAGGAGAGGAGAGGAGAGGAGAGGAGAGGAGAGGAGAGGAGAGGAGAGGGAGAGGAGAGGAGAGGAAGGAAGGGGAAAGAAAAAAGAAAAGAATAAAGTAAAGAGAAAAGGAAAGAAAAGAAAAGGAGAGAAAAGGGAAGGGAAGGGAAGGGAAGGGAAGGGAAGGGAAGGGAAGGGGAAGGGAAGGGAAGGAATGGAAGGGAAGGGAAGGGAAGGAAGGGAAGGGAAGGGAAGGGAAGGGGAAGGGAAGGGAAGGGAAGGGAAGGGAAGGGAAGGGAAGGGAAGGGAAGAAGGAAAGGAAAGGAAAGGAAAGGAAAGAAAGGAAAGGAAAGGAAGGAAAGGAAAAGGAAAGGAAAGGAAAGGAAAAGGAAAGGAAAGGAAAAGGAAAGGAAAGGAAAGGAAAGGAAAGGAAAGGAAAGGAAAGGAAAGGAAAGGAAGAGAGAGGATAAGGAGAGGAAAGGAGAGGAAAGGAGAGGAAAGGAGAGGAGAGGAAAGGAGAGGAGAGGAAAGGAAAGGAGAGAGAAAGGAAAGGAGAAGAGAAAGGAAAGGAGAAGAGAAAGGAAAGGAGAAGAGAAAGGAAAGGAGAAGAGAAAGGAAAGGAGAAGAGAAAGGAAAGGAGAAGAGAAAGGAAAGGAGAAGAGAAAGGAAAGGGAGAAGAGAAAGGAAAGGAGAAGAGAAAAGGAAAGGAGAAGAGAAAGGAAAGGAGAAGAGAAAGGAAAGGAGAAGAGAAAGGAAGGGGAAAGAAATGAAAGAAAGATAAATGGAAAAGAAAGAAAAAAGAAAAGAAAAGAAAAGAAAAGAAAAGAAAAGAAAAGAAAAGAAAAGAAAAGAAAAGAAAAGAAAAGAAAAGAAAAGAAAAGAAAAGAAAAAGAAAAGAAAAGAAAAGAAAAGAAAAGAGAAGAGAAGAGAAGAGAAAAGAAAAGAGAAAAGAAAAGAAAAGAGAAGAGAAGAGAAGAGAAAAGAAAAGAAAAGAAAAGAAAAGAAAAGAAAAGAAAAGAGAAAAGAGAAAAGAGAAGAGAAGAGAAGAGAAGAGAAAAGAAAAGAAAAGAGAAAAGAAAAGAAAAAGAGAAGAGAAGAGAAGAGAAAAGAAAAGAAAAGAAAAGAAAAGAAAAGAAAAGAAAAGAAAAGAAAAGAAAAGAAAAGAAAAGAAAAGAAAAGAAAAGAAAAGAAAAGAAAAGAAAAGAAAAGAAAAGAAAAGAAAAAAGAAAAGAGAAAAGAAAAGAAAAAAGAAAAGAAAAGAAAAAGAAAAGAAAAGAAAAGAAATGAAAAGAAAAAAGAAAAGAAAAGAAAAGAAAAGAAAAGAAAAGAAAAGAAAAGAAAAGAAAAGAAAAGAAAAGAAAAGAAAAGAAAAGAAAAGAAAAGAGAAGAGGTAACTTTCTCAGCAGAATTATTTTCATCTCTTCCCCCACCCACTCCCAAAAACCCATCTTTCCCATCAACCCACTTGCTCTTTGTGTTTTCCTGACTGGATCGAACAATGGAGCTCGGCTATTTTTTTCCTCCCGCCCAACTCATCCGACATTCTTGGAAGTTATTTTGGACATCGAGTTTCATTTGTTATCTCAAGTAACAAGCATAAATCCCAGTTTTAAGGAAAATGCAGCTTTGTAGAAGTCTGCTGCATAGCTCTTCCATTCTGTGCGCTCCATCTGCATGTAGCAATCTGCTTCTGTATTTTCAGCCAGCTTGCATGGGCAGATTAATGCGCACAATTAGAAAGCAACCTCACAGGCGTTCAATAAACTGCCTTCGTTATTACACTCAAGAGAGTCCCTCTGGATTGTCTATAAAAGCCCTAGTTTTCTGCCTGTTAGTTAAATAATTGACAACGCTTAAAATAATCAGGAGCAGAGGAAGAAAATGGAGACCATTGTGGCGAAAAGCAAACAAAAGGTTCTCGAGGCTGCAAACCCTTTTGTGGGCAAGCCTCTTTCATTCTCTCCAGCAGCGTGGATTAAAAGTCTAGTCAGGTCTCCATGTGCACTTCTGGGGGGGGGTGGAAATTTGTTGCCAGCTTGCTGTTTGAACCACACATCATAGGGGGCTGGAAGCTGGCAGAGGGACACTAGTATTTATCCTGTGAAAAGCAGATACATGAATAAAAATTCTGGTTTGATTCAGGTTTTATCTCCTTGCAGTTTATGACTTTTGAGAGAACTGGTTTGGCAGGAGAGTGTGTATGAGCTTGGTTTGGTGAACTCCCTGCATTGTGTTTGGAATATGTGCTCAGAGGCACTCTGGCAAATCCTGAGCTCCAGATTCTGAGCAGAATATATTGAGTGCACACATGTCCCCGAGTGCAGCAGTGCCAGGAAATTTTAGAGTACAACCTTCACAAAAAAACAGAGGCATGAATATGTAACAAAGGGAAAGAGGGAGTGATGCAACAGCCATCATGTACTATTGAAACTCCATGTGCTCGACTGCTTTTCCCACTACATAAATTAGCAGATAGCTATCAGAAACACAGTGGACCACATGCAGCACTACAGGTTCTGGGAAGTTGAATTAAGATTGAATACAAGCACCTTACTAGGGAGATGGTCTAAACCCTTATGGTGAGATAAGCTACAATTCAGGCAAAGATTCATGTGACCTGCACAGCAAGCCACAGACAACAGCAAGTCATGAAGTGGCCATTCCTCATTACTGCATAAATGACATTTTCTGCATGCTACAATCATAGAATCATAGAATCAATAAGGTTGGAAAGGACCTTACAAATCATCACGTCCAACCTGTCACCCAACACCTCATGACTAACTAAACCATGGCTCCAAGTGCCCGCATCCAATTCCTTTTTGAACACCTCCAGGGATGATGACTCCACCACCTCCCTGGGCAGCACATTCCAATAGCTAACAACTCTCTCTGTGAAGAACTTTCTCCTCACCTTGAGCCTAAACTTCCCCTGATGCAGCTTGAGGCTGTGTCCTCTTGTTCTGGTGCTGGTTGCCTGGGAGAAGAGACCAACGTCCACCAGGCTACAGCCTCCCTTCAGGTAGTTGTAGAGAGCAATAAGGTCACCCCTGAGCCTCCTCTTCTCCAGGCCAAACAATCCCAGTGCTCTCAGCCTCTCCTTGTCTTGAAAAGTCCTAACCTCTTATTCATTCTCATTTGGAAAGATAGACACTCAGTCCTTTCCTCACAAGGATTAGCAATTGTCAAGTATGGACTTAGCAAGCATGCATTATCTTTCCATGCACCCTGACAGAAACACAGTCTAGCACACACTATCATGTAAAATGCATCCAAAATGCCATTACTCAGAAAGAAGGATTCCATTAAGGTAAGCAGTGTAAGTAGTTTCCAGCAGAAATTTGCATATCTACTCCTTATTGTGTATACATACTCCTTTAAAATGTGTATGTACTCCATCTGGCATATGCAGAGGCAGAACCACAGAAACACCAATATATCCCTCAAGTGCTTCTCTTACGTTAGTACAAACCCTGGCTGTCCTCCCACGCAGCAGCTCCCCACAGCTACTCTAGGAGATATCTTGTGAGTTTTGTTCACTTTAGTTGTTTAATAGAGCTTGAGTCCACCTGTGTTAGGGGAGCTTCTGATGTGTCCAGAGAAGGTCAACAAAGCCGGGGAAGGGTTTGGAGCACAAGCCGTATGAAGAGAGACTGAGGGAGCTGAGGTTATTTAGCCTGGAGAAGAGGAGGCTCAGGGGAAACCTTATTGCTGTCTACAACTCCCTGAAAGGAGGTGGTAGCCAGGTGGGGGGTTGGTCTCTTGTCCCAGGCAATCACCAACAGAAAAAGAGGACACAGTCTTAAGCTGCACCAGGGGAAGTTTAGGCCTGATGTTAGGAACAAGTTCTTCAGAGAAAGAGTGATTGGCCATTGGAATGGGATGCCCAGGGAGGTGGTGGAGTCACCATCACTGGAGGTGTTTAGGAGGAGAC
Source organism: Melanerpes formicivorus (assembly GCF_026170545.1). Taxonomy (NCBI): domain Eukaryota; kingdom Metazoa; phylum Chordata; class Aves; order Piciformes; family Picidae; genus Melanerpes; species Melanerpes formicivorus. The sequence continues at coordinate 1,711,118 of NW_027142453.1, forward strand.
TGTTTGGGACACTTGGTGTCATGGTTTAATTGGTTAGGTGATGTTGGATGATAGGTTGGACTTGATATTGAAGGTCTTTTCCAACCAGGTTAATTCAATTCAATTCAATTCAATTCAATTCAATTCAATTCAATTCTAGTCTAGTCTAGTCTAGTCTAGTCTAGTCTAGTCTAGTCTTTTCTACTCTACTCTATTCCATTCCATTCCATTCCATTCCATTCCATTCCATTCCATTCCATTCCTTTCCATTCCATTCCATTCCATTCCATTCCATTCCATTCCATTCCATTCCATTCCATTCCATTCCATTCCATTCCATTCCATTCCGTTCCAAAGAAAGAGGCTTGCAGACTTTTAGAATAGTGTAGAATATAATAAACCAGGTTGGAAGAGAACTTCAAGATCGTCATGTCCAACCTATCAGCCAACACCACCTAATCAACTAAACCATGGCACCAAGCACCCTGTCAAGTCTCCTCCTGAACACCTCCAGTGATGGCAATTCCACCACCTCCCCGGGCAGCCCATTCCAATGGGCAATCACTCTCTCTGTGTAAAACTTCCTCCTGACGTCCTGACCTACAGCACTCTGCATCCATATCTGGACCTCATTGTCAAAACATGCAGACACATACTCAAGCAACAATGATAACAGATACAGTTGATTTCCAAGGCCCAGTTGTGCCCCAAAAAAGGCTAAACCAGACGTTCAAGAGATAGGAAGTAATTGTATTCTGCAGACAGTGGACAAGGCTGCAGACATTGTTCCCTTTTGGCATTCACTTACTTGAAAGGAGATTTCAGTGAGAAGTTCTTGTTTTTAAGTGACAGAAATTTAACAGGAACAACAAACTTCTGAGCAGCATCATACTTTATTGTCAGAGTATGCTAATGACATGGGAACCTTAGGTGCATTTCCTTATCAAATGGAAGCGGCACTTCACAGGGCTGTGCCCCGTGGAGGCTGATACAGCTTGAGGTGGTGATCAATTTTAAAAGGCTTCCCAGTTAATGAGACTGCTGGTGGGCATTGATCTGCTCAGAAAAATTGTGGTGTTGCAGCTAGAGATGCTTACAGAGGACAGACTAACAAGGGAGCTTATCTTTTGAAATGGCTCCACAGGCCATGACTTTGCAGAGGTCATTGTTTCATATGCAGCACATGACCCTCACTGCAAGAGCAGGGAAGGAGATCAAAATTCCTCAGCAGAGACAGCAAGGAAAGGGGCACAACCCTCATATTTTCTCTCTTTGCCTCTAGAAATAAGGTCTTAGATGATGGAAGTAATGAGTCACTCATTTTTGCATACTAGGCAGAATCACATTGTTAAATACCAAGAACTTTTATGTGAGCACGTCTCTAATAACCAGCAGTGCTTCAATGGAGCTGCTTTACAAGATCCAAGATGTTGCATGATTCCTCAATGATGTACTTCATAATGGCAAAGTATCTTAGCAATGAAACCTCAACATCTGTTAGGAAAGCCTCCTTTTGCCTTTGCCCACCATCAGACTCCTTCAGACTAGGAAAGGCACTAGTGTGACACTATTGGACGATAGGCTGGACTCGATGATTTCAAAGGTCTTTTCCAACCTGGTCTGGTCTATTCTATTCTATTCTATTCTATTCTATTCTATTCTATTCTATTCTATTCTATTCTATTCTTTCCAGCCTAAACCTCCCCTGGTGCAGCTTGAGACTGTGTCCTCTTGTTCTGGTGCTGGTTGCATGGAGAAGAGACCAACGCGCACCTGGCTACAACCTCCCTTCAGGTACCTGTAGACAGCAATAAGGTCTCCTCTGAGCCTCCTCTTCTCCAGGCTAAGCAACCCCAGCTCCCTCAGCCAATAAAATATCATGGCCCCACATGGCTTCTCCAAAAATGTCTTGGAAATGTTTGAGGCTGATCCCTTTTCCATTTGTACAGGTTCTCTCTTTCCCTCCTTTAAAGGTCACAGAGGAGGAAAAAGCAATCAATCCTGCTAAGAACACAGGTGAGTAATTTCAGGAGCTAAAGATAAAGAAGATAAAGGTGACTAATCAGCATTGTCTGTTAATTATGCGATAAAATTGGCTTGGATCAGAGTGAACTGGCAAGCTAGGAACAATGCTGTCAAAGGAATTAATTATATCAGGAGTTAAGTCATATCTACATCTCACATTAAGGAAGCATTCCTGGAAGATAGGCCTTCACAGTAGTTCTCTACATTTAAGCTGCAGAGTTATGCTAAATAAGTCCTTGGTATTTCCATCTGGGTTAGACTTCTTTAGTGGTCACTAAAATAAATTAGATCCCCTTGCAATAATTACTCCTGAATTGAATGATCACATATTGATTCAGTTAGGGAGAAAAAGGACAAAGTTGTCCTATGATTCACAGTTTTCATCTCAAAGTGTATGTTTTGACAAACTAAGATAAACCTAGTCAGTCAAATTTCTCACAGAATAAAGTATAGAATCATAGGATCAATAAGGCTGGAAAAGACCTCAGAGATCATCAAGTCCAACCTGTCACCCAACACCTCATGACAACTAAACCATGGCACCAAGTGCCACGGTCAATCCCCTCTTGAGCACCTCCAGGAATGGTGACTCCACCACCTCCCTGGGCAGCACATTCCAATCTCCAATCACTCTCTCTGTGTAGAACTTCTTCCTCACCTCCAGCCTAAACCTCCCCTGGTGCAGCTTGAGACTGAGTCCTCTTGTTCTGGTGCTGGTTGCCTGGGAGAAGAGACCAAACCCCACCTGTCTGCAAACTCCTTTCAGGTAGTTGTAGAGAGCAAGAAGGTCTCCCCTGAGTCTTCTCCAGGCTAAGCAACCCCAGCTCCCTCAGCCTCTCCTCAGGAGGAGAGGCTATGGAGGAGGCTTGGAATATTTCACAGAACCACAGAGTAGCTGAGGTTGGAAGGGACATCTGGAGGTCAACCTGTCCAAGCTTCTGCTCAGGCAGGGCTGCCTAGAGCCATATGTCCAGAACTTTTTAATATCTCCAAAGACAGAGACTCCTCAACCTCCCTGGGCAACCTGTGCCCATGCTCAGTCACTCCTACAGTGAAAAAGTGTTTCCTGATATTCTGAAGGCATCTCCTGTGCTGCAGTTTTCCCCCATTGCTTCTTGCACTGGAGTTAAAAGTTTCAAGTCTAAAAGTGAACAAAAAGAGTAAGCCAAAGCCTTCCTTAGCCTCAAAGAATCCAAAGACAAACAAACAAACAAAGAAACAAAGGAACAGAAAAGGAAAAGGAGAAGGAGGAGGAGAAAGAGAAGGAGAGGGAGAGGGAGAGGGAGAGGGAGAGGGAGAGGGAGAGGGAGAGGGAGAGGGAGAGGGAGAGGGGAGAGGGAGAGGGAGAGGGAGAGGGAGAGGGAGAGGGAGAGGGAGAGGGAGAGGGAGGAAAAGGAGAGGGAGAGGGAAAGGGAGAGGGGAGGAGGAGAAGGAGAAGGAGAAGGAGAAGGAGAAGGAGAAGGAGAAGGAGAAGGAGAAGGAGAAGGAGAAGGAGAAGGAGAAGGAGAAGGAGAAGGAGAAGGAGAAGGAGAAGAAAAGGAAAAAATAATAAAGAAAAAGAAAAGAAAAAGACAAGCAACTGAGGAATTTCAGGTAATCCATTTCAAATCTTACTTACTAATGTTGATCTTCAAAGAGCATCTCTCTTCTTTGCATTTCTTCTTGTCTTTTTTTAGCTTCAAGTCTCTCTGCCTACAGCATTAAAGCCAGGAAAACATAGCTGAGATTTCCAGCAAGCCACAAACAAACAAACAATAATTTCAATTCAAGAATGTCAATATTCTGGGGTTTTTTAACAAACAACTACTAGCAGCAGTTGGGTTCAGAAGTGGCTCATTTTCACATATAAAGGCATTCAGACATGCTCAAATAGCCTCCAGTCAGGAGACTCATCTGAGAAAGAGAAAACCACGCTGTGCTCCTGGCAGACCCATCTATTCTTCCAAAGGGTGTCGTGAGCTTTCACAATTCCCACGCCACAGCTCTGCTGGGGCTATCTCTTGTGGTATAACTGATGCAATGCTGGTGCTTTTAAGAAGGTAGAATAGAATAGAACAGAATAGAACAGAATAGAACAGAATAGAATAGAATAGAATAGAATAGAATAGAATAGAATAGAATAGACCAGACCAGGTTGGAAGAGACCTTCAAGATCATCACGTCCAACCTATCATCCAACACCACATAACCAACTAACCCATGTAACCAAGCACCCTGTCAAGTCTCCTCCTGAACACCTCCAGTGACGGCGATTCCACCACCCTCCTCCCCAGGCAGTCCATTCCAATGGGCAATCACTCTCTCTGTGTAAAACTTTCTCCTGACCTCCAGCCTGAACTTCCCCTGGTGCAGCCTGAGACTGTGTCCTCTTGTTCTGGTGCTGGCTGCCTGGGAGAAGAGACCAACCTCTGCCTGTTTACAACCCCCCTTCAGGTAGTTGTAGAAAGCAATAAGGTCACCCCTGAGTCTCCTCCTCTCCAGGCTAAGCAGCCCCAGCTCCCCTCAGTCTCTCCTCATAGGGCTTGTGCTCCAAGCCCCTCACCAACTTTGTTGCCCTTCTGTGGACTCGTTCCAGCAAGTCAACATCCTTCCTAAACTGAGGGGCCCAGAACTGGACACAGTACTCAAGGTGTGGCCTAACCAGTGCAGCATACAGGGGCAGAATGCCCTCCCTGCTCCTGCTGGCCACACTGTGGATGCCATTGGCCCTTCTGGCCACCTGAGCACACTGCAGGCTCATGAAGTGAACCACTGCATGAAAGCAGATGCTAGTCCTCTAGCATTGAAAGCACACTGACATGGATACTTGCAGCTTTGTACATAGTCCTGTGGCCTTCAGGAGTGTTGGGTACTGGTCAGTTAGATAGAAGCTAAGATGGATGGAAGTGGGAGACACTTGTTTTTAACCAGTGTTATTCTGCTTCAGATACCATGCCCAGTGCAAGAGCCAGCCAATACAAACACTTAGAATCATAGAATCAAATGAGATTGATAAAGACCTCAGACATCAAGTCCAACCTATCCCCAACACCTCAGGACTAAGTAAACCATGGCTTCAAGTGCCATATCCAATGTCTTTTTGAACACCTCCAGGTATGGTGACTTCACCACCTCCCTAGGCAGCACATTTCAATGGCCAATCACTTCCTCTATGAAGAACTTCTTCCTAACATCCAGCCTAAATCTCCCCTGATGCAGCTTGAGACTGTGTCCTCTTGTTCTGGTGCTGGTAGCCTGGGAGAAGAGACCAACCCCCACCTGGCTACAACCTCCCTTCAGGCAGCTATAAACAGCAATAAGGTCTCCTCTGAGCCTCCTCTTCTCCAGGCTAAACAATCCCAGCTCCCTCAGCCTCTCCTCATAGGGCTTGTGCTCCAGACCTCTCCCCAGCCTCATTGCCTTTCTCTGGACACGTTCAAGTGTCTCAATGTCCTTCTTAAATTGAGGGGCCCAGAACTGGACACAAGACTCATGGTGTGGTCTAACCAGTGCTGAGTCCAGGGCAGAATGACTTCCCTGCTCCTGCTGGGCCACACTATTCCTGATGCAGAGGGTCAATGGCATCCTGGCCACTTGGTCACACTGCTGGCTCATGTTCAGCCTGCTGTCAAAAGCCAGCTTGACACACGAAACCCTGAAAATTGGGCACCACACAAGTGATTAAGCTCTTTAATATAAAAGTTGCTCATAATTTCCCATGGAGGGGCCTTATAAGCTGCCCTCCCACCCCACAAATTCAAGTGAAATAACACTTACAATAGAGCAGAAAACTGGAGAACTCACAGCAACAGCAATGTGCAGCAAAAGCGAAATTCCAGTTAAAAAGAGGCCAGCCAGTTGCTGGGGTTTATTTGACACCCAGGCTTGTAGGTATGGTCAGTGGGAAGAAGAACAACAAAAGGCAGTTCAGTGTATTAAAAGCACAAATCATAAATGTCAAACAGGGATTTCAGCCCTGCTGTATTTTGAGCACAGGCTCCCTTATTGCATTTGGTTGGGGGGCCGCACCAAGAGCTCCTACTTGAGGATTACAATGACCAGCATGTCGAGCAAACTGCAACCTCAGATTGTCACTGCTTCGTGCCCCCCCTCCAGAATGATAAGAGTAATCACCTAAATGAAGTGTCCTGGAAATTTCAGGCAATACCTTGCAGAGATGGAAAGGGAGCTGTAGATGGGAATTCAAGCTGTTTGGTCAAAGCACCGAATCAGAGAAGGGCAACAAAGCTGGAGAGGGGTTTGGAGCACAAGACCTATGAGGAGAGGCTGAGGGAGCTGGGGTCATTTAGCCTGGAGAAGAGGAGGCTCACAGGAAACCTTCTTGCTCCCTACAACTCCCTGAAGTGAGGTTGTAGCCAGGTGGGAGTTGGTCTCTTCTCCCAGGCAACCAGCACCAGAACAAGCGGACACAGTCTCAAGCTGCACAGGGGAGGTTTAGGTTGGATGTTATGAAGAAGTTCTTCACAGAAAGAGTGATTGGCCATTGGAATATTCTGCCCAGTGAGGTGGTGGAGTCTCCTTCACTGGAGGTGTTTATGAAGAGACTGGATGAGGCACTTGGTGCCATGGTTTAGTAGTCATGAGGTGTTGGGTGACAGCTTGGACTTGATGATCTTTGAGGTGTTTTACAACCTTATTGATTCTATGATTCTGAGATTCTATGATTCTATCATATTGCCTCACAATATGGGTAAATTTTGATAGTGTTCAAGAGATATCTTGTTTGCTCCCAAACCTTGCATGCAGAGACAGATATCTTAGGCAAAATACTCCCACCCATCTGTTGGTGGCTTCTTTCTAACCAGATGTTAGGAGAAATTCTATACAGAGAGAGTGATTGCCCATTGGAATGGGCTGCCCGGGGAGGTGGTGGAGTCACCATCATTGGAGGTGTTCAGGAGGAGACTTGATAAGGTGATTGGTTGCATGGTTTAGTTGATTAGGTGGTATTGGATGATGGGTTGGGCATGATGATCTTGCAGGTCTCTTCCAACCTGTTCTGGTCTATTCTATTCTATTCTATTCTATTCTATTCTATTCTATTCTATTCCATTCCATTCCATTCCATTCCATTCCATTCCATTCCATTCTCCCAAAACCTGCTTCTAGAGACAGATATCTTAGGCAAAATACTCCCACTCATCTGTGCAACTAAACAATTTATAGGAAAATGGAAGAGCCAAAAGAAGGAAATCTGATGAATTCTGTTATTGTCAAAATTGATGCTGATAACCTCAATACATCAGCAATAGCTCCCAGGCTTTTCCCCACTGCTGCCAAACACTGCAAGTTGATGGCTTCAGCCTCTGAAAAAGCCTCTGATGTGTATCCACCAACATACTGCAAAGCTCTTGGAAGCTTAAATCCAAACCTTAGTAGAGTTTCTGTAGTCTAGCTCCTAGCTAGAACAAAATCAGTGATATGAACTCTGATAAACACAATCCTTCAGTATCACCTGCATCTCCCACTAGATAAAAAAGGAAGAAAGACCCTACAGCTACTCTGCCACCAGAACAGCACCAGCATAATGAAAAAACTTTCTTGTGGACTGCATGGCTATTTCATACTCTGGAACTTTATCCTGAGACCCCTTTTAAGACACGTAAAAATGACAGGCAGTGGGACTGGGACATTCCCTGACTAATGACAATCTATTCAATAGACATTGCCAAAGCACTCCACGCTCCACATTTGGCATGGTCTTCAAATATAAAGCCAAGAGTGAAATAGCTGTGACATTGAAGGTAAACATGCTGAAAAGCATTAACAGAAGGTCTGTAAAGTGCCTGGTTTTGACAAATTCCTGGAAAAAGGCCATTTGTGCAGATTAGAAGAGAATTACCAGGTTGGAAGAGATCTTTGAAATCATCAAGACCAACCTATCATCCAACACCATGTAATCAACTAAACCATGGCACCAAGTGCTTCATCCAGTCCCCTGCTGAACACCTCCAGGGATGGTGACTCCACCACCTCCCTGGGAAGCCCATTCAAACGGGCTAACAACTCCCTCTGTGAAGAACTTTCTCCTCACCTTGAGCCTAAAGTTGCCCTGGTGCAGCTTGAGACTGTGTCCTCTTGTTCTGGTGCTGGTTGCCTGGGAAGAGAGACCAACACCCTCCTAGCTACAGCCCTCCCTTCAGGTGGTTGTAGAGAGGAAGAAGGTCTCCCCCTGAGCCTCCTCTTCTCCAGGCTAAACAATCCCAGCTCCCTCAAGCCTCTCCTCATAGGGCTTGTGCTCCAGACCTCATCCCCAGCCTCCAAGGTGTGGGACTAACCAGTGCTGCATACAGGGGCACAATGACTTCCCTGCTCCTGCTGGCCACACTGTTCCTGTTGCAGGCCAGCATGCCATTGGCCTTTCTTGGCCACCTGGGCACACTGCTGGCTCATGTTCAGCCTATTGTCAACCAGCACCCCCAGGTACCTTTCTGCATTCTATTATTTCTATTCTTATTCTATTCTATTCTATTCTATTCTATTCTATTCTATTCTATTCTATTCTATTCTATTCTATTCTTCTTTCTATTCTTTCTATTCTTCTCTTCTCTTCTCTTCTCTTCTCTTCTCTTCTCTTCTCTTCTCTTCTCTTCTCTTCTCTTCTCTTCTCTTCTCTTACTCTTCTCTTCTCTTCTCTTCTCTTTCTCTTCTCTTCTCTTCTCTTCTCTTCTCTTCTCTTCTCTTCTCTTCCTCTTCTCTCCTCTTCTTCTTCTCTTCTCTTCTCTTCTCTTCTCTTCTCTTCTCTTCTCTTCTCTTCTCTCTCTTCTCTTCTCCCATTCTATTCTACTCTGGCAGGTAGGGTGAGATAGCCTATCTGACACCTATTAATGGCTTTTCCCTAGCATGGTTTTCTTAAACATGAGCTTAACAAAGGGGTTGCATTAGTATTACATAAACATCTTCCAAGTAGAAATCTTCATTGGCTCAATCCCTGTTGTGGAGGACAATTTGAATGAACAAAGTCAAATTAAGAGCTGCTTTTCCTGCTCCTCTGTTGTTCTTTGTTGGTACATTCTTGTTTATTCAACATCAAAAGTATGTTGGCAAATATTTTCCCCATGATATTGCATTCTTCTTTAGGAGACACCAATAGTTACAGTTTTACTGTGTACAGGATCTATAAAGATTTTATCATCTGTGGAAGTGGAGGTAAGGAAATAAAAGAGCAGGGAAACAAACCTGAGACGCCAATATATTTTCCTGGAGGTAACTGTAAGTTACAGCAGTTTTGCAGCATTTTTCTTGTCCACTGCCCATGGGCAAACAACATCTATTAATAGGTTATGTAAAATATAAGTAATTTGCCATTCAACCATTGCTATCATCTGGAGCTTATCCATGAGCTGGTGGCAACTGTTAATGACATTTTCACGTGGTCATCGTTATTGGCCCTGTGAGCTATTGTGCATGGCCTTATCCTTAAAGTGTTACACTAAGCACTGAAAGCCTGGCAACAGACTAACCCTTACCTAGAGGCAATTAAGGCTGTTTTTGTTTATGCATGCCTTTGTATGCCATCCAATAGTGATGTGCTTTTCAATTAACTCTCAGCATTCAGCTTCTGCAGGCAAATATATAGAAAGGAATGGAGTGTTATGGAATGGAATGGAGTGGAATGGGATGGGATGGAATGGAATGGAATGGAATAGAATGGAATAGAATAGAATAGAATAGAATAGAATAGAATAGAATAGAATAGAATGGAATGGAATAGAAGGATAGGAATAGAATAGAATAGAATAGAATAGAATAGAATAGAATAGAATAGAATAGAATAGAATAGAATAGAATAGAATGGAATGGAATGGAATGGAATGGAATAGACCAGACCAGACCAGACCAGGCTGGAAAAGACCTTCAATATCATCAAGTCACAGAATCACAGAATCACCAAGGTTGGAAGAGACCTCAAAGATCAAGTCCAACCTGTCACCACAGACTTCATGACTTAAACCATGGCACCAAGTGCCACATCCAATCTCCTCTTGAGCACCTCTAGGGATGGTGACTCCACCACCTCTCTGAGCAGCACATTACAATGACTAACGACTCTGTGAAGAACTTTCTCCTCACCTCCAGCCTAAACTTCCCCTGGTGCAGCTTGAGACTATGTCCTCTTGTTCTGGTGCTGGTAACCTATCACCCAACACCATCTTATCAACTAAAGCATGGCACCAAGTGCACAGATCATTATTATTGTCGAGGAGACAAAATATGCAAACCTGAAATCTCCCCTTATCTCATAACTGCTCCTCTATTATTGATTTACTTTATATACTCCAGTGAGTGCTTCCTGGGGATGCTGTTTTGGCAGCTGGCTGAACATGAGCCAGCAGTGTGCCCAGGTGGCAAAGAAGGCCAATGGCATTCTGGCCTGCATCAGGAAGAGCGTGGCCAGCAGGAGCAGGGAGGTCATTCTGCCCCTGTACTCAGCACTGGTCAGGTCACACCTTGAGTCCTTTATCTAGTTCTGGGACCCTCAAATTAAGGACATTAAGACACTTGAAAGTGTCCAGAGAAGGGCAACGAGGCTGGAGAGAGGTCTGGAGCACAAGCCGTGTGTGGAGATGTTGAGGAAGCTGGGGATGTTTAGCCTGCAGAAAAGTAGGCTCAGGGGAGACCTTATTGGTGTCTAAAACTACCTGAAGGGAGGTTGTAGCCAGGTGGGGTTTGGTCTCTTCTCCCAGGCAACCAGTACCAGAACAAGAGGACACAGGCTCAAGGTGCAGCAGGGGAGGTTTAGGCTGGAGGTGAGGAGAAAGTTCTTCACAGAAAGAGAGATTGGCCATTGGAATGTGCTGCCCAGGGAGGTGGTGGAGTCATCATCCCTGGAGTTGTTCAAAAAAAGATTGGATGTGGCACTTGAAGCCATGGTTTAGTTAGTCATGAGGTGTTGGGTGGCAGGTTGGACTTGATGATCTCTGAGGTCTTTTTCAACCTTATTGAATCTATGATACTATGATACATGAATGTTCTTCATGATACATGAATAGTTCTTCGTAGAAAGAGTGACTGGCCATTGGAATGTGCTGCCCAGGGAGGTGGTGGAGTCACCATCACTGGAGGTGTTTAAGAGGAGACTGGCTGAGGTGCTTGGTGCCATGGTTTAGTTGATTAGATGGTGTTCAGTGGTCGGTTGGCCTTGATGATCTCAAAGGTCTTTTCCAACCTGATTAATTCTATTCCTATTCCTATTCCTATTCCTATTCCTATTCCTATTCCTATTCCTATTCCTATTCCTATTCCTATTCCTATTCCTATTCCTATTCCATTGCATTCTATTCTATTCTATTCTATTCTATTCTATTCTATTCTATTCTATTCTATTCTATTCTATTCTATTCTATTCTATTCTATTCTATTCTATTCTATTCTGTTCTATTCTATTCTATTCCATTCCATTCGGCTCCAACTCTGCAGTGACCATGTTTACCTTTTCTCTCTGAATTGCTTTCTTTTTCAGGATCTCAGCTTCTTCTGCTGCTTTTTTTGCTCTTATATATTCTTCTCTCTTGAGCTGCATGACAGAAACAGAGAAAATTATTTGCACATGTCTGTATACAAAGGACACAGAAGGTAACTCAACTTGACTGCAGCACTGAACATCTTTCTAATCTAAAGTGTGTTTCAGGAAAGTTTCCAGCCATTTTTTTCCTTGAGATGAGGCACTGAATAAAGCAGGCTGCGCACCAGCTACTCCAAATATTGGCTTTATGAAGGCTGAGAAATCCAGGACTGATAAATGGGCATCCATGCAAGGAATTACACAGCTGATTGGTAACTTACAAGCATTTAAACCTTTTATAACAGGAATAACATTTCTACCTAAGCACTTGATGGGCTGCTACATTGATCAATTAGTCGAAGCGCAGGCAGCGTACTGGAAAATACAGCAAGGTGTATCAGTGGAATTACAGCTGTACTGGTTATCATTTTAGGTGTTGGTTGCCACATATTTATAGCTGGATTTCTCATTTTCTTTGGTGCAGAACATTTGTTTCCCATTTTCTGCTGCTTCTTTCAGGTTTCTTGACTTTCATTGAATCACAGAATCAGTCAGGGTTAGAAGGGACCGCAAGGATCGTCTAGTTCCAATCTTCCTGCCATGGGCATGGACACCTGGTTTTGAGCCAGTTTTTGAGCCAGCAGTGTGCCCAGGTGGCCAAGAAGGCCAATGGTATCCTGGCATGCATCAGAAATAGTGTGGCCAGCAGGAGCAGGGAGGTCATTGTGCCCCTGTACTCTGCATTGGTTAGGCCACACCTTGAGTCCTGTGTCCAGTTCTGGGCCCCTCAGTTTAAGAAGGACATTGAGACACTAAAACATGTCCAGAGAAACCTCAAGTGGCTCAGTTGGTAGCTCATAAGACCCTTAATGGGAAGGTCGTGAGTTCAAGCCTGCAGTGGGCAGCAGCATCCTCCCTACACCAGTCATGAGGTCTGTGCTGACAGGTTGAACTCAGTGATCTTTGAGGTCCCTTCCAACTTTAGGAATACTGAATACTGAAGGGCAACAAGGCTGGTGAGAGGCCTTGAGCACAAGCCCTACGAGGAGAGGTTGAGGGAGCTGGGATTGGTTTAGCCTGGAGAAGAGGAGGCTCAGGGGAGACCTCATTGCCCTGTACAACTACCTGAAGGGTAGTTGTAGCCAGGAAGGGGTTGGTCTCTTCTCCCAGGCAACCAGCACCAGAACAAAGGGACACAATCTCAAGCCGTGCCAGGGGAAGTTTAGGCTGGAGGTGAGGAGAAAGTTCTTTACTGAGAAAGTCGTTAGTCATTGGAATGGGCTGCCAGGGAGGTGGTGGAGTCACCATCCCTGGAGGTGTTCAAGAGGAGATTGGACGTGGCACTTGGTGCCATGGTCTAGTCATGGGTCTGTGGTGACAGGTTGGACTCCATGATCCTCGAGGTCTCTTCCAACCTTGGCGGTACTGTGATACTGTGACACCTCACACTAAATCAGGCTGGCCAGAGCCAGATCAGGCTAGCCAAAGGTAAGCAGTTTTTGAGCTCATTTCATATCCATATGAAGCTCCTCATGAAAAGCTTTTCCTTTTTTGTTTTTAGCCCTTAAAATAAGCAAACAAATTTATTCTTCCTGACCTTTTGTTGGTATTTACATTGCTTGAGCATCATTTGCTGCTTTTGCCTTGCTTGAGCCTCTGATTCCTTTCCACCTTATAGATTAAAACGAAAGAAAGAAAGAACATATAAATTACATTTTGCATGAGCATTTTAAGTTCAAATGCCAGTCATTTCAGAACACAGCAATATAACAGCTTTGATGCATACCTATACAGGAAATTTTTCATCATTACAGTAGCTGTCTAACATTAAAGAGGACAGGAGGCCTTTTAGATCATTTCATCCATCCATCAAAAGCACTACCTTGCTATTTACAGAACATCCACTGTATCACACAGACTCCACCAGCAAATGTGTTATACTGCATATGATCATTTTAGTGAGAACTATTCCATTTCCAGAATATTAGTCATGCTTTGCAGGTGAGTGTCCTGAAGGGTCAAACCCCTAAACATGCCCTAGCTCAGAACAAGAGGACACAGTCTCAAGCTGCACCAGGGGAGGTTTAGGCTGGATGTTAGGAAGAAGTTCTTCATAGAAAGAGTGATTGTCCATTGGAATGTGCTGCCCAGGGAGGTGGTAGAGTCACCATCACTGGAGGTGTTTAAGAGGAGACTGGCTGAAGCACTTGGTGCCATGGTTTAGTTGATCAGATGGTGTTCAGTGGTAGGTTGGACTTGATCTCAAAGGTCTTTTCCAACCTGATTAATTCTATGCTATGCTATGCTATGCTATGCTATGCTATGCTATGCTATGCTATGCTATGCTATGCTATGCTGTGCTATGCTATGCTATGCTATGCTGTGCTATGCTATTTTCACCTAGTCTTATTCTGAGAAGTTCCCCATTATGTGTCTGTTAATTCTACAAAAGCCATTGGACTGATTTGTGTTACCTGAGGTGCCTGAAATGCAAGACAGCTGTACTATATCTTTCAGGAGAGATCACTCTTCATTAAAAGTAGCTCTCACTACTTTCTAATGGAAGGCAACTAATCTTGAGGTGCTTTTGTGATGCTCACTGAATGGGAGATCAATTCCCTAAGTGTGGCAACACAAATTACTCTCCAGAAAGTCTGGCCATGCATTATGCAAGCAAAGAGATTACAGTAGTGACAAGCATACAGCTGGCATTGCAGGGTGTCTCCTCCCCAGGTCTAGGAAATAAAACTGCTACTCAACAAGTTTTGAAACCTTTTGGATGCTTGATCTTTCTTTCTCTGTAAGAGGAGACTGGCTGAGGCACTTGGTGCCATGGTTTAGTTGATTAGATGGTGTTGGGTGATAGGTTGGACTCAATGATCTCAAAGGTCTTTTCCAACCTTATTAATTCATTCTATTCTATTCTATTCTATTCTATTCTATTCTATTCTATTCTATTCTATTCTATTCTATTCTATTCTATTCTATTCCATTCCATTCCATTCCATTCCATTCCATTCCATTCCAACACAAAGGAATTTTCTTGTGGGCATCCAGAGGGTCTCTGACAGATGCCATCCACCTGCATGATGAAGCCAGGTGTGAGCCCATCAGCCAGAAGGAGAGATAATCCACCTGGTTTTCCCAAAGGTTAGTATAGATTTTCTGCACTGATCTTGACGGATTTTTTTTGAGTGATGATCTATGCTGGTTTGCTTCAGAAACATCTTCACTGCCATGACCATCAAAAAGCACAGAGCACATACAGCACATTACTGACAGCAGCTGAGAAGGAGTAAAAATGTCCAGTGTCTTACCCAGTCTCTGTGGAACCAATTTAACTGGCTTTGGCTTGTGCTTTTCCTTCCACTGCTCCAGGTCATCCAACTCTTTCTTAGCAACTGAGCAGGTAGAAGAAGAGACAGACATATGGAAGTCAGAGGCAAGCTGAAAAAGCAGGCAGTATCACTAATTGTATGTGACCCTGAAGACTCATCCAGGAACAGATGAATTTTCTCTTAAGGGTTTCAGACACCTCCCCAGAAGGTTATGCAGTCACTACAATGATCAGGTAACAAGGCAAACATTTTGCTTAACTTGAGACTCCATAGTGAGGACTCAACCCCAAAAGCAAAACAAAAAGCCAGCTAAGGAACTGCTAATGGACTGCATTTCAACCCCTGGGAGCCTGTAGCTTAATGCCACAGTGTGTACTCCTGCAGGTAAAGCAGAAGCTGCTATTATTAAGTTGTTTGTTATTATTATGTATTATTATTATCATTAAGATGTCATTGCTACACGGAGGGAAATGTTTGTGTTGCAACTGTCCTCGGCAGCAAAATGAAGAATAAGTCATTTTGAGAAGAAAAGGCAGCTCAGAGGCACTTGGTTTTGTCACAGGAGCAGTTTTCAAACACATACTGCAACCTCACATTAACAGGGAACAGAATCTCAAAGGATGGAAGAGACTGCCACATTTTGGATACACGTTTAATGGTGCTTGTAAAGGACTGATGTCTTCAGGCAGTGAGTGGGCAGGAGGATGAGATCCCAACAGCCAGCAGTGTCCATTCATAGCTGTTCTCCTTATCGCTACAGCTGGATGAGCCACAGACAATGGGAAGGAGGAAGAGACTAATAAATAAGATTCCTTTCTCCTCTTAAAAGATTAATAATTCAGTACTGTGTCCAGTTCTGGGCCCTTCAGCTTAAGAAGGACATTGAGACACTTGAACGTGTCCAGAGAAGGGCAACGAAGCTGGGGAGGCGTTTGGAGCACAAGCCCTACGGGGAGAGGCTGAGGGAGCTGTGGTTTAGCCTGGAGAAGAGGAGGCTCAGGGGAGATCTTCTTGCTGTCTACAACTACCTGAATGGTGGTTGTGGCCAGGTGGGGGCTGGTCTCTTCTCCCAGGGAACCAGCACCAGAACAAGAGGACACAGTCTCAAGCTGCACCAGGAGAAGTTTAGGCTCAAAGTGAGGAGAAAGTTCTTCACTGAGAGAGTTGTTAGCCATTGGAATGTGCTGCCCAGGGAGGTGGTGGAGTCACCATCCCTGGAGGTGTTCAAGAGGGGATTGGATGTGGCACTTGGTGCTATGGATTAGTCATGAGGTCTGTGGTGACAGGTTGGACTTGATGATCTTTGAGGTCTCTTCCAACCTTGGTGATTTTGTGATTTTCCCTCTCAACCACATGCTCCCTTCATGCTCCACATGCTGCTTCAAATTAAGGCACTTCAACATGTGAGTCCACATGCAAGATAGGTGGCAAGCTCCCAGGGTAGCAGTTAGGGGAAATCTAGTCAATAGAGCCAGAGGCACCAGCCATATGCTCTAGGATGGATGGCTGATTAAACAGCTCTCTCAAACTGGCTGACAGGGGAAACATACCAACAATTCCTTTCAATACCAAGGTCCACAAAACCTATGGAAGGTGGAGCTGTGCTTTACAGAAGTACTTCAGTTGCCCTAGGAGCTCATTTCACTCTCACTGAAGCCAACATGAACCATATTTTCTAATGGTAGGCTGTGGCTAGGAGATGCTAACACAAGCTCTCCTCTAACACAATGGATCTGATTCCTGGGCAAGTCTCTAAAGAACCCAAGAGAGAGACCAGCTAATTATTTCACTTTGAAGCAAGAAGTGAGCTAAAGACTGGATTTGGTGAGGCTCTATTTCTGCCAGTATCCAAGGCAGAAATACTTGACATGTTTCAGACATTGGATGCTGGTGGCACTAAGTGAAAACAGATCTTAGAGGAGCAGAACCTTTGCTGTTAGCATCAGAACCTGCTCTAAGATGATTTGCTTTTATTTTTCCTAACAGAATATTAGTTTGCTGCTGAACTTAAGGTATTGCAATGCTGGAATGGAATGGAATGGAGTGGAATGGAATGGAATGGAATGGAATGGAATGGAATAGAATAGAATAGAATAGAATAGAATAGAATAGAATAGAATAGAATAGAATAGAATAGAATAGAATAGAATAGAATGGAATGGAATGGAATGGAATGGAATGGAATGGAATGGAATGGAATGGAATGGAATAGACCAGGTTGGAGAGACCTTCAAGATCATTGAGTCCAACCTATCATCCAACAGCACCTAATCAACTAAACCATGCAACCAAGCACCCCATCAAGTCTCCTCCTGAACACCTCCATTTCCTTTCTTGTGATCTAAGCAAACCCAACCCCACACTAGCCTGGTGAAGCATTTCAGCCAGTCACAATGGATAAGAAAGAATTCAATTGCACTGTTTAGCTTAGGGCTGAAAACATGAGGGGTGCTGACTGACTCCTTGAGCTTTCATATCCTGCACAAATAAACAGCTAGGAGTGCAGAACTGCAGGGTATGGTCAATTCTGCACACCAAATTTCTTTCACCACTGACTCTTGCTCTAACTTTGGCAGCGAAAGCTTTTCAACACATACCTAATCTTTATGGTAGAGGTGTTCCTGCTTAGCTACCTTCACCAACACAACTCAAAGCCAAGCAAAAGCAAACTTATAGCCACAGGTATTTTTCCATCTAAAATGCTTTTTCTCAACTTCATTAAAGGAGACATCTACAGTCTTCAAATGGATGTTAAAGAACTAGCATGGGTCCAGAGAAGAGCAATAAGGCTGGTGAGGGGTTTGGAGCACAAGCCCTGTGAGAAGAGGCTGAGGGAGCTGGGGTTGCTGAAGCCTGGAGAAGAGGAGGCCCAGGGGAGACCTTCTTGCTGTCTACAACAACCTGAAAGGTGGTTGTAGGCAGGTGGGGGCTGGTCTCTTCTCCAAGGCAACCAGCATCAGAACAAGAGGACAGAGTGCCAAGCTGCACCAGGGGAGATTTAGGCTGGATGCTAGGAAGAAGTTCTTCACAGAAAGAGTGATTGGCCATTGGAATGTGCTGCCCAGGGAAGTGGTGGAGTCACCATCACTGGAGGTGTTTAAGAAGAGACTGGATGTGGCACTTGGTGCCATGGTTTAGTTGATTAGATGGTGTTGGGTGATAGGTTGGACTCAATGATCTCAAAGGTCTTTTTCAACCTGGTCTATTCTATTCTATTCTATTCTATTCTATTCTATTCTATTCTATTCTATTCTATTCTATTCTATTCTATTCTATTCTATTCTATTCCATCCCATCCCATCCCATCCCATCCCATCCCATCCCATCCCACCCTACCCTACCCTACCCTACCCTACCCTATCCTATCCTATCCTATCCTATCCTATCCTATCCTGTCCTATCCTATCCTATCCTATCCTATCCTATCCTACTCTATTTGCTTTAATCTCTATGTAAGAGTACTTTCAAAAACATTTCTTACTTACATTTTTCTTCTTCCTCCCCTGAAGCCAGAGAGCATTCAAAGATGGGCTCTCTAATCTGAATTCAATCCTGTAAAAGTGGGATAGAACTAATTCCAAGTAAGTCTCGAAGAAGCCAGCACTGAAAGTACAAAAACCCTTTTCCTGAACAAGATTTGTTCTGCCTGAATTTTAG
This sequence comes from Melanerpes formicivorus, assembly GCF_026170545.1. Classification (NCBI taxonomy): domain Eukaryota; kingdom Metazoa; phylum Chordata; class Aves; order Piciformes; family Picidae; genus Melanerpes; species Melanerpes formicivorus. The sequence goes on from NW_027142453.1 coordinate 1,729,622, forward strand.
TCAGATAAGTTAATTTGAAGAAAAGCCTACACAATGACAGAGAATGTTCATGGGGTTGACTTTGCTGTCACTGCTGCACATATAAAAGCATTATGAAAACGAGGATAAAAATTGCAAGGGTAATAAATTGCACAAACCTCTGAACTTATTCAAGGAGAAAGAGTGTATTACCATATCAGAGAACTCAACTTACTTTGCAGCAACTTCCTTCTCCTGGTTTCATCTGGAGTTACCAAGACATATGGGCCAACACTGAAATGAAAGAAAACACTCTTATTATTTTCTTTCTTTTTCTTTCTTTCTTGTATTTTTGTTTGTCTACAGAAAACCAGAAGTAAAAGAAGGCTCCTTCATCAGCAAGGTCACTTGTATGGTGTGGTAGCAAATAACTTCATATCAAAGAATTGCAGATGCCACCAAGCTGGGTGCAGGTATTGATCTGTTAGAGGGTTGGAGAGCTCTGCAGAGGGACCTCGACAGGCTGGACAGATGGGCAGAGTCCAAGGGCAGGAGATTGAACACATCTAAGTGCAAGGTTCTACACACTGGCCACAACAACCCCATGCAGTGCTACAGGCTGGGGTCAAAGTGGCTGGACAGCAGCCAGGCAGAAAGGGACTTGGGGGTACTGTTTGATAGTAGGCTGAACATGAGCCTGCAGTGTGCCCAAGTGGCCAAGAAGGCCAATGGCATCCTGGCTTGTACCAGGAATAGTGTGGCCAGCAGGAGCAGGGAAGTCATTGTGTCCCTGTACTCAGCACTGGTTAGGCCACACCTTGAGTCCTGTGTCCAGTTCTGGGCCCCTCAATTTAGGAAAGATGTTGAGTTGATGGAAGGTGTCCAGAGAAGGGCAACAAAGCTGGGGAGGGGTTTGGAGCACAAGACCTATAAGGAGAGGCTGAGGGAGCTGGAGTTGCTTAGCCTGGAGAAGATGAGGTTCAGGGGAGACCTTGTTGCTGTCTACAACTCCCTGAAGGGAGGCTGTACCCAGGTGGGGGTTGGTCTCTTGTCCAGGTAGCCAGGCCCAGAACAAGAGGACACAGTCTCAAGCTGCACCAGGGGAAGTTTAGGCTGGATGTTAGGTAGAAATTCTTCCCAGATCGAGTGATTGTCCATTGGAATGTGCTGTCCAGGGAGGTGGTGGAGTCACCATCACTGGGGGTGTTTAGGAAGAGACTGGATGGGGTGCTTGGTACCATGGTTTAGTTGATTAGATGGTGTTGGGTGGTAGGTTGGACTTGATGATCTCAAAGGTCTTTTGCAACCTGGTCTATTCCATTCCACTCCATTCCATTCCATTCCATTCCATTCCATTCCATTCCATTCCATTCCATTCCATTCCATTCCATTCCATTCCATTCCATTCCACTCTATTCCATTCCATTCCACTCCATTCCACTCCATTCCACTCCATTCCACTCCATTCCATTCCATTCCATTCCATTCCACTCTATTCCATTCCATTCCATTCCAAAACTGGCATTTATTTTGATTCAGCTCTTCAGGAATTTATGTGTATGTATATATTTATATATTTTCAGAAACTTTTAGCATAGCCTTCACTGTTCTTATTCAAGTGTCACTCTACACTGCTGACCTCAAATCTCTGCCACTTCAAATCAAATCACTTCCTTGAATGAAAATGTCCTCTGTGGTGGACAACTACTTCCACAGCTTTCTCAAGCACAGAGGTAGATCACTGTCTACTGGGAAGAGCACTGTTGCTGGCTATCCCCAGCACATACCTCAAGGGCAGCAAGCACCATGTGGATTTTGGCAGTCTGCCCAAGAGTTGTCCAAGGAGCATGAAAAATCATATTATTTGTTACAGACTGAGGTCACTTGATCTCAGCCTGAGCCTCAGTTTCCTTTTCAGCCTTGTGCATCAGGTATGAGGAATTCCTTGGGCATATTTATCTTGCTGTCTTGCCTAAGGTGCAGCTTACTGTATCAGGACAAAAGGCAGTTGCTGTCTCAAGGAGCTATCAATTTAATGTGACAGCAAAGAAGCAGGACAGGGTTCAGAGCATATGAGAGATGCAAGGTGATCAAAAGAGTGATGAAAACATGTCAGTTCCACTTGCAGAAAACAAAGTGTTTTATCTCCACAGCATATTTTGTGGGTACCTGTTTACACTGCTCCCACCTAGTAGAGTGAGGGGCTGCAGGTTCACCAGAAACACACCAGAAAGTCAGCTTCATGTATCAGGCTAAAATCACACCTCTCTGCAGTGTCTGACAGAGGTTTATCTGCACTCACAGTGACAAATATTTCATCTGACTTCATGGACCAAGGAGAAGAGAGAGCAGAGCGGAATGGAATGGAATGGAATGGAATGGAATGGAATGGAATGGAATGGAATGGAATGGAATGGAATGGAAGAATAGAATAGAATAGAATAGAATAGAATAGAATAGAATAGAATAGAATAGAACTGAACCAGGTTGGAAAATACCTCAAAGATCATCGAGACCAACCTATCACTCAACACCATCTAATCAACTAAACCATGGCACCAGGCACCCTATCCAGTCTCTTCCTAAACACCTCCAGTGATGGTGACTCCACCACCTCCCTGGGCAGCACATTCCAATGGCCAATCATTCTTTCTGGGAAGAACTCCTTCCTAACATCCAGCCTAAACCTCCCCTGGTGCAGCTTGAGACTGTGTCCTCTTGTTCTGGTGCTGGTTGCTTGGAAGAAGAGACCAACCCCCACCTGGCTACAACCTCCCTTCAGGGAGTTGTAGACAACAAGGTCTCACCTGTGCCTCCTCTTCTCCAGGCTAAGCAACCCCAGCTCCCTCAGCCTCTCCTCACAGGGCTGTGCTCCAAACCCCTCCTCAGCTTTGTTGCCCTTCTGTGGACACGTTCCAGCAACTCAGCATCTTTCCTAAACTGAGGGGCCTAGAACTGGACACAAATAATAAAAGGTGAAGGCTGAGCCTCTTAAATGAAAGGGCCACAGTGATTGGCTAATGGACCAGCTAGGAAACAGAAAGCATACTTGGCTCTGAAAAGGTAAAGAAAGGATGAGGCCTGGGACTAAGCTGAAAATGGGAAATTAAAATCATGCAAAGAGATCAAAGTGCAAAAAAAGCTGCCTGCTGCAGTATCACTGTAATTCAAGGTTTGAGAAGGAAGATATTTATATCCAATTACCTCTTTCTCTTTGAAGATTTATTCTAGGAGGATGTGGATTAATTTATGAGATTAAAGTAGTAAAGATAGAGCTGTGAGCTTTAATGGTGCCATTTAATACGACCCTTCCCATTCCCACCAGCTTACTCTGGTGCCTGTTGGGCTGCCCTTCACCTCTACACTGATGCCATGATGCCTTGGTGCCATGGTCTAGTCATGGGTCTGTGGTGACAGGTTGGACTCCATGATCCTTTGACACCACCCCCACAGAAAACTCCTGGCCAACTTGTCAGCCCATGGCTTGGACAGCAGCACTCTGAGCTGGGTTAGGAACTGGCTGGAGGCTGAGCCCAGAGAGTGGTGGTGAATGGTGCCACAGTCAGCTGGCGGCCAGTCAGTATTGGAGTCCCCCAGGGATCAGTGCTGGGCCCTGTGCTCTTTAACATCTTTATTGATGATCTGGATGAGGGCATTGAGTCCATCATCAGTAAATTTGCTGATGACACCAAGCTGGGGACAGGAGTTGATCTGCTGGAGGGTAGAGAAGCTCTGCAGAGACACCTCGACAGGCTGGACAGATGGGCATGAGATTGAACACATCCAAGTGCCGGGTTCTGCACATTGGCCACAAAAATCCCATGCAGTGCTACAGGCTGGGGTCAGAGTGGCTGGAGAGCAGCCAGGCAGAAAGGGACCTGGGGGTGCTGGTTGATGGTAGGCTGAACATGAGCCTGCAGTGTGCTCAGGCAGCCAGGAGGGCCAAAGGCATCCTGGCCTGCATCAGGAACAGTGTGGCCAGCAGGAGCAGGGAGGTCATTCTGCCCCTGTACACTGCACTGGTTAGGCCACACCTCAAGTCCTGTGTCCAGTTCTGGGTCCCTCAGTTTAGGAAGGATGTTGACTTGCTGGAACGAGCCCAGAGAAGGGCAACAAATTTGGTGAGGGGCTTGGAACACAGCCCTGTGAGGAGAGGCTGAGGGAGCTGGGGCTGCTTAGCCTGGAGAGGAGGAGACTCAGGGGTGACCTTATTGCTCTCTACAACTACCTGAAGGGGGGTTGTAAACAGGCAGAGGTTGGTCTCTTCTCCCAGGCAGCCAGCACCAGAACAAGAAGACACAGTCTCAAGCTGCACCAGGGGAAGTTCAGGCTGGAGGTCAGGAGGAAGTTTTACACAGAGAGAGTGATTGCCCATTGGAATGGACTGCCCGGGGAGGTGGTGGAGTCACCATCACTGGAGGTGTTCAGGAGGAGACTTGACAGGGCGCTTGGTTACATAGGTTAGTTGATTAGGTGATGTTGGATGATAGGTTGGACGCGATGATCTTGAAGGTCTCTTCCAACCTGGTCTATTCTATTCTATTCTATTCTATTCTATTCTATTCTATTCTATTCTATTCTATTCTATTCTATTCTATTCTATTCTATTCTAAATCCTCGAGGTCTCTTCCAACCTTGGCGATACTGTGATACTGTGAATCCCAGACCCTCAGAGGCAGGAGATGGGGGCAGAAATGCTTCTCCAGCATTTGTGGTGCAACTGCAACAATTACTTAAAAGAAGTTTGGATAACTCATCTTGTTTAGGGTATGCAATTCCCCATCACTGATGTTTTCTCAGATTTCTCTTTATTAGACTCAGTAGTAGCATTTAAAATGTATCCCAAACTGCCTTTGACAACTTGCTGCACAGTTTATCAGGTTCAAGATTTTCTTTTTGTAGTAGTCCTTCTTGGCAGCTTCAGATATTAAGATCATATCTCTCTCAAGTTTGTACACCAAAATCATTTTACACTCCCCTCCCTTTGCCAGAGGGGAAAAAAAATGGCTGGAATTGTGAGCTGCACAGCTACATATTTTCCCCCTCAAAAACCATCAGTGCATCTCAAACATCCCACTGCTTCACAGCACTAGAGGAGAGAAAGGTTTTTAGATCACCTAATGTATTTGGTGACTTCAGGTTTCGGCTGTTTTGGTTTGGTGGGGGGTTGTTTGTGGGTTTGGTTGGTTGGTTTTGTGCTTGTTCAGTGTTTTCAAATTAGGAATTGAAATCATGGACCACTGGGTGACTCTACATGTATGAGAAATCACAATATCAGATGCAGTCTTTATATCATGAGTATATCAGTCTTTATATCATGAATCAGATCCTTTATCTGCTTCTGCTTTTTGGCTGGAAGACTCAGAGTCCAGTGGGTCAGCTGGGAGTCACTGTTCTGACATCCAACTGTGGTTGTTATCCAGGAGCTCAGAAAGATGGTACACAAAATAATCAGGTAGAGGTGACACTATGCTTACTGCCAGGTAAAACTCTGCTGGTTTAAATAGTTATGGACCCCTCAATTTAAGAAGGATATTGAGACACTTGAACATGTCCAGAGAAGGGCAACAAAGCTGGGGAGCGGTTTGGAGCACAGCCCTGTGAGGAGAGGCTGAGGGAGCTGGGGTTGCTTAGCCTGGAGAAGAGGAGGCTCTGGGGAGACCTTCTTGCTGTCTACAACTACCAGAAGGGAGGTTGTAGCCAGGTGGAGGTTGGTCTCTTCTCCCAGGCAACCAGCACCAGAACAAGAGGACACAGCCTCAAGCTGTGCCAGGGGAAATTTAGGCTGGAGGTGAGGAGAAAGTTCTTCCCAGAAAGAGTTGTTGGCCAGTGAAATGTGCTGCCCAGGGGAGGTGGTGGAGTCACTGTCCCTGAAAGTGTTCAAAAAAGGATTGTATGTGGCACTTGAAGCCATGGTTTATTTAGTCCTGAGGTGTTGGGTGACAGGTTGGACTTGATGATCTCTGAGGTCTTTTCCAACCTTATTGATTCTATGATTCTATAAGAGTCAGTGTGGTTAAAAGAGTGCTTACTTAAAGCTTAGTTTGGTTTCTGTGTTACAGAAATAAGGACAAAGTTAAAACCAAATGAGGATTTCAAGAGTCCAGTGTGAGAGGGAAAGGGAGAACAGGATACCAACATTTGGTTGTGTTTACCTAGTGCTGATATTACATGCTTTGGTTTAGTCCAAGTTAACCAAAGGAAAAGGACAAGGACAAGGACAAGGAAAAGGAAAAAGAAAAGGAAAAGGAAAAGGAAAAATAAAAGGAAAAGGAAAAGGAAAAGGAAAAGGAAAAGGAAAAGGAAAAGGAAAAGGAAAAGAGAGAGAGAGGGAGACAATTAGTGAATTTATGTGGTGTTATACTGTTCTCCTTAGTCTCTGGAATGGTAGATATGCAAGAGTGTAGCTTACAGTACTGGAATCAGAGGAAAGGATGAGTGAGCACATGGTAAACTTCTTATCATTTGAGTGAAAGACAAGGTATGAACTAGTTCTTGCTCCTCAAGCCTCAGCAGGAGAGGACCCAGATGAGCTGTTGCTTGACAGAGCCCACCATTACGTACCAGTTCTAACACTAAAATTAAACTCCAGAATAGGCCAGGTTGAAAGAGACCTTTGAGATCATCGGGTCCAACCTAGCACCCAACACCATCTAATCAACTAAACCATGGCACCAAGCACCCCATCCAGTCTCTCTCTAAACACTTCCAGTGATGGCAACTCCACCACTCCCTGGGCAGCACATTCCAATGGCAAATCACTCTATGAAGAATTTCTTCCTAGCATCCAGCCTGAACCTTCCCTGGCACAACTTGAAACTGTGTCCTCTTGTTCTGGTGCTTGTTGCCTGGGAGAAGAGACCAAGCCCCACCGGGTTTTGACTTCCCTTCAGGTAGCTGTAGACAGCAATAAAGTCTCCTCTGAGCCTTCTCTTCTCCAGGCTAAATGAAGCCCTTATATGCTAGGCTGAAGCTAAGGAGTGATAATAAAATGGTCCTAATTAGGAAAAAATTCTTGTTCAAATGCAAAAGTGAAGTAAAATTCTGCACATTCCCTTCCACTTATAAGCAGGATACGGTTTCAGGCCATGGAGAAAAATATTACCATGATGACAAGTGCTTGACACTGCTTATTGTTATGAGCTTGCATTTAAGCTACTTCACTTTGTCTGCTAAGTGCCATGAAATTAACTTGTAGGAAGTGAATTCCCAAATTGCCCCTGTTCGTGTCTGTTCAGAAACAAATGTCTGTCGAGAAGAAAAGGTGATGGAAAGTGGGAAAATTAGAGGCTGAACTACAGCTAGCGCCTGGGAAAGAAAATGCTCTCCCAGTTCAGCAGTCTGTCTTTGGTGTGTTTGACAAGAATGGTTCTGGTAAAACCCATTAAAAAAAAACACCCAAATTCCACATAGTAAAACCTGAGGATTTATTGTTGCACAGCTGGTAACAATCCTTCATGGTTTTATGTGAAAGGAGAGCAGAGTTACTGAAATGCTTGACTTGCGAAAATTGTGGTCTTTGATGGAGCCAAGTCTATCAGGACTTTCCTTCCTGCCTTTCCCAATTAAATTAACATGAAATAAAATAATGGGCTCTAGCTTGTTGCATCCCTGGCATTGTGCTGGGGGAACTGAGCTGCTTTGGGACCTGGGGACGGAGTAAACGCAGCTGAATCTGACTTCTTAAATTTGTTTGGTCTGATGTTAGTCTAACACACGCCACGGCAAACACTCTCCCGTTGGTGTAGTCTGCCCGTGAGCATATGCTGACTGATTTTGTATAGATTAGATAGGATAGGATAGGATAGGATAGGATAGGATAGGATAGGATAGGATAGGATAGGATAGGATAGGATAGGATAGGATAGGGTAGGACAGGACAGGACAGGACAGGACAGGACGGAATAGAATAGAATAGAATGGAATGGAATGGAATGGAATGGAATGGAATGGAATGGAATGGAATGGAATGGAATAGAATTAACTGGGTTGGAATAGAATAGAATAGAATAGAATAGAATAGAATAGAATAGAATAGAATAGAATAGAATAGACCAGGAAGAGACCTTTGAGATCATCAAGTCCAACCTATCACCCAACACCATCTGATCAACTAAACCATGGCACCAAGTGCCTCAGTCAGGCTCTTCCTAAACACCTCCAGTGATGGTGACTCCACCACCTCCCTGGGCAGCATATTCCCATGGCCAATCTCTCTTTCTGGGAAGAACTTCCTCCTAACATCCAGCCTAAACCTCCCCTTGTGCAGTTTGAAACTGTGTCCTCTTGTTCTGGTGCTGGTTGCCTGGGAGAAGAGACCAACTTCCACCTGGCTACAACCTCCCTGCAGGTATTGTAGACAGCAATAAGGTCTCCCCTGAGCCTCCTCTTCTCCAGGCTAAGCAACCCCAGCTCCCTCAGCCTCTCCTCACAGGGCTGTGCTCCAAACCCCTCCCCAGCTTTGTTGCCCTTCTCTGGACAGGTTCCTGCAACTCAACATCTTTCCTAAACTGAGGGCCTCAGAACTGGACACAGGACTCAAGGTGTTGTAAGACCTCTCCCTCTTTTACTTCTAGAGTACACTTAGTAGTTCTTCTTAAAACTTAATTTTCTTTCACAATCTGAAATTTCTTTTCAAAGAGACCAAACTAGCCTGCCAAACTGGAAGTGGAGGCTCAGCAAAATGCTTGTTATGCTCTGCCACTGGTGGGAGTGCTAGAAGGGTACTTTGAATGATGGCCAGTCTGTTTAGAGTTGAGCTTTGCATTTTCTGCACTGGAGAGATCTCCCAGTTCTCTGTTTCAGACAGATGTAATAATTTTTACAGCCCAGTGGGGTGATTCGGAGATTAACAGCTTTGCTGTCGTCAGTAGCCAGCCTTGTCTCCAGCCAAGTGTTTGGTGGCAGGATCTGTATGAGAGGATAACTGTGCAGTAAGGTTTCTGTTACTCTGGATTGTGGGAGTTGCTGTGCTTCTCTTAATGCTTACAGGGGAGAAGTCTTAATTCCTGAATTAGAAGGCTTTCTTGGAAGAGCTGGATTTGCATGAGCCCTGACATGTTCCCTTGATGCATAGCTTGAAGAGGAGCTGTGGTGAGACAATGAATAGGTAGGGAACACATGGGAGGATACTGTGTTTGGGCAGGGACAACAGAAGGACAGCAAACACTGTGGTGCAGAGGAGGGAGAAATATATTGTGGAAAAGAAAGTGGGGGAAACACAGATAAACATGCCACTAGCTTACGTCTTAATCTTCATGCAATACAGTGTCTGACCTGCTCAGCTCTCCAGGCACGCTGGCAAGCCTGACTTGCAACACATGGCCACCTCTGCAAGGGGTAGCTCGGCTCAGTGCTGGTGTTGCCAAGCCCAGTGCCCAGCCTGCCCACCTATGAATGCTCTGTGCTCCTCACAGCTAGTGATTACCAGGTGCTCCATCTGGCTCTGGCGTACTTGCTGCATCCCTGGCACTGTGCTGAGGTAGCTGAGTTGCTTTGGGAGCTGGGGACAGAATAAACATGTCTACATCTGACTTCATAGAATTAGTTGGATCTGATGTTAGTCTACCACGCTGTCACAGCAGACTCCCTCCTGTTGATGTAGTCTGCCCATGAGCATATGCCAACTAATGGCTTGTTAGTGTTTCTAGGGAAGAGAGAAAGCAGTGCTGCAAACTGAATTTGGGCTGATGCCCTTTGTCTCCCTGAATTTGATCCATCACTGTGCTGGAATGTGTCCAGAGAAGGACAACAAAGCTGGGGAGGGGTTTGGAGCACAAGCCCTATGAGGAGAGGCTGAGGGAGTTGGGGCTGCTTAGCCTGGAGAAGAGGAGGCTCAGGGGAGAACTTCTTGCTCTCTACAACTACCTTAAGGGAGGTTGTAGACAGGTGGAAGTTGGTCTCTTCTCCCAGGCAACCAGCACCAGAACAAGAGGACACAGTCTCAAGCTGCACCAGGGGAGGTTTAGGCTGGAGGTTAGGAAGAAGTTCTCCACAGAAAGAGTGATTGCCCATTGGAATGGGCTACCCGAGGAGGTGGTGGAGTCACCATCATTGGAGGTCTTCAGGGGGAGACTTGATAGGGTGCTTGGTTGCATGGTTTAATTGATTAAGTGGGTTGGATAATACGTTGGACACAATGATCTTGAAGGTCTCTTCCAACCTGGTCTGGTCTATTCTACTCTACTCTACTCTACTCTACTCTACTCTACTCTACTCTACTCTACTCTACTCTATTCTATTCTATTCTATTCTATTCTATTCTATTCTATTCTATTCTATTCTATTCTATTCTATTCTACTCTACTCTACTCTACTCTACTCTACTCTACTCTACTCTATTCTAATTTCCTTGGAGCTTTAGAAAGTGGTTGAATATTGTCCAAAATAGGGTGCTGGCTGAAACACCTATCATTCTTTCTGCTGCATTGTTTCATGCTGAGTCCAAACCAAGCTGCTGGATCTGAGCCCCACCTTCTTGGAAATTCACTTCTAAGTTTTGGTTTCACTCTCTGGAAGAAATTTTCACTTTAGGAGTTCCTCTTCAAGCCTGTGGCTACCAGAGGATTGAGACTTGGGTGCCAAGAGAAGAACTGCAGATCTGTTTCTCTCCTGCTTGTTTCTGAGTCATACTTTCTCCTGGGCCTCTGCTGCTGTTTTCCTTCATGCTCTTTTCCCTTGCAAGTTCACTTGTGCAAGATTTAACTTTGTTTTATCCCGAGGCCTCACTATACAAAAATGTTGGCTGCTTTAATGAAAGCTTAAGCTAGGCAGAGGGACAAGATACAGAAGTGAGTTACCCTGGCTTAACAAGCTTCCAGGCATCAGCTGAACTGTGGTAATTAAATGCACTCCTAGCCTGTGGCAAACACAGGACAAAATCCATGACCCTGGACTTTCGATAACAAGCATTTTCTTCTAATGCAGTTTCTTTTCTGCCTCTTGTATTAAGAGCACCCACGCAGCCAGGATGAATCAGACAGTGTATAATGTTAAACCCCTGTAACTCACTTTTGTCTCTGAGCTGCAAACCAGTAAGATGCTGCCCCTGATGAAGACAGAAAGCCTCAAGCCTGCACACAAGGGTCACGCACCCTCCCAGAGGTCTGCTCATGGCACCGCCAGGGCACAGAGCATATTGCTCAACTGAGGTCTAGAACTGTGGCTGTCAGTTATTGTTAGCATCTGGCTATGTGTGCACTGTCAAACAGGGATAGCTACAGGACAGTTGTCTGCTCACTGGGATTTGGCATCTTACAGCCCTCCGGTTTGGCGGCCTCTGTGGTGCTCAGCAGCATATGGCAGCTCCATCAAGCATAGGAGCCCTGATGGAAACAGTACTTTGTGGTGGCGTGGACTTGACTGCTCTTCAAATAATTCCTGATAATTGAATACAAGGATCAGCTTAGCATGTCTTTGAAAGGCGTTTGACAACTGTCTTTGGCAGTCTGATTCCTTTCCTCCCTTGAATTCAGCCTTAAACATATTATTTAATGCACTATTTAATCTGTATCTTCGAGGCCTTTCTCCAGACTGAATCCACCCAGACCTTTTCCCCAGATTTTAGTCATTTATGCTGCTCTCCAACTGCACTCTCCTTGGTTTCTGTGTGTTACACAGAGCACATCACCCAGCAGAGCGAAATATTTAGCTTTCAGCTTTGTGGCATTCATGTACCGATGCACCTGCAGTATAAAACACAGTGGAACTGGAAAGAGTTTATAACAGCCATTACTTTTGCAACTCTTTAAACTATTTCACACTTCATTTGGAAAGCTCCCCAGTGGTGGATGGCTGTAGCAGGCTTGAAGAAACACTGAAGGGCAGAGCTCTGCAAAAAAACATTGGTGAACAAGCACAAGCCCTGTGAGGAGAGGCTGAGGGAGCTGGGGTTGCTTAGCCTGGAGAAGAGGAGGCTCAGGGGAGACTGTCTTGCTGCCTACAAATACCCGAAGGGAGGTTGTAGGCAGGTGAGGGTTGGTCTCTTCTCCCAGGCAACCAGCACCAGAACAAGAGGACACAGTCTCAAGCTGTACCAGGGGAAGTTTAGGCTCAAGGTGAGGAGAGAATTCTTCACAGAGAGAGTTGCTGGCCATTGGAATGTGCTGCCCAGGGAGATCACAGTATCACAGTATCACAGTATAACTTAGGTTGGAAAGGACCTCGAGGATCATCGAGTCCAACCTATCAACACAGACCCCATGACTAGACCATGGCACCAAGTGCCACGTCCAATCCCCTCTTGAACGCCTCCAGGGATGGTGACTCAACCACCTCCCTGGGCAACCCGTTCCGCTGATGAATGACTCGCTCAGTGAAGAACTTCCTCCTCACCTCGAGTCTAAACCTCCCCTGGCACAGCTTGAGGTGGTGGAGTCACTGTCCCTGGAGGTGTTCAAGAGGGGATTGGACATGGCACTTGGTGCCATGGTTTAGTAGTCTTGAGGTCTTGGGTGACAGGTTGGACTTGACCTTTGAGGTCTTTTCCAACCTTATTGATTCTATGATTCTAAGTGCAGGACCTTGCACTTTGCCTTATTGAACCTCATGAGATTCTCCTCAGACCACCTCTCCAGCTTTATCTGGATGGCATCACATTCTTCAATCTCATCAATTGCACTGCTCAGCTTGGTATCACCTTCAAATTTGCTGAAGGTGCACTCATTCTTGCTGTCTATATCATTGATTGATATAGAGCAGCATTGATTGATATTGAACAGCACTGGTCCCAGTACAGACCCTTCAAGGACACCACTTGTCACCCTCTTCCATCTGGACATCGAGCCACTGACCACTACCCTTTGTATGTGATCATCCAACCAATTCCTTATCCACTGAACAGTCCAGCCAGCAAATCTACATCTGTCCAGTTTAGAGAAAAGGATATTATGGGGGACAGTGTGCAAGGCTTTACAAAAGTCCAGATAGTTGACATTTATTGGTCTTCCCTTGTCCACTCATGTCAACATAGAGTGTAAGTCAGGAATGGCTTTTTGCTTTCCTGAAAGTCAGTTGTTAAAGTGCTGATGGATTTCAAAGCTACCCATTTCTGTATCATTACTACCTTGGGTTGTCATCAGTAGCACACAGTCAACTTGGAGGCCTGTGGCCAGTGGTGTTTCCCAGGGATCAGTACTGGGTCCAGTTCTGTTCAGTAGCTTTATCAACGACCTGAATGAGGGGATCGAGAGTACCCTCATCAAGTTCGCTGAGGATACAAAACTGGGGGGGTTGGCTGATACCTCATCAGGCTGTGCAGCCATCTGACAAGATCTGGACAGGCTGGAGAGCTGGCTGCAGGCAAACCTCATGAAGCATGATAAATGCAGGGTCCTGCATCTGGGGAGGAGTAACAATAGGCACTAGTAGAGGTTAGGGGCTGCCCTGCTGGAAAGTCCTTGGAGTCCTAGGGGACATCAATACGCCCTTGTGGCCAAGAGAGCAAATGGTATCCTGGGGTGCGTCAAGAAAACTGTGTCCAGCAGGTCTAGGGAGGTGGTTCTCACATTCCCCTCTGTTCTGCTGAGACCACACCTGGAGTATTGTGTCCATTTTGGGCTCCCTGGTTCAAGAGAGACAGAGACCTGTTGGAGAGAATCCAACAGAGAGCCATGAGGATGATTGGGGGACTTGAGCATCTCCCCCATGAATAGAGACTGAGAGACCTGGGGCTGCTTAGTCTTGAGAAGGCAGAGGAGATCTCATCAATGTGTATAAATATCTGAGGGGTGGGTGTCAAGTGGAGGGGACCAATCTCTTCTTGGTGGTGTGCACTAATAAGAGGAGAAACAACAGGTTCAAGCTTGAACATAGAAGATTTCACCTCAACATGAGGAGAAACTTCTTTACAGTGGGGGTGATGGAGCACTGGAACAGGCTGCCCAGGGGGGCTGTGGAGTCTCCTTCTCTGGAGACTTTCAAAACCCACCTGGATGCATTCCTGTGCAGACTACCCTGGGTGATCCTGCTTTTGGCAGGGGAGTTGGCACTCGATGATCTCTTGAGGTCCCTTCCAGCCTCTGATGTACTGTGATACTGTGATACTTAGCATGCAAGCATTCATGGGTTAAAACAGAAAGATGCTCACTGCTCCTTGTGATTGGAAGCCTGCCACCTCTTTCACAGTTTGGCTCCACCTTCTTCTTCCAGAAAGAAGGGGAAGGGGAACTGAAACAGCCTTCAGTTCCTGTCAGTTGCACGTAGAAAGGCAGGGGGAAAAAGCAAGCTAAGCAAACTCAGCATAAAATAATAGTAGCATTGCATGCACTGTTACTAAGAGTTAGTGCACAGTTAGGGGAAAAGACTGCAAAGAATTAACTTTGGTCAGCTAAGTATATATGTATTAAGCATGTACATAAAATACACACACAATACTGTCTCCACTCTATATTACAACTGCAAGCCAGGCCTTTTATCAACTATCTAAGGAATGTCACTGGAAAACCAGAGATGGATTAAGCATAGATCCCCAAAGAGCCTAAAATGAAATTGAGGGCTTTACATTTGTCAGCATAAAGTTGTTGGAAGCTGTTTCTGTGTCCTGGATTGCTGGAACACTGCCTGCATCCATCTCTTAAGCCAAAGGAAGTATCTTTAGACTTTGCAGGATGAAATGTTAGGATGGAAAACAGGAAGCTAGAACTGGATTTAAACATGCACTTTGAAAGAAGATATCAAAACCAGATACCATGCACACCAATACCAGATGTAGAGAAGCAGCCACTGCTATTGCCTGGGGTGCAAGTCATGTCATCACAAAGCCTACTACAAACACAACTTGGGGTTCATGTTGGAAGCATCATACATATGTAGGCTTCAGGATAAGCTGCCTGTGTGCCCAGTCCCATTCACAGGCTCTCTATAAAGTACTTCTACCTCTGAAAGTAGAAGTGCTTCACACCTCAAGTAAGCTCAAGAACAGGCACCCAATGCATGTTCCATCACCTCAGTCAGTCTCCTTGTTACTTACTATTGCTTTTGCTGTCGTTGTTTGACTGATGTTTGCCTGCTTTGCACCTCTTCAGATGTTGTCAGCTTCTGGGGTTTTTCAGCCTCCCCTGTTTGCTTGTTATGTTTCCAGAGGGATCCCTGAGATGGATACAGGGTACTGGAGGCACCAGCTCTCTTGTACCTGCTGTCCTCCCACTGTCCTTTATTCCCAAGCATTACTTCAGGAGTTGGAAAGGAGTACTGCCTCTAAAGCTAGGGAAAGACTCAAAACTTCAAGTTCCCAAAAGCTGGTTTCAGTTCTGTGTAAGCCCCACCCCTGCCTGGACTCTCAGCTGTAAGGAAGGAAAATCCAGGCTTTTGAGTCACCCTCCAGCTAAAGCTCAGTCCAATCATCTGCAGGACACAGGAGCAGGGAGGTCATACTCCCCCTGTACTCAGCACTGGTTAGGTCACACCTTGAGTCCTGTGTCCAGTTCTGGGCCCCTCAGGTTAGGAAAGATGTTAAGTTGCTGAAATGTGTCCAGAGAAGGGCAAAAAAGCTGGGGAGGGGTTTGGAGCACAAGCCTTATGATGGGAGGCTGAGGGAGCTGGGGTTGCTTAGCCTGGAGAAGAGGAGGCTCAGGGGAGACCTCATTGCTGTCTACAACTACCTGAAGGGAGGTTGCAGCCAGGTGCGGGTTGGTCTCTTCTCCCAGGCTACCACCAACAGAACAAGAGGACACAATCTCAAGCAGTGCCAGGGGATGCTTAGGCTGGATGTTAGGAAGAAATGCTTCATAAAGAGAGTGATTGGCCATTGGAATGAACTGCCCAGGGAGGTGGTAGAGTCACCATCACTGGAGGTGTTTAGGAAGAGACTGGATGGGGTGTTTGGTGCCATGGTTTAGTTGATTAGATGGTGTTGGATGATGGGTTGGACACGATGATCTTGAAGGTCTCTTCCAACCTGGTCTATTCTGTTCTATTTGAATGGGGCGACGGAGATTGGGAATCAATACGGCTGACCAATGTGATCGAGTATTGTTCCTTTATTGTTCCAGTGTTGCAGGCCGATGGTGCAGGCCTGAGGTGCAGGCCTATGGAGCAGGCCTGTAGTGCAAGTATAGCACTGTAAAGTGTAGAAGAAACAGGAGACAGGAAAGGCAGAAGAAGAAGTGCGTAGCAAGGCAACTGCTACAACTTATATAAGCTCGGAGTGCCCTGTTGGCACAGCTCCATTGGTTCCCTATGAGTGACCACACATTGCACTATTACAGATTATTGGTCCAACTACTAATGACACAACGAGGTTGTTGATGCAGGGGCATGTCCTGTTGTCCCAAGATAACTGTCCATGTTTATAGCTACCAGTGTCTTGTTTTAGTTACATGCTGCAGGCACAGCACTGTTTTGCTACACTGCTAGCTAACTCTGCATTTATGGCCTACCACCATGTCAGGCTCTAGGCCTGCACTGCCAAATTGCTCACACTGCTCGTCGCTGGCATTGCACACTATTTCTGTTCTATTCTATCTCAACCATAGCACCCAGGCAGACTGGAATCATGGGGTGACGTCAAAAGCTGATCCATACTGTCAACAACACTTTGTACTGTTGGAACAGACCCCAACATGCTTGTGCTGAAAGCTGGCTGAAAGCCATATTTCTGTCAATTTTTTACCCCAGCATTTCATAACTCTTGGGGGGGTTGCTGGTTCCTGTTTCAGAGGAGTGTACAAAGAAAGATGAAAGCAAAACTTAACACTAGCCCTCAGATAAATCCTAAAGCAATAATCCTGTGCCACTCCAATTTTGCCTTTCAATTCTACTCAATCAGAAACAGTTTTTATTGTGATTCTTCTAATTGTACCTGATGAATAGAAGACAAATATATAATCCTCTGAAATGAAAACACAAATCCCTTCAGCAAACGCATCTGAGGTGCCTAGATGAGTTTCTGTGTGTGTGATCTAGTAAAGGTGATCCTGCTCTGGCAGGGGGGTTGGACTAGATGATCTCTCAAGGTCCTTTCCAGCCCCTAACATTCAGTGATTCTGACCAGGGGTATTGTATCTATGGCATTTGAGGGGCTGGGGAAAACCAGCAGAGAGACTGATTGCCCATTGGAATGGGCTGTCTGGGGAGGTGGTGGAGTCATCACCATTGGGGGTATTTAGGAGGAGACTGGCTGGGGTGCTTGGTGTCATGGTGTAGTTGAATAGAAGGTGTTGGATGATGGGTTGGACACGATGATCTTGAAGGTCTCTTCCAACCTGGTCTATTCTGTTCTGTTCTGTTCTATTCTATTCTATTCTATTCTATTCTATTCTATTCTATTCTATTCTATAGTCCATTCCATTCCATTCCCTTCCATTCCATTCCATTCCAATTCTAATTCTAATTCTACCCAAGTTCTTCTGGCTTGCTGTACAATTAGCTGTGACAGAAAGCTTTAAACTGGACAACAAGTAATGTTCAGCTTGACTTCTAAACTGCCTGATCTGAAACATGCTTACGGCAAGCAGAAGATCTGAGGTCGCTATACAGCAAAGCCACAACACGTTAATACGACTGAAAGTGTCACTTTTGGTTCTGCACACTTCACAGAAAATGTTTTGTAAGAATCATAGAATCATAGAATGGTCTGTGCCCCAACAGACCCCATAGACCATCTATCCAACCTCTCTGCAGTCAGAAGCAACATCCGCAACTAGATCAGGTTGCCCAGGGCCTCATCAAGTCTTACCTTAAATATCTCCAGAGAAGGGGCCCCAACCACCTCCCTGGGCAACATGTTCCAGTATTCCACCACCCTCATAGTGAAGAACATCTTCCTGATATCCACTCTAAATCTGCCCTTCCCTAGTTTGAAGACATTGCCACTCGTCCTCTCACCATAGGCCCTTGTAAACAGTCTCACCCCATCCTTCATGTAGCCCCCCATCAGGTTTTCTGGAAGGCTGCTATTAGATCTCCCTGGAACCTCCTCTTCTCCAGGCTGAAAGACCCCAGCTCACTCAGCCTGTCTTTGTAGCAGAGGTGCTCCAACCCCCTGATCATTTCCGTGGCCCTCGTCTGGACTCGCTCTATCAGGTCCATGTCCTTCCTATACTGAGAGCTCCAAACCTGCAACACAATACTCTAGGTGAGGTCTCACCACAGCAAAGTGGCAGAATTACCTCTCTGAATCTGCTGGCAATGCATCTTTTGATGCAGCCCAGGATGTGATTTACCTTCTGGGCTGCAAGTTCACGCCGCTTGCTCACGTCCAGCTTGGACAAGATTGCTCCATTGTGAGGCCAGAGTGCTCTGCAGGGTTAAGAGAACTGAGTTTTACAGCTCAGGATGCTGGAGACAAGAAATTCCTCTGCTCTCTGGAGATGTAGGCCCAGAAGGAGGGTTAAATGTCAACATTTCACCATGATTTATTTTTGTTTAGGCTTAGGACTGCAATTTGTCAGGCTCAGCAGAAATAATGCCATTAGCTTTCACAAGTGTGTGTGCGTGTCTCTGTGTTAAGTAATCTATTTAGGAGTGTGTGCTGCACACACTTTGCATTTCACTGCAAGAAGCTGAAAATGACAGCACCTGTCAAAAACTATCTTCCACTCTCTGAAGGAAAACTGACCCTTGCTTTCTCTGCAGTATCCTTTAGCATTTTAGGCTGGAGGTTAGGAGGAAGTTTTACACAGAGAGAGTGATTGGCCATTGGAATGGGCTGCCCAAGGAGGTGGTAGAGTCATTATCACTGGAGGTGTTCAGGAGGGTGCTTGGTTGCATGGTTTAGTTGATTAGGTGGTGTTGGATGATAGGTTGGACACGATGATCCTGAAGGTCTCTTCCAACCTGGTCTGGTCTGGTCTATTCTATTCTATTCTATTCTATTCTATTCTATTCTATTCTATTCTATTCTAATTATATTCTATTTTCTTTTATCTATTCTATTCTATTCTATTCTATTCTATTCTATTCTATTCTATTCTATTCTATTCTATTCTATTCTATTCTATTCTATTCTATTCTATTCTACTCTATTCCATTCCATTCCATTCCATTCCATTCCATTCCATTCCATTCCATTCCATTCCATTCCATTCCATTCCATTCCATTCCATTCCATTCCATTCCATTCCATTCCATTCCAGCAGGTCCACCTCTCCTTTATCTAATACTAATTCAGTAAAAGGAAGTGTAGACTGAAAATATAATTGACCTGATGTCCAGGACTTGCTATATTGAGATCAGGAAGTATTGCTACATTTTAAGTGTATTCTTATGCCTGGAGAATGCTATGCTTATCTAGATTGCATTATAAATAATCATAAAAAATGATGCAGGGCTGTTGTTACAAAAACAATGAGAACTAAAAATTAATGTTTTGTGCCATTAAAAATGCCTGTAACAAATGCATCCTGGCCTGTACCAGGAATAGTGTGGCCAGCAGAAGCAGGGAAGTCATTCTGCTCCTGGACTCAGCACTGGTTAGGCCACACTTTGAGTCCTGTGTCCAGTTCTGGGCCCCTCAGTTTAGGAAAGATGTTGAGTTGCTGGAAGGTGTCCAGAGGAGGGCAACAAAGCTGGGGAGGGGTTTAGAGCACAAGCCCTGTGAGGAGAGGCTGAGGGAGCTGGGGTTGCTTAGCCTGGAGAAGAAGAGGCTCAGGGGAGACCTTCTTGCTGTCTACAACTCCCTGAAGGGAGGTTGTAGCCAGGTGGGGGTTGGACTGTTCTCCCAGGCAACCAGCATCAGAACAAGAGGACACAGTCTCAAGCTGTGCCAGGGGAGGTTTAGGTTGGATGTTAGGAAGAAGTTTGTCACAGAAAGCATGATTTGCCATTGCAATTGTCTGGCCAGGGAGGTGGTGGAGTCACCCTCACTGGAAATGTTTAGGAAGAGACTGGATGAGACACGTGGTGCCATGGTTTAGTTAATTAGATGGTGTTGGGTGATAGGTTGGACTTGATGATCTCAAAAGTCTCTTCCAACCTGGTTTATTCTATTCTATTCTATTCTATTCTATTCTATTCTATTCTATTCTATTCTATTCTATTCTATTCTATTCTATTCTATTCTATTCCATGCCATGCCATGCCATGCCATGCCATGCCATGCCATGCCATTCCATTCCATTCCATTCCATTCCATTCCATTCCATTCCATTCCATTCCATTCCATTCCATTCCATTCCACTCTATTGAAAAAGCCTACAGTGGCTGGCAAACTACAGAAATGCTATCAGAAACAAAGAACTCTCACAGCTATTGCTAAAGCATTGTGACCAGGAGGAAAAGGTCCTTGAGAAGTCTGACAGTATTAGAATAATGCTTGCAAAATTCCTGAAGATATCTTTTTTTAAAACAGTTTTTAGAGTAGAGATTTACGTTCACATAGATTATTTTAACACTCTTATTCACAGAAGATACCTCAGCCTTTTGCTGTATATATTATCTTCTTCAAGGAATAATTGTACTCTTGTAATTCCTGAAGGCCATGACTAGTGTGCCCAGGTGGCCAGGAGGGCCAATGGCATCCTGGCCTGCATCAGGAACAGTGTGGCCAGCAGGAGCAGGGAGGGCATTCTGCCCCTGTATGCTGCACTGGTTAGGCCACACCTCGAGTCCTGTGTCCAGTTCTGGGCCCCTCAATTTAGGAAGGAGGTTGACTTGCTGGAACGAGTCCAGAGAAGGGCAACGAATTTGGTGAGGGGCTTGGAACACAAGCCCTATGAGGAGAGACTGAGGGAGCTGGGGCTGCTTAGCCTGGAGAGGAGGAGACTCAGGGGTGACCTTATTGCTCTCTACAACTACCTGAAGGGAGGTTGTAGACAGGCGGATGTTGGTCTCTTCTCCCAGGCAGCCAGCACCAGGACAAGAGGACACAGTCTCAGGCTGCACCAGGGGAAGTTCAGGCTGGAGGTCAGGAGGAAGTTTTACACAGAGAGAGTGATTGCTCATTGGAATGGACTGCCCGGGGAGGTGGTGGAGTCGCCGTCACTGGAGGTGTTCAGGAGGAGACTTGAAAGGGTGCTTGGTTGCATGGTTTAGTTGATTAGGTGGTGTTGGATGATAGGTTGGACGCGATGATCTTGAAGGTCTCTTCCAACCTGGTCTATTCTATTCTATTCTATTCTATTCTATTCTATTCTATTCTATTCTATTCTATTCTATTCTATTCTATTCTATTCTGTTCTATTCTAATTCTAGTTCCGTCTTAGGATTTTGTGTAATATAGTACCCTGTGGTATCTAGCCAACCAAAAGTGTCAATCAGACAATTTTAGTAGTATCTAGAAAGAACTTTATATTCTTCATTGTTTCAGAATATATTATTGAATAAAACAGCAGAAGTCCACAGCTCACCTCTCTTTTTGCTGTTATAGTATATTGTGGTAATTAAAGAAACATACAAATGCTTTTAGAATCATAGAATCAATAAGGTTAGAAAAGTCCTCAGAGGTCATCGAGTCCAACCTGCCACCCAACACCTCAGGACTAACTAAACCATGGCTTCAGGTGCCACGTCCAATCCCTTTTTGGACACCTCCAGGGATGGTGACTCCATCACCTCCCTGGGCAGCACATTCCAATAGCTAACAACTCTCCCTGTGAAGAACTTTCTCCTCACCTCGAGTCTAAACTTCCCCTGGCACAGTTTGAGACTGTTCTGTTGGTGGTTGCCTGGGAGAAGAGACCAACCCCCTCCTGGCTTCAATCTCCCTTCAGGTAGCTGTAGACGGCAAGAAGGCCTCCCCTGAGCCTCCTCTTCTCCAGGCTAAACAATCCCAGCTCCCTCAGCCACTCCTCATAGGGCTTGTGCTTGAGACCTCTCACCAGCCTCATTGCCCTTCTCTGGACACATTCAAGTGTCTCAATATTCTTCTTAAATTGACGGGCACAGAAGTGGACACAGGACTCAAGGTGAGTGGTGAGTCCAGGGGCAGAATGACTTCCCTGCTCCTGCTGGCCACACTATTTCTGATGCAGGCAATGAACTCCTCCAACCTCTAATCCAGGTGCAGTGACTGGGAAGATTTATTCTTCATTCATTTGTATGCACATGACAATTCAGCAAACCTGGAGTACTGACTCTACCAGTTTTATATGATACGCTTTATGATTTCCTTGATAACTTTCAATTATACTCTCTGCCTGACCTCAAAAACTTTAATCATCAGCATGAAACTTTAGCCCCTGCCATACTCATGTCACTGATCAGGTGCTACACTGATCAGGTGCTACACTTACAGGTATTTTGGAAATTCTCTATAGTACAAAGTAAATCAATTTCACAAGCCTTAGTCTGCTATCTCTTTCTTTATTCCTGTGGTGGGTTAATGCCCTTTATCTGAAAACAAAAGAGGGGAGGGCTTTGCGAGTGCTTTGCCTTCCCTGCAGGGCATTTTCCCCCTGGGAAACTGAGTCTGTTCCACTCCCCCACCCCTGCCCAGCTAGGGTATAAAAGGGACAGTATGGGATAGTATCATAGTATCAGTCAGGGTTGGAAGGGACCACAAGAATCATCTAGTTCCAACCCCTCTGGCATGGGCAGGGACACCCCACACTACATCAGGCTGGACAGAGCCTCATCCAGCCTGCTCTTAAACACCTCCAGGGATGGGGCCTCATCCACCTCCCCGGACAACCCATTCCAGGGCTTCACCACTCTCATGGGGAAGAACTTCCTCCTCACATCCAACCTGAATCTCCCCCCCTCCAGCTTCATTCCATTCCCCCTAGTCCTATCACTACCTGAGATCCTGAGGAGTCCCTCCCCAGCCTTCCTGTAGGCCCCCTTCAGATACTGGAAGGCCACAATTAGGTCATCTGGGAGCCTTCTCTTCTCCAGACTGAACAGCCCCAACTCCTTCAGTCTGTCCTCATAGGAGAGGTGCTCCAGCCCTCTGATCATCCTCATGGCCCTTCTCTGGACACCTTCCAGCACCTCCAGATCCCTCTTGGAATAGGGGCTCCAGAACTGGAGGCAGTACTCCAGGTGGGGTCTCACCAGAGCTGAGTAGAGGGGGAGAATCACCTCCCTTGACCTGCTGGCCACACTTCTCCTGATGCAGCCCAGGATCTGTTTGGCTTTCTGGGCTGCAAGTGCACACTGAGAGCTCCTGTTGAGCTTCTCCTCCACCAGCACCCCCAAGACTCTCTCCTCAGGGCTGCTTTCCAGCCAGTTGATGTGATAAGTCCACTCAATCTCATGTTCCTTTGCCCAGTCCCTTATGAGATGGTTCTTGAAGTGGGTTGCATTGTCTGATTCAATCTTCCTGGGGGTGCCGTGTCTCCACAGGACATGTCTCTCTAGGCCCAGGATGGTGTTGCAAGCAGCAGCATGAGGTACTGGGTAGGTCTCCAGCCACCCTGTACTTGCCTTTACCATGGTTAGTACATACTGCTTGCCACTGTGAGACCAAGGGTGATGTAGTCAATCTGCCAGGCCTCTCTGTTACTTATATTTTGACCATCTCCTCCCATAACACAGAGGCTTCATGCTCTTGGCCTGCTTAATGGCAGCACAGATGTCACACTCATGGATGACCTGTGAGATGGCCTCCACAGAGATGTCCACGGATCCAGTCACTAGTGGCGTGCCCCAAGGATCAATGCTGGACCCTGTGCTCTTTAACATCTTTATTGATGATCTGGATGAGGGCATTGAGTCCATCATCAGTAAATTTGCAGACGACACCAAGCTGGGGGCAGGAGTTGATCTGCTGGAGGGTACAGAGGCTCTGCAGAGAGACCTCGACAGGCTGCACAGATGGGCAGAGTCCAAGGGCATGAGATTGAACACATCCAAGTGCCAGGTTCTGCACATTGGCCACAACAACCCCATGCAGTGCTACAGGCTGGGGTCAGAGTGGCTGGAGAGCAGCCAGGTGGAGAGGAACCTGGGGGTACTGGTTGATGGTAGGCTGAACGTGAGCCTGCAGTGTACCCAGGCAGCCAAGAGGGCCAATGGCATCCTGGCCTGCATCAGGAGCAGTGTGGCCAGCAGGAGCAGGGAGGTCATTGTGCCCCTGTACACTGCATTGGTTAGGCCACACCTCGAGTCCTGTGTCCAGTTCTGGGCCCCTCAGTTTAAGAAGGAGGTTGACTTGCTGGAACGAGTCCAGAGAAGAGCAACAAAGTTGGTGAGGGGCTTGGAACACAAGCCCTATGAGGAAAGACTGAGGGAGCTGGGATTGCTTAGCCTGGAGAAGAGGAGACTCAGGGGTGATCTTATCACTCTCTACAACTACCTGAAGGGAGGTTGTAGACAGGCGGATGTTGGTCTCTTCTACCAGGCAGCCAGCGGCAGGACAAGAGGACACAGTCTCAATCTGCACCAGGGGAAGTTTAGGTTGGATGTTGGGAAGAAGCTCTATACAGAGAGAGTGATTGCCCACTGGAATGGGCTGCCTGGGGAGGTGGTGGAGTCACCATCATTGGAGGTGTTCAGGAGGAGACTTTAGAATAGGATAGAATAGAATAGAATAGAATAGACCAAACCAGGTTGGAAGAGACCTTCAAGATCATCACATCCAACCCATCAACCAATCCAACCCACCTAAACAACTAACCCATGGTGGGTTGGATTGGTTGATAGGTTGGACGCGATGATCTTGAAGGTCTCTTCCAACCTGGTTTATTCTAAATAAATCTGTCCCAAGCCCACCAGTATGTGGCATCTGTCCCTTGGTAGCCAGAAGTGTCACGGGCCCAGTGAGCTAAGAACAGCTCACTCTTGTGTTCCCAGTCCAAGTCTATTCAGGAGATTTTAGCAGCCAGATCTGCTTGGTGGTTGTGCTCGTGCTCCTCTGTGGCTCTGCTCCTGGGGATGCGTGCATCGGTGTGCCGTACCTTTCTTGGCAGCCTGCCCAGGCGGGCATCGATGTCTTGCCACAGGTCAGCGGCCCAAACAGGCTTCCCTTTTCTCTGCCACCCGTTCCTCCTGCATGTCACTGATCAGGCGCTACACTTACAGGTACGTTGGAAATTCTCTGTAGTACAAAGTAAATCAATTTCACAAGCCTTAATCTGCTATCTCTTTCTTCATTCCAGAGGGGGATACTTGCCAGCATTGATCCTGACTGCAACATGGAACACTGCAACACAGACTGTTTAGGAAAGTCATTTACAGGAAAAGTATGCAGACAATTAACTTAAATGGCATAACAAATATAGGCAAAATTGCTACACATTAATAGTGACAATATGCTGGAACATAACAGTGTTTAGGATTACATTAAAATAGTAATGGACAGATTGTCTCCACCAGCACCATCCTGTGCAGAGTGTGGCACACAGCTGTGCCACGCTGAGAAGAGCTTCAGGAGGGAACCATAACCAAAGACCCAGCTGCTTTCATTCCTTCCCTCCTTGCTTCCAAGGAAAACAATCTACAGTCTTGCACTCCTTGCAAAAGATCCATCTTCCCTTGTGTTTGTTATCTGGTTTGCTCTGCCATAACCTATATGCCACCCAAGTCATACTGTCCAGAAAGTAGTAGTAGAAGCATAGCTGGTGATAGCAGGAAGATATTCAGCCCATGGATTTCCATCTCAGAGCTTGCCTAAATATATTTACTAAGACCATGGTATGATAGAGTGTTTTCAAAGGCTAAATTTTGCCACCCTTATAAGCAGGTTTCCTGAGAAGAGTTGTGATGATTGTGTCCATGCAAAGTGTGCTCAAGGAGCTGGCAAATGGAGACGCTTTTTCTAGATTTGGTACTTTGAAATGAGGATGAATTTGGCTGTAGTGACCATTAGACAGTAGAAATATGACAGAATGTCACAACTGCAGCCTGTGCTGAAGGAGAGCAGATTTTGACCTGTTCAGGGGTCTCAGGGAGTAGTATGGAAGGATCCCATGGGATACATGGGATCTGAAGACGAGTCCAGTTTGCTTTTCAAGGTTCATAGAATCAATAAGGTTGGAAAGTACCTCAGAGATCATCAAGTCCAACCTGTCACTCGAGACCTCATGACTACTAAACCATGGCACCAAGTGCCACGTCCAATCCTCTCTTGAGCACCTCCAGGGGTGGTGACTCCACCACCTCCCTGAGCAGCACATTCCAATGGCTAACTCCTCTCTCTGTGAAGAACTTTCTCCTCACCTCAAGCCTAAACTTCCCCTGGCACAGATTCAGACTGTGTCCTCTTGTTCTGGTGCTGGTTGCCTGGGGGATGAGACTAACCCCCTCCTGGCTACAACCACCTTTCAGGTAGTTGTAGACAGCAAGAAGGTCTCCCCAAGCCTCCTCTTCTCCAGACTGAACAACCCCAGCTCCCTCAGCCTCTCCTATAGGGCTTGTGCTGCAAACCCCTCCCCAGCTTTGTTGCTCTTCTCTGGACGCATTCAAGACTCTCAGTGTCCTTCTTACATTGAGGGGCCCAGAACTGGACACAGTACTAAAAGCTTAAGAATAATCCATCCTGACAGCAAGAAGTCAAGATTGGCAGGGAGCCTGTGTGGATGAACAAGCTGCCCTTGACTAAACTTAAATACAGAAGTGTAGAAGAGCTGGGAACAAGGTAACACGGGAAGAATATACAGACTCCACCTGAATGTACAAGAAAGTCAGGGGAAATAAAGGTTGTTCAACTTCATATTGATCCCTGAGAAGGTGGAGAAGCAAATAATTCCTGGTAGACAAGTTGACCAGAAGATTGCAAAACATTTGGGATTCCTCACCCTCCTCTATTTCACAAGGATTTTATGTCATACCACTCAGGCAGATTTTGTAAATCATGGCTGTATACCTGCATATTAGAGAAATACTTTTAAACTACCTAGGGTTGGTGGTCCAGAATTGCCAAGCACCATTAAAATTCATTATCATTGATGTTCTGCTGATTCTTACCAAGTGAATCTTTCAAGTTTCTCAGAGCAATGCAGCTATTCCTGTCTAGAGACACTCCCATACATGGCCACATTGTGGCCAGCAGGAGCAGGGTGGTCATTCTGCCCTTGTACTCAGCACTGGTTAGGCCACACCTTGAGTCCTGTGTCCAATTCTGGGCCCCTCTGTTTAAGAAGGATAGTGAGACAATTCAACGTGTCCAGAGAAGGGCAACAAAGCTGGGGAGGGGTTTGGAGCACAAGCTCTATGAGGAGAGGCTGAGGGAGCTGGGGTTGCTTAGCCTGGAGAAGAGGAAGCTCAGGGGAGACCTTATTGCCCTGTACAACTACCTGAAGGGTAGTTGTAGCCAGGAAGGGGTTGGTCTCTTCTCCCAGGCAACCAGCACCAGAACAAAGGGACACAATCTCAAGCTGTGCCAGGGGAGGTTTAGGCTGGAGGTGAGGAGAAAGTTCTTCACTGAGAGAGTCATTACTTTTAAGAGTACATAGTTGATAGTAGGCTAACCACGAGCCAGTAGAGTGCCCAGGTGGCCAAGAGGGCAAACAGCATCCTGGCCTGCATCCAAAATAGTGTGGCCAGGAGGAGCAGGGAAGTCATTCTGCCCCTGAACCCAGAACTGGTTAGGCATACCTTGAGTCCTGTTTCCAGGTCTGGGAACCTCAAGGGCATGGAGACACTTGAACATGTCCAAAGAAGGGCAAAAAAGCTGGTGAGGGTTTTGGAGCACAAGCTCTATGACTAGAGGCTGAGGGAGCTGGGGTTGCTTAGCCTGGAGGAGGCTCAGGGGAGACCTCATTGCCCTGTACAACTACCTGAAGGGTAGTTGTAGCCAGGTGGGGGTTGGTCTCCTCTCTCAGCCAACCAGCACCAGAACAAGAGGATGTAGTCTCAAGATATGGCAGGGGAGGTTTAGGCTGGAGGTGAGCAGAAAGTTCTTCACAGAAAGAGTGATTGGCCATTGGAGTGTGCTGCCCAGGAAGGTGGTGGAGTCACCGTCCCTGGAGGTGTTCAAAAAGGGCTTGGATGTGGCACTTGAAGGCATGTTTTACTTAGTCCTGAGGTGTTGGGTGATAGGTTAGACTTGATGATCTCTGAGGTCTTTTCTAGCCTTATTGATTCTATGATTCTACATGATGGATAAGCTGAGTAACTCTCATTCATTTTACTGTCCCATTGGACTCAGAGATGATTCTTTTTATGAGCAGGTACTTTTCAATATGAGTAAATACTGCAGAAGCTGGGGAGGGGGGGAAGTACTATTTTCAATGGCCTTCCACTTGATAGATTTGCTCCCTAATCTAATTTGTCTTCTATTTCCTGCAATATCAGTTTTCTCCCTAATTCAAGTGTGTTTCTCATATTAAGGCTGAGTATCTTTTAATAAAAAAAACCTTATATGTCATCAGGAGAGACCTAGGCTTTTTTAAAAGAAGTTTCAGTAAAATGCAGAAGAGGAGAATTAAGGAAAAACTTGTAAATTCCAGTATTTTCAATCATGGTGAGAGGACTTGAGCACAAGCCCTATGAGGAGAGGCTGAGGGAGCAGGGATTGTTTAGCCTGGAGAAGAGGAGGCTCAGGGGAGACCTTCTTGCTGTCTACAACTACCTGAAGGGAGGTTGTAGCAAGGTGGGGATTGGTCTCGTCTCCCACCCAACCAGCACCAGAACAAGAGGACATAGTCTCAAGTTGTGACAGGGGAGGTTGAGGCTGGAGGTGAGGAGAAAGTTCTTCCCAGAGTGGTTGGCCATTGGAATGTGCTGCCCAGGGAGGTGGTGGAGTCACCATCCCTGGAGCTGTTCAAGAGGGGACTGGACATGGCACTTGGAGCCATGGTTTAGTAGTCTTGAGGTGTTAGGTAACAGGTTGGACTTGATGATCTTTGAGGTCTTTTCCAACCATACTGATTCTATGATTCTATGTTAACCGTGTTTGCTAATCAAAAAACTAGTAAGTAACCTTCTATTCTGCATTGCTCCCATGCAAATCAATCAACAAAAAATGTTCAGAAGGTGACATTTTTATTGATTTAAAAAAAATTAGGTTTTCAGATTACAAGAAACTCAATTCTACTGAAGGTGTGAGAAAAAAATGAATCATGTATGATTGTATGTGTTCAATGAAGAAGTAACAAGGACTGTATGTCTTTCCAAATGGATTACTGTATAACCTCCAATGATTTTTGTGCTGTAGTAAGTTATGAATTTGTACAAGATTAATCAAATCCTAAATATGGTCAACTCACCTTCATGGTTAATATGAGCTGTCCTTTAAATGCTCTCTTGAAAAGAGGTGAATTAAATCCAATCCCTTTTGGTGTTATAGGATTGTTAAGTATCAATCAGATATACATACCCCTATGTGTTTAGAATAATACCTCAGAAGAACAATCACCGTTTGAAACAGGAGATAAGAAGAGGCATTCTTTTTGTTGAGTCACACCACTCAGCAATCTGCAGGTAATTCAACACTCTTGGCAGTACTGTAAAGTGAGAAGGAAAACCAGCATAAGTGGAAAAGAAGACCTGTCACACTGCTGTACCGAGAGGAGAGTGAGCATTTGATTTTGTGGTGATTGACATCTCCTGCATATAAGCTATCAGCTAAAGAAGAATTTCTGGAAAGCAAACTGTGAGCCTGTCAGCACTTTTAAAGAAATCAAAATACAAATACACTGAAACTGCTCAGATACCAACTAAGGTGGGAAAAATATAATTATTAAACCCAGGTTTTTGGCCTTTATTTTTCCTCTCCAGATGAATTGTTACCACCTTTACAAACCCTGTGTTTTTTTCTAAGATAGACATGGAATGTGCTGCCCAGGGAGGTGGTGGAGTCACCATCATTGGAAGTGTTTTAAGAATACACAGCATAGCTATGTTTGAACTGCCTCTGTCCAGCTCAATGATGTTAGGAAGAAGTTCTCCATAGAAAGAGTGATTGGCCGTTGGAATGTGCTGCCCAGGGAGGTGGTGGAGTCACCATCCCTGGAGGTGTTTAGGAAGAGACTGGATGGGGTGCTTGGTGCCATGGTTTAGTTGATTAGATGGCGTTGGATGATAGGTTGGACTTGATGATCTCAAAGGTCTTTTCCAACCTGATTAATTCAAATCAATTCTATTCTATTCTATTCCATTCCATTCTATTCTACTCTATGAAACATTTCAGTGTGGCCTTCGCTTTTCTCAGGTGCTCTCTCTTATCCTGTTTTTAATGCATAAACTATAGAATAGAATAGGAACAGAATAGAATAGGAACAGAATAGGAACAGAATAGAATAGGAACAGAATAGGAACAGAATAGAATAGGAACAGAATAGGAATAGAATAGAATAGGAAAAGAATAGAATAGAATAGAATAGAATAGAATAGAATAGACTAGAATAGAATAGAATAGAATAGAATAGAATAGAATAGAATAGAATAGAATAGAATAGAATAGAATAGAATAGAATAGGAACAGACCAGACCAGGGTGGAAAAGACCTTCATGATCGAGTCCAACCTATCACCCAACACCATCTAATCAACTAACCCATGGCACCAAGCACCCCATCCAGTCTCTTCCTAAACACCTCCAGGGACGGTGTCTCCACCACCTCCCTGGGCAGCACATTCCAATGGCCAATCACTCTTTCTGTGAAGAATTTCCTCCTAACATCCAGCCTAAACAGCCAGGCAGAGAGGGACCTGGGGGTGCTGGTTGATGGTAGGATGAACATGAGCCTGCAGTGTGCCCAGGTGGCCAGGAGGGCCAATGGCATCCTGCCCTGCATTAAGAACAGTGTGGCCAGCGGGAGCAGGGAGCTCATTCTGCCCCTGTACTCAGCACTGGTTAGGCCACACCTCGAGTACTGTGTCCAGTTCTGGGCCCCTCAGTTTAGGAAGGATGTTGACTTGCTGGAACGAGTCCAGAGAAGGGCAACGAAGTTAGTGAGGGGCTTGGAACACAAGCCCTATGAGGAGAGACTGAGGGAGCTGGGGCTGCTTAGCCTGGAGAGGAGGAGACTCAGGGGTGACCTTATTGCTCTCGACAACTACCTGAAGGGGGGTTGTAAACAGGCAGATGTTGGTCTCTTCTCCCAGGCAGCCAGCACCAGAACAAGAGGACACAGTCTCAGGATGCGTCAGGGGAAGTTCAGGCTGGAGGTCAGGAGGAAGTTTTACACAGAGAGAGTGATTGCCCATTGGAATGGACTGCCCGGGGAGGTGGTGGAGTCGCCGTCACTGGAGGTGTTCAGGAGGAGGCTTGACAGGCTGCTTGGTGCCATGGGTTAGTTGATTAGGTGGTGTTGGGTGATAGGTTGGACGTGATGATCTTGAAGGTCTCTTCCAACCTGGTCTGGTCTATTCTATTCTATTCTATTCTATTCTATTCTATTCTATTCTATTCTATTCTATTCTATTCTATTCTAAACCTCCCCTGGTGCACCTTGGGACTCCCATCCCCTCATCTCTCCCATCTCTCTCCCCTACCCCAGCCACTTTCTTTCTTGTCTTGGAACTCAAACAGCCAACGTTCAGTTTCCAGCTCCCCAAATCAGTGAAGACAAAGGAAGGAATCATCAGTCCCCGGTCTCCGCCCCAGCGTTACGGTGGTGGGAACTGGGTCCCTGCTAGCCCTGAGGCGCCATCAACCTGCCAGCCGCCCTTCCTCAGAGATGCGTGAGCTACCGTGGAGGGGGTGCAGCCCCCTTCAGCGGTACAGCCGGGCTCCTCCCGTGTGAGCGACGGCGGCCAGCGGGCGGAAGGGAGACGCGAAGGCCGCCCTTCACCAAAGCACCACCCGACCATTCACACACACCGACACAACCACTCAAGCACCAAGCAGCGCCGAGGCCCCAGCGTAAGAGGCAGACAGCGGGGTCAGGCGCGTCACACGCCCCGCCCCGCCCCCGGAAGCTCGGTGAGGGAGGAACGCGACCGTCCTGTCAAGCAGTTTGTCCCTCTGGCCGATCTGTAGCGATTCTCCTCCCCGTCCTCCATCATGGAAGGAGCCGCGAGCTCCTCCGAAGGCTTGCGCTATGCCGAGTACACCAGGGCTCCTACGGGCGCCGGCACGGGCCAAGCCGAGCTGGACCGAGGGCTGGTGAGCGCGCCGGGGAGGGGGTGGCAGTGTATCCCCGAGAGAGGAGGGCAGCTGTCGGCTCTGCTCCTCCTCCCTCCCTCCTTCCTCCTCCCTCCCTCCTTCCTCCTCCCTCCCTCCTTCCTCCTCCCTCCCTCCTTCCT
Organism: Melanerpes formicivorus; assembly: GCF_026170545.1. NCBI lineage: Eukaryota > Metazoa > Chordata > Aves > Piciformes > Picidae > Melanerpes > Melanerpes formicivorus. The sequence goes on from NW_027142453.1 coordinate 1,761,586, forward strand.
CCTCCCTCCCTCCTTCCTCCTCCCTCCCTCCTTCCTCCTCCCTCCCTCCTTCCTCCTCCCTCCCTCCTTCCTCCTCCCTCCCTCCTTCCTCCTCCCTCCCTCCTTCCTCCTCCCTCCCTCCTTCCTCCTCCCCGCTCTAGGGCCCTCCGCTTGTCGCTGCCTGCAGAGCCGACGCGGGGGTCGTCGCTCCGCCCCCTCAGCCTGGTGGCGTTGAGGGGTGTCCCCTGAGGACTGGAGTGGCGGTTTGCCCACGCCTCCCCGCCCCGGCCGTCAGGCTGACACCTACTCTGCTTCTAAGTCCCAGGGCTTTCACATTCTCTCAGGGTAACGCGTGTGAGCAGATAGGCAACCGGTTGGGGGATGGGGCTACCGGAGGCAGACGTTATCGGTCCCCCGGCGTGGACGGTGGACGTCAGGGAGGTCAAAGTGGTGATGCTTGGGGTGCGAAGGCTTGTGCCTCTCGCCTCAGGCCGCGCGTTGCCCTGCAGCTGCGGGATTCGCGGGAGCGCTTCAGCCCCCGCTTAAAGCGCTCTGCTGCTCCAGCGCGCACAAGCCTGAGCAGACAAGGTCCACAGTTTCGTTCTCCTGCCTTAAAAGAGAGGATACCAGTGGTATTTTCACATACTGTGTGAATTTTTACTCCCCTAGGTTTGACCACGAATGGTTTTGTACAGCTCTGTTTCACAATGCTAATCCTCACCTGATGTTTTATCATATGGAGGAGTCTGGGTGGGTCTGGAGCAGAGGCAAAATGCAACCAAAGCTTCCAGTATCTGAAGGGGGCTTACAAGAAGGCTGGGAAGGGGCTTCTCAGGATATCAGGTAGTGATAGGACTAGGGGGAATGGAATGAAGCTGGAGGTGGGGAGATTCAGGCTAGATGTGAGGAGGAAGTTCTTCCCCATGAGAGTGGTGAAGCCCTGGAATGCGTTGTCCAGGGGGTGGTTGAGGCCCTGTCCCTGGACAACAAGTCCAAGTGCCGAGTGCTGCACTTTGGCTAGGGCAATCCCATGCAGAGCTACAGGCTGGGGTTGGAGTGGCTGGAGAGCTCCCAAACAGAGAGGGACCTGGGGGTGATGATCGACAGCCACATGAATATGAGCCAGCAGTGTGCCCAGGTGGCCAAGAAGGCCAATGGCATCCTGGCCTGCATCAGGAATAGTGTGGCCGGCAGGAGCAGGGAAGTCATTGTGCCCCTGGACTCTGCTTTGGTTAGGCCACACCTTGAGTAATGTGTCCAGTTCTGGGCCCCTCAGTTTAAGAAGGACATTGAGACACTTGAATATGTCCAGAGAAGGGCAACAAGGCTGGGGAGAGGCCTTGAACACAAGCCCTATGAGGAGAGGCTGAGGGAGCTGGGATTGTTTAGCCTGGAGAAGAGGAGGCTCAGGGGTGACCTCATTGCCCTCTACAACTACCTGAAAGGTGGTTGTAGCCAGGAAGGGGTTGGCCTCTTCTCCCAGGCAACCAGCACCAGAACAAGGGGACACAGTCTCAAGCTGTGCCAGGGGAGGTTTAGACTCGAGGTGAGGAGGAAGTTCTTCACCGAGCGAGTCATTCGTCATTGGAACGGGTTGCCCAGGGAGGTGGTTGAGTCATCGTCCCTGGAGGCGTTCAAGAGGAGATTGGACGTGGCACTTGGTGCCATGGTCTAGTCATGGGGTCTGTGTTGGTAGGTTGGACTCAATGATCCTCGAGGTCCTTTCCAACCTAAGTGATACTGTGATACTGTGATCCAAGGTGTTTAAGACCAGGCTGGATGAGGCTCTGGCCAGCCTGATCTAGTGTGGGGTGTCCCTGCCCCTGGCAGGGGGGTTGTAACCAGATGATCCTTGTGGTCCCTTCCAACCCTGACTGATTCTGTGATACTATGATAGATGCTGCTCTCCATACTCACCCAATTCTCATGGAGATCTGTGCCATTTATTTTACAGCAACTTTTTTGGTTTGTATTTAAAACTATGCCTGAAGTTTCTGACAGTTTTTCAGCTAGAGAAACTTTGAAACAGGTTCCATTGACATCTGCATGCTAACAGTCAGTTTACAATGCATGCATGTCAGGAAAATACTGCCCAGCTGAAGAATAAATTTCAATAGAAAATGGCAGCAACCCAGATTCTAGTCTTCTAAAGACCTGCCTCAGTAAGAACAGAATCACCAAGGTTGGAAGAGACCTCAAAGATCATCAAGTCCAACCTGTCACCATAGACCTCATGACTAAACCATGGCACCAAGTGCCACGTCCAACCTGACAAAATAACCTGCAGCAGCAAAGGAAGATATATTGTCCTCAGATAGGAAAAAAGACTCAAAAGAATTCACACAAAATACACCATGAATTTCCCTGCTAACATTCCATGGGGAAGAGTACATGTTAAATATACAGAAAGATTCTTCTGGGGGAAAGAAAAAAAGACCTAGGTTGCAATTCTAATAACAGTGGATAAAAATCTTTAACAATTGTATGCAAAAAGAGAAAGGGGAGGGGGAATATTGGAGACAAGACCATGCACACTATGGATTAAGGCAAATGCATCTTTAAAGCCATTTTTAAAATGTGAAACTTCACCATCCAGTGCTTTTAATGGGAATTCATGTATTTTCCCTAAATTCTCAGTCTTCTCAAAGAGAACTCACTGTCCCATGTACTAATCTGTGTCCAGAAAGAAAGCAGGGAATAAAATTTCACTACCCTCCCTTTCAGCACAAGGAACAGAATAGAATCACAGAATCAGTCAGGGTTGGAAGGGACCACAAAGATCATCTAGTTCCAACCCCCCTGCCATGGGCAGGGACGCCTCACACTAGATCAGGCTGGCCAGAGCCTCATCCAGCCTGGTCTTAAACACCTCCAGGGACAGTGCCTCAAGCACCTCCCTGGACAACCCATTCCAGGGCTTCACCACTCTCATGATGAAGAACTTCCTCCTCACATCCAGCCTCAATCTCCCCACCTCCAGCTTTGTTCCATTCCCCCTAGTCCTACCACTGCCTGATATCTTAAGTCCCTCCCCAGCCTTCCTGTAGGCCCCCTTCAGATACTGGAAGGCCACAATTAGGTCACCTTGGAGCCTTCTCCAGACTGAACAGCCCCAACTCCTTCAGTCTGTCCTCATAGGAGAGGTGCTCCAGCCCTCTGATCATCCTCGTGGCCCTTCTCTGGACACGTTCCAGCTGAATTTCTAGCTGAAATTGCTTTTAATTCTCTGTTGGAAAACAAATTACATTTCATAGGAAGGTAAAACTGGAAGGAGAACATTAGATTATGAAATCAAATCTGCTGCAGATAGTTTTAATATAATCCCACTTCAAAATGTATCCGGCTCCATGTAGAGTTAATTAGGTGGTTTGCTCTGAAACAGACTTCCAATAAGATGTAGCTACTCTTCTCTGGAATAGAAGCCTTATTCTAGTTTCTATACTTGTTTAAAAAAACAAGAATAGAATAGAATAGAATAAACCAGGTTGGAAGAGACCTTCAAGATCATCACGTCCAACCTATCACCCAACACCATCTAATCAACTACACCATGGCACAAAGCACCCCATCAAGTCTCCTAAACACCTCCAGTGATGGTGACTCCACCATCTCCCTGGGCAGCACATTCCAATGGCCAATCACTCTCTCTGTGAAGAACCTCTTCCTAACATCCAGTCTGAAACTCCCCTTGTGCAGCTTGAGACTGTGTCCTCTTGTTCTGTTGGTGGCTGCCTGGAAGAAGAGACCAACTCCCTTCCGGGAGTTGTAGACAGCAAGAAGGTCTCCCCTGAGTCTCCTCCAGGCTAAGCAACCCCAGCTCCCTCAGCCTCTCATAGGGCTTGTGTTCCAAACCCCTCCCCAGCTTTGTTGTCCTTCTCTGGACACGTTCAATTGTCTCAATATACTTCTTAAACTGAGGGGCCCAGAACTGGACACAGTACTCAAGGTGTGGCCTAATCAGTGCTGAGTACAGGGGCAGAATGACCTCCCTGCTCCTGCTGGCCACAATATTCCTGATCCAGGCCAGGATGCCATTTGCCTTCTTGATCACCTGGGCACACTGCTGGGTCCTGTTCAACTTATTGTTGAAGAGTACCCCCAGGTCTCTTTCTGCCTGGCTACTGTTCAGCCACTCTGTCCCCAGCCTGTAGCACTGCGTGGGGTTGCTGTGGCCAATGTGCAGAACCCGACATTTGGATGTGTTCAATCTCATGCCCATGGACTCTGCCCATCTGTCCAGCCTGTCCACGTCCCTCTGCAAATCTCTCCTACCCTCCAGGAGATCAACACACGCCCGCAGCTTGGTGTCATCTGCAAACTTACTGACGTTGTGTAAAGGAAGATACAGTTTCAGAAACATTTTTCTAGACTAGGTTTATGTGCTTCTGTATCCTGCTTCTTAGTGGTGTACAGCACTTTTCATAACACCACAAACCAGATCTCTTTAAAAGTTAAGCTTCTAGTTCAGCAGTGTGCACTTGTGTGTCTTACTGGAATGTAAGTACATCCTTCCTATTTCACTGATCCATGATGAAACGTGAACTAATTGCAAAATGCCATCTCACCCATCAGACCAAGTTGTTATTTTCTCTCTGCTTCTTCTTTGATAACACTGAAGGCTTCTGAGGCAGGAGACTGCAGAGTTCTTGCTGTGTGTCCAAAAGCCAGTTGTGAGTTGAGCAGAGTACTTTTTTTGTTTGACTAAAGCACCACCAAAATAGATAAAATCCAAATCCTATGCAAGCAGGCAGAGTTTTAACATTCATGAAGGTAGTGCCTGTAGTCAGATGTAACAGTGTTGTGCTGAGCTTTAAAAACTCTGCATTTGAAATTCTCCTTTTGTTTATAAGTTAAGCTAGTTTTTGTAATTCAGAGGAGAAACTGCAGTGCCAAAAAAATCACAGGTCATCATATTGTGGAATATGGTTGATAGCAAAGCACTGGGAATTAGGAATTTGCAAAAAAACAAAGACTGTCTCATTCTTCCCTGCTCCTTCTGACAAAAATAAAGGCTAATGGAAAAACAGGTATTAAAGGATTAGCCCACAGATCTCTCTATGCTAACAGTATATGATGTAGACCTCTGACCATACATGGGGTGATATATATCTGTGAACAACATGAGGTGTCTGTGCAGTGGCAGGGGGGTTGGAACTCAATGATCCTTGTGGTCCCTTCCAGCCCTGACTGATTCTATATGTTAATGGTTAGGCCACACCTTGAGTACTGTGTCGAGTTCTGGGCCCCTCAGTTTAGGAAAGATGTTGAGTTGCTGGAAGGTGTCCAGAGAAGGGCAACAAAGCTGGGGAGGGGTTCAGAGCACAAACCCTATGAGGAGAGGCTGAGGGAGCTGGGGTTGCTTAGCCTGAAGAAGAGGAGGCTCAGAGACCTTCTTGCTGTCTACAACTACCTGAAGAGAGGTTGTAGCCAGGTGGGGGTTGGTCTCTTCTCCCAGGCAACCAGCACCAGAACAAGAGGACACAGTCTCAAGCTGCACCAGGGAAAATTTAGGCTGGATGTTAGGAAGAAGTTCTTCCCAGAAGGAGTGATTGGCCATTGGAATGTGCTGCCCGGGGAGGTGGTGGAGTCACCATCATTGGAGGTGTTTAGGAAGAGACTGGATGGGGTGCTTGGTGCCACAGTTTAGTTGATTAGATGGTGTTGGGTGATAGGTTGGACTCGATGATCTCGAAGGGCTTTTCCAACCTCATTAATTCTATTCTATTCTATTCTATTCTATTCTATTCTATTCTATTCTATTCTATTCTATTCTATTCTATTCTATTCTATTCTATTCTATTCTATATGTTAAATAACATGCTTTATCTTCTTTTGTTTGCCAAACACTTTGCTAATTCAGATCTAGCAGTTGCCTTTCAGTTGTTTGTGTTTTCTTAGGCATTTCCAAAAAGAACTCTAAAGAAAAAAAAGCAGAGTGCTTGGATGTAGCAAAACTTGCATTGATTTTCTGTATCTAAGAGGATTTGTTTCTGAAAACTGAACCCCATGGTAAAATTGAAATGCTGAGATCAGCAGAATGCCATAGGGTTGACGACTGACCTTTGGGAGCTGATTCACTGAACAAAGAAAGGGACAGATGTTACTTTTTAATCTTTTCTTTCTTTATTTTCCCCCCTTGGAGCTTAACAGAATGCCTTGATTTAAAACCTGCATATTAGGAACTTCTTAATGGCTTTTTTTTTTTTTTTTCAGTGGGGTAGAGGGAAGCAAGGTCAATTCTGTCATAATTGAAAGTAATTTTTTTTTATATATGTTTTTAAATAGCCTTTATGAGTCTGAAATGAAAGGGATTTTTCTAACAGTGGGAGCCAAAGGTGGTTGTGGTGGTAGTTGTACTAGCGTGCCATAAACGAACTGATCCCTTCTGCAGTGGTAGTGAGTTGCTTTCACTTAATATTGATAGGAAGAGAGTTAATTTAATTAAGGCTTTGCACTTTATACTCCACATTTCAAAGCACCAGAATATCTCTGACTTACTCTTCTAAATAATCAAATTAGTTAAGTGAGCATGGAAAAGGAAGCTCAGTCAGTCAGTCTGGGCTTAAATGACTCACTGTCTCGGTCCAGAGAGGGAAAGAGACTCAGTTCTTTTGAATATTCCTGTGTTATGAAATTAGAGGCACAAATAAGGCCAAATTATCAACAGTGAGGCTATTTATTAACAGAATAAAGTGGATGGATCAGAAGGAGAGAGAGAGAAAATAGGGAGAGAGAAAAGGTAAGGAATTATATTACCACACCCCTCATCCCCCAAGATAGTTTGGGTCTGTGGAGGAAGGCTGCTGCCGCTTTGGCGTGAAGGAGATGTTGGGTCTGTGGAGGAAGGCTGCTGCAGCTTTGGCCTGGAGGAGAGGTCATCCTTGTTGGCTGTGCTGTCCTCCAATGGAGGAGGGGAGGGAGAGATCCCAAAGTCCAAGTCCAAGCCCTTCTCTGAGCAGCCTCTTCAGCTCCATGAGCTGCAGCAGGCGGAACTTAGGACACGGAGAGCGGGTTCCTCCTGGTCTGTTTTTTCCAGGCTACATGGTGATGTCTCTGTCCTTTTCTCTCCTGCTATTTTCTTTGTTTTTCTTCAGAGCAGCATTGTCCAGGTCTGTTTCTTCTCTTGTGTTTTCCTTCTCCTGAGTCAGTAGTTGCCCAGATCTTTTATACAGTGTTTTAGATATGTATATTCCAGAGAGCATCCATAGCAGTGGCCTCTGTCCATTATTTCCAGGGCAGCTGCACTCTGCTGAGCAGTCTTTATCTATGCACCTTCCAGAGAGTCATTATCCAGTGGCAACTGCCCAATACACATCAGCTATTGTCTGGGCAAGCAGCAAAGGTGATTTTATCTTTCTTTGAGTCACATCAGGAGAGACAAGATTTAGTCTCTCACACTCACTGGTTAGACTTTGAGGTCACTACATTTACTGACATGATTTTTCTCACAAAAAGACAAGCCATACTATCTTTCTTACATTATAACCTGAATTTGAATCAGACTATATTCAACCCATAATAAACATTAACATTGTTATGACAGGTTACCACTTAGCTGCTATGTGGTAGGTGTCTGTTCTCTAACCTGCTCATCATGCAAACAAACTGCATTGCCATAAACTGCTGCTTTGTGAAGCAAGGGGTAAAGTCAGTAAGAGATGAATCCCCTTCTATTCTAGCCAAGTCCTCAGAGATTAGAGAGGCTAGGTGCAGCTGGACTTCGTTCTTAATAGGAATGCCAATTAGGATGGGTTGGTGTAGGTCCTACACCAGACACACTGACAGCTGCTTTGCTGTAGGCCCAGTTCCCTTCAAGGGGAGCCGTCAGATGTGTGAAGAGCAACACGGTTTCCCATGAGGATGTGTCCAGTACCAGATGCACAAACAGCCTAATTTGCTGTAGGTCTGGTTGCACTTCAGCAGTTGGATGCACCAATGACAGGGTTTATTTACACTTGCAGCATACATACAGATTCCTTACCATTGCTGCCGATAGGGACTTAAATGCAGAGATCGGTGTACAGCTGTGAGAAAATACAATTGTAATTACATGCATAATTACCCAGGACAAAGTATGCTCAGCAGTGTTGAGGTCACAGCTTACTAAAAGGGCAACCCTTCTGAGGAGGGAGGGCAAGGAGGACAAAACCTGTCAGTGTCTCCCTAGAGCTTTGGTGTCAAATTCTTGTCCACAGATTGTGTTCCGTAAAGGGCTAATCCTCAAACCTCGATTTTTCTATTGTCTAAAGTGTGGGAGTGGAACTGTATCTGTATCACTGAGTGGGCTTTTCAGTTACACAGACATTTCTTGATGCTTCTTGCAGACTTGATGTAAAAATCAACTTCTCCCAGTAAAAGTTGATTGTGGCCTGAAATAATTAACTGTTAGAATAGGATAGGATAGAAAATGATAGGATAGAATAGAATAGGATAGGATAGAATAGGATAGAATAGAATAGAATAGAATAGAATAGAATAGAATAGAATAGAATAGAATAGAATAGAATAGAATAGGATTGAATTAACCAGGTTGGAAAAGACCTTCGAGGTCATTGAGTCCAACCTATCACCCAACACCATCTAATCAACTAAGCCATGGCACCAAGTGCGCCATCCAGTCTCTTCCTAAACACTTCCAGAGATGGGGACTCCACCACCTCCCTGGGCAGCACATTCCAATGGCAAATCACTCTTTATATGAAGAACTTCTTCCTAATATCCAGCCTGAACCTCCCCTGGTGCAGCTTGAGACTGTGTCCTCTTGTTCTGGTGCTAGTTGCCTGGGAGAAGAGACCAACCCCCACCTGGCTACAGCCTCCCTTCAGGGAGTTGTAGACAGCACAAAGGTCTCCCCTGAGCCTCCTCTTCTCCAGGCTAAGCAACCCCAGCTCCCTCAGCCTCTCCTCACAGGGCTTGTGCATAAGCAAGATAAAAGAAATGCCAGGGCAACTCCTGGCCCCAACCAACATTCTTTTTTCATCCCATCACACACATGGACAGCTGGGCCTTCACACAGTCACTGTGTGTTTTAGATCTGCATACTCATTAGCAGTTATGCTTTCTTATTTCCAGTATTTGTGCTTTGAACAACCATATTTCTCAACTGTTGTAGTGGTTGTACCTTAACTCAAATTGTGGGCAGTCTTTTGTGCCTGTCTTGAGCTTCCCATCACTTTGACCTAGTTTCCTAGCTTGTTTTTGTATGCCTGTGGATACTGCATTCTGTTCCTATTCTAGAGCTGCTGCTTTGCTGCTTTTGTACCTGCTGTTTTCCAGGCAGCACTCGCTTTCACTAACTACTAGTACTGTCCACTGAGAGTCAAATAATGCATCCCAGTGGACATGACTGGCTCTATCAAAGGCCCTCAGAGATCCCAGATTGTGTTCCCAGACTACTGTGAAAAGATACAGGCTGTTTCTGCGCTGAACTGACAAGAATCCAGGAGGTTTTTATTTGCCTGGTCTCTGTGCTTGGCCTTACCTGTGGTGAGGTGTCTGCTGTTAAAGCCTTACCAGTGGCAGCACACTTTGCTGGGAACTCAAACCACCTTTTATTGGTGGCAAAGCAAGTATACTTAATTTGAACAAGCACAAGCTAATAAATGTGTATTATTTTTTGTCAGTGTGATCTATTTAACACCTTGTTGAGCTCTTAATTGTCTGTGACCACTTAGTGTAAGATTCTCGCTGTCACTCTGAACAGCTCAAGGAAAGCCTCTACCGAATGCAAATCCATGGTCACGAGCCAGGGAACAGAAAAACACTGAATTTCTGTGAGGTTATGGCATTTTCAGGAACGTGGCTGTTTCTGGTTAATGTCTAAAGAGGAACAAATAGAAGAGAGAAGAACTGGGAAGAGTTTTGTTTCAGTGAGGAGATGGAGCTGCCTGCATCGCCGTTTTATATCCCCTGCCGTTTAGGATGACGTACTTACATCTCTTCATGGTTTAAAGATGAGGGGAAATCTTGTGGAACTGAAAGGAACAACAGACATAAAACTGCTACATTATTTTTACATTCAGAAATGAATGCTAATATCAAGGCTGAAGACTATGCTGAGATGAAAGGCTTGGCTTACTGAAATGGTATAGGCGGGAAGACTTTTAACGCAGAAAACTCACCTGATCTTAGCTTTGGAGCTCCACTTTCAGTACTAGAAACCCCTAGGCCACTGCAGTATTCTGTTATGCAGATAGCTAGAATAGAATGAACCAGGTTGGAAGAGACCTTCAAGATGATCGTGTCCAACCCATCAACCAACCCAACCCACCTAAACAACTAAACCATGGCACCAAGCACCCCATCAAGTCTCCCCCTGAACACCTCCAGTGATGGTGACTCCATCTCCTCCCCAGGCAGCCCATTCCAATGGGCAATCACTCTCTCTGTATAGAACTTTTTCCTAACATCCAGCCTAAACCTGCTGGTTAGCTCCATCTAGGTAGATGGGAGGTTGGTACTTAGATAAAATCCATCAGATCCAGAGCCCAGATACAGAAAAATATAGCTTCTAGATTAGCTCAGAGGTGGCTACTGCTTTTTCTGTGCTGAGCTCAATACTGCAGGCAGCAATCATGGATACTTATCTTCAGAGCTGAAACTCTTGATGGCAGTGCCTTCAGTGTTGGATAGTAAGCTGCACATGAGCCGGAAGTGTGCCCAGATGGCCAAGAAGGCCAATGGCATCCTGGCCTGTATCAGGAACAGTGTGGCCAGCAGGAGCAGGGAGGTCCTTCTGCCCCTGTACACAGCACTGGTCAGGCCACATCCTGAGTCCTGTGTCCAGTTCTGGGCCCCTCAGTTTAGGAAAGATGTTGAGTTGCTGGAAGGTGTCCAGAGAAGGGCAATAAAGCTGGGGAGGGGTTTGGAACACAAGCCCTATGAGGAGAGGCTGAGGGAGCTGGGATTGTTTAGCCTGGAGAAGAGGAGGCTCAGGGGAGACCTTCCTGCTCTCTACAACTCCCTGAAGGGTGGTTGTAGCCAGGTGGGGGTTGGTCTCTTCTTCCAGGCAACCAGCACCAGATCAAGGGGACACAGTCTCAAGCTGTACCAGGAGAGGTTTAGGCTGGAGGTTAGGAGGAATTTTTACACAGAGTGATTGCCCATTGGAATGTGCTGCCCGAGGAGGTGGTGGAGTCACCATCATTGGAGATGTTCAGGAGGAGACTTGATGGGGTGCTTGGTGCCATGGTTTAGTTGGTTGGGTGGTGTTGGATGATAGGTTGGACTTGATGATCTTGCAGGTCTCTTCCAACCTTGTCTATTCTATTCTATTCTATTCTATTCTATTCTATTCTATTCTATTCTATTCTATTCTATTCTATTCTATTCTATTCTATTCTATTCTATTCTATTCTACTCTACTCTACTCTACTCTACTCTACTCTACTCTACTCTACTCTATTCTATTCTATTCTTTCTTTGTGCTTGTTGTCATTGCATACTGTGAGCTGCTTTGTCTGTGTTTTTGCAGCGATTTGATACTAACTGGTTCCAAGTCAAACCTGATGCATTGGCATGGGTTAATGGAACTGAACTATAAAATCTAATGTAGCCTGTGGAATAAAGAACTTCTAACTTTATGTAAATTATGTATGAAGTGTCCACAGCAGACATCAGAAATCACTGTTAAGGGCACATATATTTTAAATGAGAATTTGCATGACATTCTGATTCCTGTTTTTCTGCTTTAGGCCAAAACTATGATAGCAGTTGGACTTGGTGTTGCAACTGTTGCATTTGCAGGTAAGTGAAATTACTAGCTGAGTGTGGAGCTATTGCTTGTGAGCTGCTGTTTGCAAAAGGGGTAATGAAACTTTTATGATCATAAATAGTGGAGAGGTTGCTTGACAGTGCTGTGGGGGATTGTATCCAGTTATTGTTCCTGTCCCATCAAAATCCTTGACATATTTCCCAAAATTCTTTGTGAATAGTCACTTCTGGAAAAAAAAACAAAACCTACTTTTCTGAGCAGCAGCTAAAAGGTTCCACCTGCTTTTTATTTGCAAAATACAATGTGAAAATCTTACTCTGTTTATTTAATGCCATATTGCAAGGTGGAGCTTCTCTAGTACAGAAGAGTGCGACAGGATCGTGTAACGTGAAGGTGATAGGGATCAGTGCTGGGCCCCATCCTGTTCAATATCTTTATTGATGATCTGGATGAGGGGGTGTGGTGGTTTAGGCTGGGTGCTGGCCCGGATGCCACTGCACAGACCACACCCGGGAGGTCCCAAGGGGTGGGCCCAGCCCAGGGGGTGGTCACAGGAAACCAGGTATTTCATTCCCATAATGCCCTGCTCCCCTATAAAGTGTCCATGCGGGGTCTTCACTTCCTCTTTCGTCCCCAGCTGCAGCCTAGGTAAAATGACGTGAGCTGCCTCCCTTGGGCCAGCCTAGGCCCGAGGCTGGGTTGGGGGGGGGAGAAAGAGCCCTGTGGGGGGTTTGGGTGTACCCCCAGGTGGGGATGGGATGTTCTTGGGTATGTTGTGGGATTTCTGTCTTTGTCACGGTGCTTGTGGTTCTCTGTAAAACTTTCATTGTTGTTTTTTATTGGTTTTCTATTTAAACTTTCCATCACTTTTGCAATCTGTTTGTCTGAGTCATTGTTTCTGCCTGTGGTGGGGAGGGGGGTTTGCCCCAACCCATTATAGGGGATTGAGTCAGTCATCAGTAAATTTGCAGGTGACACCAAGTTGGGGGCAGATGTTGATCTGTTAGAAGGTAGAAGGGCTCTGCAGAGGGATCTTGACATGCTGGACAGATGGGTGGAGTCCATTAGGCAGTTGCTTTGTCTGTGTTCTGACATAGAAGCAGAAGAGGAACGCTCTTACAATTCCTGCTGCTGGTTAAGCTTAAAAATTACTGGTAGCTAATGACAAAGTGGTAACAGAAAACAGTAGGAACATGAGGGAATGGAATGGAATGGAATGGAATGGAATGGAATGGAATGGAATGGAATGGAATGGAATGGAATGGAATGGAATGGAGTAGAATAGAATAGAATAGAGTAGAATAGAATAGAATAGAATAGAATAGAATAGAATAGAATAGAATAGAATAGAATAGAACAGAACAGAATAGACCACGTTGGAAGATACCTTTGAGATCCTTGAGTCCAACCTACCATCCAACACCATCTAATCAACTAAACCATAGCAACAAGCGCCCCATCCAGTCTCTTCTTAAACATCTTCAGTGAAGATGACCATTGGCCTTCTTGGCCACCTGGGCAAACTGCTGGCTCATGTTCAGCCTACTATCAACCAGTATCTCCAGGTCCCTTTCTGCCTGGCTGCTCTCCAGCCACTCTGATCCCAGCCTGTAGCACTGCATGGGGTTGTTGTGGCCAATGTGCAGAACCCGGCACTTGGATGTGTTAAATCTTGTGCCCTTGGACTCTGCCCATCTGTCCAGCCTGTCAAGGTCCCACTGCAGAGCTTTCCTACCCTCTAACAGATCAACGCTTGCCCTTACCATGGTGTCATCTGCAAATATACTGATGATGGACTCAGTCCCGTCATCAAGATGCTCAATAAAGATAATGAAGAGGATGGGGCCCAGCGCTGATCCATATTAGTACGTCACAGCATTTCAGCAGAGATTCCAACAGTGGTTTTAGCTTCTGGTTTAACATAGGCACAGACTTAGAGGACTAGAATAACCTATTTTATATAGTTTTTATTTATTTATTTATATTTACATATAAAATAACTTCATTTTAAGAATGAAAACAAGATAGTGAGATAAGATGAATCACAGCCACATCTTATTAAAAGTTTTCCCATTTTTTTGTAATAGTAAGTAATCTAATGAATAGTTATGACACCAAGCTGTGTGGTGCAGCAGCCATGCTGGAGGGAAGGAAGGCCATCCAGAGGGACCTTGACAAGCTGGAGAGGTGGGCACAAGCCAACCTCATGAGGTTCAACAAGAGCAAGTGCAGGGTCCTGCAGCTGGGTCGAGGCAATCCCAGGCACAAATCCAGGCTGGGCAGGGACTGGCTGGAAAGCAGCCCTGAGGAGAGAGACTTGGGGGTGCTGGTGGACGAGAAGCTCAACAGGAGCTCTCAGTGTGCACTTGCAGCCCCGCAAAGCCAATCAGATCCTGGGCTGCATCAAGAGAAGTGTGGCCAGCAGGTCAAGGGAGGTGATTCTCCCCCTCTACTCAGCTCTGCTGAGACCCCACCTGGAGTACTGCCTCCAGTTCTGTAGCCCCTATTCCAAGAGGGATGTGGAGGTGCTGGAAGGTGTCCAGAGAAGGGCCACGAGGATGATCAGAGGGCTGGAGCACCTCTCCTTTGAGGACAGACTGAAGGAGTTGGGGCTGTTCAGTCTGGAGAAGAGAAGGCTCCGAGGTAACCTAATTGTGGCCTTCCAGTATCTGAATGGGGCCTCCAAGAAGGCTGGGGAGGGACTTCTCAGGATCTGAGGTAGTGATAGGACTAGGGGGAATGGAATGAAGCTGGAGGTGGGGAGATTGAGGCTGGATGTGAGGAGGAAGTTCTTCCCCATGAGAGTGGTGAAGCCCTGGAATGGGTTGTCCAGGGAGGTGGTTGAGGCCCCATGCCTGGAGGTGTTTAAGAGCAGGCTGGATGAGGCTGTGGCCAGCCTGATGTAGTGTGGGGTGTCCCTGCCCATGGCAGAGGGGTTGGAACTAGATGATCCTTGTGGTCCCTTCCAACCTTGACTGATTCTATGATAGTTACACAAAACAGTAATTAAGGAGAGGGGACTTACAGGGAAAATCCTGCAGTAACATAGCACAGATCTGTGAACTTCAGAATATAGACCTGCTTTCTACCTCTGAGAACACAGTCTTGAGTTCCCTCTAGACTTTCCTAGTAACAGGCATTCACTGCTGGTAGGGAACTGAATGGTTCCTAATCCCAGCAGATCCTCTTTTTGTGAGGAAATGAAAAATGCAGTGCTTACAAGATGTGTGCTTAAGCGTACAAAATCACAGCAAGAAACATGTAGCACATAGATTTCTTTTTTTAAAGGCATAACCCTTGAAGAGTATTTAATAAATGATGTGTATCCAATGCTAACGTTTCATACTGCCCTTTTTCTTGAACTTCACCAGGCAGATGTAGAAAGGAATGGGATGGGATGGGATGGGATGGGATGGGATGGGATGGGATGGGATGGGATGGGATGGGATGGGATGGAATAGAATAGAATAGAATAGAATAGAATAGAATAGAATAGAATAGAATAGAATAGAATAGAATAGAATAGAATTAACCAGGTTGGAAAAGACCTTTGAGATCATCAAGTCCAACCTATCACCCAACACCATCTAATCAACTGAACCATGGCACCAAGCACCCCATCCAGTCTCTTCCTAGCCACCTCCAGTGATGGTGACTCCACCACCTCCCTGGGCACCCCATTCCAATGGCCTTCAGTTGTCATTTTGAAATGCATTTGAATGTATTTATTTTGTAAGCAAATACAGTGGAGTCCATGACTTTGTTTTTAGATGAACTATATGTACTAAACTTCTTGCCCTTATTCCTTCAATAGTGCAAAGATTGAAAGAGGTACACATATCAGGTTTACTGTGGGGCTTTGGCTATGCAGAATCAAAACCAGCTGCTGAGGAAACAGCTTGAAAAGCAGTAGAGTGATGGTGTGTCAAGGGTTGGGGGATAGGCCGGGCTTTCTCCCCCCCTGTAAGTAAAGGGAAGAAAATTGAAAAGGAAAAAAACCCACAGCCGGATTAGCAAAAGGAATGTGCTGTATTTACAAAGCAGTTTAGTGAACGCAGGGAAATATATACAGAATTTACAGTATTTGCAATATATACAGAAATATACAACAGAGTGACACAGAAATGAGATTTCCCTCCTCTGATGAGGAGGGTTCCCCACCCCTGTATCCCCCTTCTCTCCCCTTTTTCCCCAGAGCGGGTTAGAAAGAAAGAAAGAGAGCAAATGTTAATTGAAAGCAGTTAGGCGGTTATGTGTTAGAAGAGGCCTTATCTCTTTGGTCACTCTGGCTGAAAGCCCAGAAAGCTGCAAGCTGCTGCAAGGAACAAAAAGAAGTGCAGGACTGCCCAGAATACCCTGCTGTACTACAAGTTCAGAGGGTGCTTTCTACCAATCTACCAATGAAATTAGTTTATATCTGTCTTTCGTTTACAAACATTCAGCCACAATGTCCCCTTCCTTAAAGGGACAGCCTCAAACGGTCACATAGTGCTGTAGAGCAAATAGAATAGAATAGAATAGAATAGAATAGAATAGAATAGAATAGAATAGAATAGAATAGAATAGAATTAACCAGGTTGGAAAAGACCTTTGAGATCATGGAGTCCAACCTATTGCCCAACACCATCTAATCAGCTAAACCATGGCACCAAGCACCCCATCCATTCTCTTCCTAAACACCTCCAGTGATGGTGACCCCACCACCTCCCTGGGCAGAGCAGAAAAATTAGCAAGAAAGAGTTTTGATTTCATTTTCAACTTTGTTGTTTTCTTTTCCTGTAAGCTGATGAGCATCAATATGAGAGTTCCACACCCTACACCCCCCCCCCCCCCCCTTTTTAATGAATGTTGGCTATAATTCAATTTGACTTCAATCTCTTCCAGGTCGTTATGCTTTCCATCTTTGGAAGCCATTGGGGCAGGCAGTTACAGAGACAGCAAAGAGGATTTCAACTTCTGTAAGTTTAGAAGTTGCTGTATGCTAAATTTATGGTTTTATATTTCATATGCTTAGACATTTTATGTTAAATATGGTAAGTGCCACTTAGATTATATTTTTTTTGCAAGCTGGGGATGTTCCTTAATGTGTGTATTATGGCACATTATCTGGTATGTTTTAAATCCCTTTGGCTGAAGCTATATCAAAAGATGATTGAAGTTTGAGAAACAGTTCTAATTTCCCTGGTGATATTCTGTGCTTCAGAGCTCAGTGCTGGGGAGAGCGTGATAAATTGGTGAGGTGCACTCTGAGAAAATGGCTAATTCTTAGAGATTGCAAAGTGATGACATGCAGTTTCATTTCAGGAAGTTAAAATGACAGAATTTAATCATTTTTCTTTCTGATACCAGGTTAAAAAATCAGTATCAATATCACAGTATCACACTATCACTAAGGTTGGAAGATACCTCAAAGATTATCGAGTCCAACCTGTCACCACAGACCTCGTGACTAAACCATGGCACCAAGTGCCACGTCCAATCCCCTCTTGAACACCTCCAGGGATGGTGACTCCACCACCTCCCTGGGCAGCACATTCCAATGACAAATGACTCTCTTGGTGAAGAACTTTCTCCTCACCTCCAGCCTAAACTTCCCTTGGCGCAGCCTGAGACTGTGTCCTCTTGTTCTGGTACTGGCTGCCTGGGAGAAGAGACCAACCCCCACCTGGCTACAACCTCCCTTCAGGTAGTTGTGTCCCCTGAGTCTCCTCTCCAGGCTAAGCAACCCCAGCTCCCTCAGCCTCTCCTCATAGGGCTTGTGTTCCAGACCTCTCCCCAACTTTGTTGCCCTTCTCTGGACACGCTCCAGCAAGTCAACCTCCTTCCTAAACTGAGGGGCCCAGAACTGGACACAGGACTCAAGGTGCAGCCTAACTAGTGCAGTGTACAAGGCCAGAATGACCTCCCTGCTCCTGCTGGCCACACTGTTCCTGATACAGGCCAGGATGCCATTGGCCCTCCTGGCTATCTGGGCACACTGCAGGCTCATGTTCAGCCTACCATTGACCAGTACCCCCAGGTCATGCTCTGCCTGGTTGCTCTCCAGCCACTCTGACCCCAGCCTGTAGCACTGCATGGTGTTGTTGTGGCCAGTGTGTACAACCTGGCACTTGAGTGTGTTCAATCTCATGCCCTTGGACTCTGCCCATCTGTCCAGCCTGTCGAGGTCCCTCTGCAGAGCCTCTCTACCCTCCAGCAGATCAACTCCTGCCCCCAGCTTGTTGTCCAGCTTGGTTGTATGGGCTGGCCTCTTGGGGCTGCTCCACACTTGTTCATAATTGCAATGTGTATCTGTCAGAAATGGTGCTCCTGCATCAGGTTTTGCTCTCTGTCCCTCTATTGCATTGCTGTTAGGAGACCAACACCATTTAAAAAACACCTAAAAAGTATCTTTCTTCCCCTTTTGAAAGTAATTGAAAGATTCCCAAACTGCCTGCCAAAGCAGCAGAGGGGACTTTAGGTACTGAGAATTAAATTGGTATGGATTCATTCTGACTTGCCAGCTTGCTAGAAGTAGCTAGCAATAAGGACATGTGGCTTCAGTCTTCACCCTCCCTCTCTAGTGGTTTTACTGCAGCATTTCTCCTGCTATCCATTTGTAGATAAAGGCTAGAGAATCTAAATTCAGACATGTTCACATGAGAAAGCAGAGAGTGACTCTTTTTAACACATTGAAATATGACATGCTACTGTGCAGAGAGGTGTCTGTTCCCAGGAAACTGTATGCTTCAATACTGGTATACTGGCTGAACCAAGCTTGTTACAGGCCTGTCCCATTTTTACCACAGTGGCTTTGAATGCTCCAGAACTCATGAACAGCCATGGCTAGGATTGGAGTGGCTGGAGAGCAGCCAGGCAGAACAGGACCTGAGGATACTGGTTGACAGAGTGCTCAGGTGGCCAATAAGGGCAATGTTATCCTGGCCAGGATCAGAAATAGTGTGGTCAGCATGAGCAGGGAAGTCATTCTGCCCCTGGACTCAGCACTGGTTAGGCCACACCTTGAGTCCTGTGTCCAATTCTGGGCCCCTCTGTTTAAGAAGGATATTGAGACAATTGGACATGTCTCCCAGGCAACCAGCACCAGAACAAGAGGACACAGTCTCAAACTGCACCAGGGGAGGTTTAGGCTGGATGTTAAGAAGAAGTTCTACACAGAGAGAGTGATTGGCCATTGGAATGGGCTGCCCAGGGAGGTGGTGGAGTCACCATCATTGGAGGTGTTCAGGAGGTGACTTAATAGGGTAATTGGTGTCATGGTTTAGTTGATTAGGTGGTGTTGGATGATAGATTGGACACAAGGATCTTGAAAGTCTCTTCCAACCTGGTCTATTCTATTCTATTCTATTCTATTCTATTCTATTCTATTCTATTCTATTCTATTCTATTCTGATATTTACAATTAGCAAAGAACACTAAAACCTCCCAGGTCAGAGACCAGGGAAGCTGTTCCACTGCCCCACCACCCCACCCCTCCTTGTCCCACAAGATAAAAGGAGCAAAGAGAAAGCTGTGGGTTAGGCTTAACTAAGCAGCTCAGGCAAGGCCAGCTGACAAGCAGGTTAACCTCTCCTGAGTGAAGCAAACAGCAGAGATCAGAAAAGAAGAGAGAATTTTTTTTGTACAAGTCATCTTGTTCTAGGTATTTATCCAATGGATTTGTTTAGAATAATGTTTTACTTTCCTTTTTACACCCAATAATGATTCATTTATATTTTTCTACTTTTCTGCTCAAAATCTGTGACTAAACCTTAAAGGCATAGCCTAAAACCACCGGAACACTAAAGGTCATGAGATGCTTTGCAGCAAGCACAGGTAGAAGTACTAACTGCTTGATTTCCTTTGACAGTGCAGCCTAGAGGGCAACATGATGTAAAGAAACGTGATGGAAGTGCTAGTACATAATTTATATTCAACAGCTCAAATTACCCAAACCAAATCACATAGGGCCACCAAAATAAGGAGCTTGGACAGCAAGCACTTACATAGGAATATTATACCTAATGTTTTCTCTACTGTTATTTCCTGTTATAAACAGGGAATCATAGAATCAGTAAGGCTGGAGAAGACCTCAGAAATCATCAAGTCCAACCTGTCACCTAGCACCTCATGACTACTAAACTATGGCACCAAGTGCCACACCCAATCCCCTCTTGAACACCTCCAGGGACGGTGACTCCACCGCCTCCCTGGGCAGCACATTCCAATGGCTAACAACTCTCTCTGTGAATAACTTCCTCCTCATCTCCACCCTAAACTTCCCCTGGCACAGATTGAGACTGTGTCCTCTTGTTCTGGTGCTGATTGCTTGGGAGAAGAGACCAAGCACCCCTCCTGGCTGCAGCCTCCCTTCAGGTAGTTGTAAGAGCAAGAAGGTCTCCCCTGAGCCTCCTCTTCTCCAGGCTAAACAATCCCAGCTCCCTCAGCCTCTCCGCACAGGGCTTGTGCTCAAGGTCTCTCCCCAGCCTTGCTGCCCTTCTCTGGACACATTCAAGAGTCTCAATATCCTTCTTAAATTGAGGGGCCCAGAAGTGGACACAGTACTCAAGGTGTGGCCTAACCAGTGCTGACTATAGGGGCACAATGACTTCCCTGCTGCTACTGGCCATACTATTTGTGATGCAGGCCAGGATGCCATTGGCCTTCTTGGCCAAAGGGGAGAAAAGAAGTGACTTGGAAAAAGTACACTCCAAGAAAGTAGTAGTTGTAGGCAGTAAAGAACAAATAACCTTGGCCAAGAGTTATAAAAGGATCTTAAACTTGAACTATGATTGTAGAAGAAAAATATGATCACTACCCTTACAAATGTAAAGATGACAAACACACACAGTTAAAGGCTAATAGGAAAAGAGAGTTTTTACTGTATTCAGCTGATCCTGTCTTACACTGAAAACTTGTACTTTCCAGTTCAGAAATAGAATAGTGGGAGAGAGATACTACTCTAGAAATCAACACAGAATTCTGGGCTGTAAAGCAAGATGAGAAAGCATGAGAATGTAGCTCCAGGGACTAGGAACACTGAGAATGCAGAAGCTTAGGTTGCTCTTTCATAGAATCATAAAATCAGTAAGGTTGGAAAAGGCCTCAGAGATCATCAAGTCCAACCTGTCAACAAACACCTCAGGGCTAACTAAACCATGGCACCAAGTGCCACATCCAATCCCTTCTTGAACACCTCGAGGGATGATGACTCCACCACCTCCTTGGGCAGCACATTCCAATGGCCAATCACTCTTTCTGGGAAGAACTCTCTCCTCACCTTGTCCCTAAACTTCCCCTGGTGCAGCTTGAGACTGTGTCCTCTTGTTCTGGTGCTGGTTGCCTGGGAGAAGAGACTAACCCTCACCTGGCTACAACCTGCTGTGCAGTGTACAGGGCCAGAATGAACTCCCTGCTCCTGCTGGCCGCACTGTTCCTGATGCAGGCCAGGATGCCATTGGCCCTCCTGGCTGCCTGGGCACACTGTTGGCTCATGTTCAGCCTAGCATCGACCACTACCCCCAGGTCCCTCTCTGCCTGGCTGCTCTCCAGCCACTCTGACCCCAGCCTGTAGCACTGCATGGGGTTGCTGTGGCCAATGTGCAGAACCTGGCACTTGGATGTGTTCAATCTCATGCTGTTGGAGATTTAGCACATCCAAGTGCCAGGTTCTGCATATTGGCCACATTTAATATGGTAAATTTAATATTGTAAATCCTGTTTATTTTGTACATATTCATTGCATTCCATTGTACAGTGTAGGTCTGGTTTGTAAATACAGCTTCATTTGCTTCTAATTCAGTTGATCTGGCACAGTTAATGCTGGGGGGGGAAAAACTTCCACCCACCACATTACAAAATAATTGGCACCCAACGTGGGTCAGTTGCTTGATTGATTAATTCCTGCTTGGATTAAAGGAGCAAAATGAAGCTGTTTTGGGTTTTGTGGCATTTGCTCTGATTGTGATGCTGTACAGGTGGTGCATGTCAGCCATGAATGAAAAGCTGGGTTTATGTTTGGCATATAAGATGCTGCTTTGGTTTAAACACAAGCTGAACTGGCTGTATGGCCACTGCATGGAATTTCTAGGCTTAGTATCACAGTATCACCAAGGTTGGAAGAGACCTCAAAGATCATCAAGTCTAACCTGTCACCACAGACTTCATGGCTAGACCATGGTACCAAGTGCCACGTCCAGTCCCCTCTTGAACACCTCCAGGGACAGTGACTCCACCACCTCCCTGGGCAGCACATTCCAATGACGAACGACTCTGTTAGTGAAGAACTTTCTCCTCACCTCCAGCCTAAACTTCCCCTGGTGCAGCTTGAGACTGTGTCCTCTTGTTCTGGTGCTGGTTGCCTGTGAGAAGAGACCAAGTCCCTCCTCGCTACAATCCCCCTTCAGGTAGTTGTAGACAGTGTTACTTTACTAGTTTCCCATGGTGTGTGCAAATGCCTAACCTGGTTGCTGTCTTTTTCAGTGGTTGCTCTGGGTTTCTAGAATCAAACAATTTCCTTCATCACCTCCATTTTTCAGGGGCTGAAGCAGCTGCCTATTTAAAGGATAGCTTGTTCTCTCCGTAAGCTCACCACTCTTCCTGCCCTGCACTTGCACATCTCCCCTTCCCCCTTCTTCTTGGCCATATTACTCCAGACGCTGCTTATCCTTTCTTCCTGCTCACTAATAAATGGCTTGGGTGAGGTCACGTTGAGGAATTATAAAGCAATCATTTTATGATAGGAAATTTGAATGTTGCTTTCATTTAGTCCTGCATTTTTGTGCCATGCCTTTTTATTCAGTGAAGACAGACAGAGAAGGAAGCATTGCCATTTCACCTGTGTGACAAGTCATAGTGCTGTTTCCACAGAAACAGTGATTTCTTTTAGTTGGAGCCTAGCCCTGTTACTGGTGTGACACAAACACCAGTAACACTTTCTGTGCTTCTGCATGTAGTGACTCTTGCCAGTAGAAGGTGCGTAACACTATGTAGTCATTTGGCTTTTCTTACTCACATCTTTAATGCTATTAATTGTGATGTTAATATTTCCTTAAAATGATAAATGAATAAACAGAGCATTTCAGTAGCATTCATTACCTTTGTTGTTGAATCAGTGCTTCCGAAGGATGAAAAATAGAAGATACTGCGGGTGGAAAAGAGAAGGCTAAAGGGAGATCTTACTGCTCTCTACAAGTACCTGAAAGGAAGTTGTAGTGAGGCCAGTGTTGGTCTGTTCTCCAAAGTAACTAGTGATAGGAAGGTTGTTTAGGAAAGATGTTGAGTTGCTGGAAGGTGTCCAGAGAAGGGCAACTAAGTTGGGGAGGGGTTTGGAGCACAGCCCTGTGAGGAGAGGCTGAGGGAGCTGGGGCTGTTCAGCCTGGAGAAGAGGAGGCTTCAGGACATCTTTCCTGGCATAGCTTAGGGAAAGCATAATCATTGATTCCATGCCAGGTAAGAGAGTCAAAACTCCACAACTGAGGCCATCATTCATATGAGGAGAGGCTGAGGCAGCTGGGGTTTCTTAGCCTGGAGAAGAGGAGGCTGAGAGGAGACCTTGCTCTTTACAGTTACCTGAAGGGAGGTTGTAGCCAGGTGGTGGTTGGTCTCTTCTCCTAGGCAACCAGCACCAGAACAAGAGGACACAGTCTCAAGCTGCACCAGAGGAGGTTTAGGCTGGATGTTAAGAAGAAGTTCTTCATGGAGAGTGTGACTGGCCATTGGAATGTGCTGCCCAGAGAGCTGGTGGAGTCACCATCACTGGAAGTGTTTAAGAGGAGACTGGATGAAGCACTTGGTGCCGTGGTTTAGTTGATTAGATGGTGTTGGGTGATATGTTGGTCTTGATCTTGAAGGTTTTTTCCAACCTGGTTAATTCTATTCTATTCTATTCTATTCTATTCTATTCTATTCTATTCTATTCTATTCTATTCTATTCTATTCTATTCTATTCGCTATACCTTTTCCCTTTTTTCCTTTTTTCCCTTTTTTCCTTTTTTCCTTTTTTTCCTTTTTTCCTTTTTTCCTTTTTTCCTTTTCCTTTTCCTTTTCCTTTTCCTTTATCCTTTTTCCTTCTTCCTTTTTTCCTTTTCCTTTTCCTTTTTTCCTTTTCCTTTTCCTTTTTTCCTTTTCCTTTTCCTCTTCCTCTTCCTCTTCCTCTTCCTCTTCCGCTTCCGCTTCCTTTTCCTTCTAAAGGATAAGAGGAAATGGGCTTAAGTTGTGCCAGGGGCAGTTTAGATGGGTATCAGGAAAAAATTATTTACTGAAAGAGTGGTTGGCCATTGGAACAGGCTGCCCAGGGAGGTAGTGGTCACCATCCCTGGAGGTGTTCAAGAAGCATGTAGAGGTGGCATTTCAGGATACAGTTTAGTGGTAGTAAGTTGCAGTTGGACTCAGTGATCTTAAAGGTCTTTTCCAACCTTAACGACTCTGTGATGCTATAAAAAATAAATTTAAGCAAAATGAACTGTCAAAATTCTGAAATCCCACAATCCTGACTATTCTGTGTTGCAGAAGAGAGGGATGTCTTCTACAGCACTTAATTAGATTTTTGCACTGGTTCCCTTATTGAAT
Source organism: Melanerpes formicivorus (assembly GCF_026170545.1). Classification (NCBI taxonomy): domain Eukaryota; kingdom Metazoa; phylum Chordata; class Aves; order Piciformes; family Picidae; genus Melanerpes; species Melanerpes formicivorus. Next base: position 1,785,827 of record NW_027142453.1, read on the forward strand.
TTCCTTATTAATCCTTATCTGATTCTGCTTAGACTCATAAGAGATCTGAATTGAGAGGCGAGGCTAGTAACCATTTCCTCCTGTCCTTCATTGAAAAGAAAGCTCTCAGGGAGTAGTGCAGTTTGCAGTCCATTTTTATAATGTTTTCTAACTGGAGTTAAAGAAGTGGAAGTGGATCTTTGTAGTCTGTAGACTATGTTGTAACACAGCTAACTAGTTTATGTGGGTTTGTTTTCTTGGGGATTGTTTGGTTTGGTTGGGTTTTGGTAGGCGTTTTCCTTTTTTTTCCCTTCCAGTGTTTATTAGCTTTTCAGTGGAAGGTTGTCATTGGGGTGGAGCAACACACAGGCTTTTCAGATAAATTCCCTGCTTCACATAATAGAATAGAAGAGGATTAACCAGGTTGGAAGAAACCTCTGAGATCATTGAGTCCAACCTATCATCCAACATGATTTAATCAACTAAACCATGGCACCAATCACCCCATCCAGTCTCTTGCTAAACACCAGCAGTGTGGGTGACTCTTCCACGTTCCAGTAGGCAATCACTCTCTCTGTGTGTAAAACTTCCTCCTAACCTCCAGACTAAACCTCCTCTGGTGCAGTCTGAGACTGTGTCCTCTTGTTCTGGTGCTGGTTGCTGGGAGAAGAGACCAACCCCCACCTGGCTACAACCTCCCTTCAGGTAGCTGTAGAGAGCAAGAAGGTCTCCTCTCAGCCTCCTCTTCTCCAGGCTAAGCAACCCCAGCTGCCTCAGCCTCTCCTCATATGAATGATGGCCTCAGTTGTGGCGTTTTGACTCTCGTACCTGGGCATGGAATCAATGATTATGCTTTCCCTAAGCTATGCCAGGAAAAATGTCTTGAAGGTGTCATAGTGGCAATGAATTGGATTTCCTTGGCTGACTGCCTTTTGTGAAAATTTACAGGATTGTATAAGCATTTGAAGATCAAGTCCAGCTACTTTCTGTTCTTACACCCAATCTATTAATAGGATGTGTTTAGGAAGCAGAATTTCCTTGTGTAAGTTTCTAAACTGTAGCAACTTGCAAGGGAGTGAAGTAAATTAAATAGCAGCCCCTACTCAAACTCTTCAGGAAAAAATTGAGACCTCACTTCAGTGTTTATTTCAGTACAGAATTTGTTTTCAACAGATTGGCTTAATCAACAATCACAGTTTCAATCCTGTGCCAGTGGGAGGGAATAGAATAGAATAGAATAGAATAGAATAGAATAGAATAGAATAGAATAGAATAGAATAGAATAGAATAGAATAGAAATAGAATAGAAATAGAGTAGAGTAGAGTAGAACAGAATAGAGTAGAGTAGAACAGAATAGAGTAGAACAGATTTAACCAGGTTGGAAGAGACCTCTGAGATCATTGAGTCCAACCTATCACACAACACCATCTAATCAACTAAACCATGGCACCAAGCACCCCATCCAGTCTCTTCCTAAGCACCTCCAGTGATGGTGACTCCACCACCTCCCTGGGCAGCGCATTCTAAATTCCAATCACTCTTTCTAGGAAGAAATTCTTCCAAACCTCCAGCCTAAACCTCCCCTGGCGCATCTTGAGACTGTGTCCTCTTGTTCTGGTGCTGGTTGCCTGGGAGAAGAGACCAACCCTCACCTGGCTGCAACCTCCCTTCAAGTACTTGTAGACAGCAAGAAGGTCTCCTCTGAGCCTCCTCTTCTCCAGGCTAAGCAACCCCAGCTGCCTCAGCCTCTCCTCATATGAATGATGGCCTCAGTTGTGGAGTTTTGACTCTCTTACCTGGGCATGGAATCAATGATTATGCTTTCCCTAAGCTATGCCAGGAAAAATGTCTTGAAGGTGTCATAGTGGCAATGAATTGGATTTCCTTGGCTGACTGCCTTTTGTGAAAATTTACAGGATTGTATAAGCATTTGAAGATCAAATCCAGCTACTTTCTGTTCTTCCACCCAATCTATTAATAGGATGTGTTTAGGAAGCAGAATTTCCTTGTGTAAGATTCTAAACTGTAGCAACTTGCAAGGGAGTGAAGTAAGTTAAATAGCAGCCTCTACTCAAATTCTTCAGGAACAAATGGAGACCTCACTTCAGCGTTTATTCCACTACAGAATTGCTTTGCTTGGCTTAATAAACAATTGGCTTAATAACCAATCACACTTTCAATACTGTCGCAGTGGGAGAGCTCACATGGTTGGAGTTTGTCAAGGGTGGGTACAGGCTTTTTAGGAAAGGCAAGACAGGAGGGTTGGCCAACATGTGAGAATGTATCAGGAATAAATGGAGCACTTCCTAGGGATGGGTGGTGAGCTATCTGGGAATTTGTGGGTTGGGATTAGCAGACAGGCCAAGGCAGGTAGTGTTGTGGTGGATGCTCCCTGTAGGCTGCACAGTCAGGAAGAAGCAGATGTAGCCTTCTACAGACAACCAGAATAATGCTCACATATGCAGGCATTGGCTCTCATGTGAGACTTTAACTGTGCTAATATCTGCTGGAGGGGCAGCACAGCAGGGCACAAACAATCAAGTGTCTAGAACTGCCTGGTCATTGAGGAGTTCTCATAGCAGAAAAACATCTGCATATTGTTTCATTTCATTGCAGCCATTACTTAGAATTTACAGCTAGGGGAAAAAAATGCCTTAATTTGAATAGCACACCAAAGTTGTTTCATTAGGGAACTAGACACTTGCCAAGATGTTTCCTAAAATGAAGACTCAAAGTTTCTTCCCCTTACTGCAACCAATGGGAAAAATAGCTTCTATGTCTAATTTCCTTTTGCGAATAGAATAGAATAGAATAGAATAGAATAGAATAGAATAGAATAGAATAGAATAGAATTAACCAGCTTGGAAGAGACCTTTGAGATCATCAAGTCCAACCTATCATCCAACACCATGTAATCAACCTAACCATGGCACCAAGCACCCCATCAAGTCTCTTCTAAACACTTCCAGTGATGATGACTCCACCACCTCTCTGGGCAGCAAATTCAAATGGCAAATCACTCTTTCTGGGAAGAACTTCTTCCTAACATCCAGCCTAAGCCTCCCCTGGCACAGCTTGAGGCTGTGTCCTCTTGTTCTGGTGCTGGTTGCCTGGGAGAAGAGACCAACCCCCACCTGCCTACAACCTCCCTTCAGGGAGTTGTAGAGAGCAAGGAGGTCTCCCCTGAGCCTCCTCTTCTGCAGGCTAAGCAACCCCAGCTCCCTCAGCCTCTCCTCACAGGGCTGTGCTCCAAACCCCTCCCCAGCTTTGTTGCCCTTCTCTGGACATGTTCCAGCAACTCAACATCTTCCTTAAACTGAGGGTCCCAGAACTGGACCCAGGACTCAAGGTGTGGCCTAACCAGTGCTGAGTCCAGGGGCAGGATGACCTCCCTGCTCCTGCTGGCCACACTATTCCTGATGCAGGCCAGGATGCCATTTGCCTTCTTGGCCAGTTCTGTTTGGGATTAAGATTGTAATTTAAGAATTGATTATTCTTGCCACGTGATTCAATTCAGAGATGAAAATGGTTTTTCTTGATGACCAATTTAACAAACTGGTTTTCATTATATTCCAAAGGACACATGCAGTAGTATTTCTCCTTTCATTCCCCTTGGAAGTGAATTGAATCAAAGCTTCCCAAAGGTTAGAAGAGTGTCAAGGAAGCAGGCTTGTATTGCTGAATTTAAGCCTATGGCCATTCCTCACTACTCTTCTTATTTCAAATAGCATGTTGTATTAAATCTACAGAGCACTGAGACAAACTGTGTTAGAGGAACAGAAATAGTGCTCTTCCCTGCATGAATAGTGAACCAGTGTCCTCCTCTGTTAGAGCTATATGCCAGAGTTTTGAAGGGCAGATAAGAATTAACCTTTTCAGAAATCCATCTGCACCTAAGGTGCTGTGGGAGAAGTTCTGGAAAATCTTTCAGAGGACACTGAGCTGTGCTTTTCTCTCCTGGCTGTGGTAATTGTCAGAATCATTGCTGTGCAGTTCTTCCTCCCCAAGGGTGTTATCTGGTAGCCATTAGATCATTAGCATTGTTTCCTCTTGAAGGATTGGAGAAGCCCTGTGTGTTCCCCTTAGTCTTAACATACTTTAACCTCTAATGTCAGTGTGCACTCTCAGGTACCTGATTTGTTCTACCTTGGAACTGTAGCAGCTTTCTCTACAGAGTTTTGTTGCAGGCATGACACGTCCAGAATAGCTTCAGCTTCGATACCTGCAGTGTTACAGTAGCCATTTTTTTCATGCATGATTTCAGATGCTGTCCATGGTTAAGAGGCCGGGCAAATCCTCTCTTGCCTTCCACAGGGGCAGAAAAAAATGAGTCTCACACAAATGGATTGCAGAAGTGATGGGAAATTTAAATGGAAAAGCAGTAAAGCCCTATGAGGAGAGGCTGAGGGAGCTGGGGTTGCTTAGCCTGGAGAAGGGGAGGCTCAGGGGAGACCTTCTTGCTCTCTACAACTCCCTGAAGGGAGATTGTAGGCAGGTAGGGGCTGGTCTCTTCTCCCAGGCAACCAACACCAGAACAAGGGGACACAGTCTCAAGCTGCATCAGGAGAGGTTTAGGCTGGATGTTAGGAAGAAATTCTTCCCAGAAAGAGTGATTGTCCATAGGAATGGGCTTCCCAGGGAGGTGATGGAGTCACCATCTCTGGAGGTGTTTAAGAAGAGACTGGATGGGGTGCTTGGTGCCATGGTTTAGTTGATTAGATGGTGTTGGATGATAGGTTGGACTCGATCTCAAAGGTCTCTTCCAACCTGCTTAATTCTATTGCATTCCATTGCATTCCATTGCATTCTATTGCATTGCATTGCATTGCATTGCATTCCATTCCATTCCATTCCAGTCTAATCTAGTCTGTTCTGTCCTATCCTATCCTATCCTATCCTATCCTATCCTATCCTATCCTATCCTATCCTATCCTGTCCTGTCCTGTCCTGTCCTGTCCTGTCCTGTCCTGTCCTGCCCTGCCCTGCCCTGCCCTGCCCTGTCCTGTCCTATCCTATCCTATCCTATCCTATCCTATCCTATCCTATCCTATCCTATCCTATCCTATCCTATCCTATCCTATCCTATCCTATCCTATCCTATCCTATCCTATCCTATCCTATCCTATGTTTTATAGAAGCTACAAGCATAGTGACAAACCCAAAGCATACAGAGTCCCTTACAGCATACCCAAAAGTCTCCCAGCATTTCTCTTTCTCCTTACCTGAGGGTACACCCAAAACCCCCAGGGCTCTTTCTTCCCCCTCCACTGCTAAGCTAGTCTCAGGCTGGCCAGGTTTGAGACTGCCCCTCCCTTTTCTTCTCCTGGCATTAGGCCTAGCCAGGCCTAAAAGGCCTGGAAGTACTCCCCCACCATTCCCATACAGGGAAGCATCTCTCATGGGAGTAGGGAGAGAAGAAAGAGGAAGTGTGAGACCTTGCAGATAGGTTTATAGGGAGCAGGTTATTATGGGTATGAAATACACAGCTTCCTGTGTCCACCCACTGGGCTGGACACTCGGGACGCTGGAGGTGTATCTTGTGTGGCAGCAGCAGGAGGCTCCCAGCCTAAACTGCCACAGATGGGATAAAAAAAGATAAAATTAGTTTCAGATTGTTGCAGCATGCTAAAGAAAAATCTTTCCTGCACCTGCCTTCAACTTCATGGCAGCAAGAGGTGAAGCAGTTCTGGGGTCAGAGTGACTGGAGAGCGGCCAGGCAGAGAGGGACATGGGGGTGCTGGTTGATGGTAGGCTGAACATGAGCCTGCAGTATGTCCAGGCAGCAAGGAGGGCCAATAGCATCCTGGCCTGCATCAAGAACAGTGTGGCCAGCAGGAGCAGGGAGGTCATTCTGCCCCTGTACACTGCACTGGTTAGGCCACACCTCGAGTCCTGTGTCCAGTTCTGGGCCCCTCAGTTTAGGAAGGATGTTGAGTTGCTGGAACAAGTCCAGAGAAGGGCAACAAAATTGGTGAGGGGTTTGGAACACAGCCCTGTGAGGAGAGGCTGAGGGAGCTGTGATTGCTTAGCCTGGAGAAGAGGAGGCTCAGGGGTGACCTTATTGGTGTCTACAACTACCTGAAGGGAGGTTGTAGCCAGGTGGGGGTTGGTCTCTTCTCCCAGGCAGCCAGCACCAGAATAAGAGGACACAGTCTCAGGCTGCACCAGGGGAGGTTCAGGCTGGAGGTCAGGAGGAAGTTTTACACAGAGAGAGTGATTGCCCACTGGAATGGGCTGCCCAGGGAGGTGGTGGAGTCGCCATCGCTGGAGGTGTTCAGGAGGAGACTTGACAGGGTCCTTGGTTGCATGGTTTAGTTGGCTGGGTGGTGTTGGTTGATGGGTTGGACACGATGATCTTGACGGTCTCTTCCAGCCTGGTCTATTCTATTCTATGTTCTATGAGTCCTGCTTTAGGGTGAGTGTTGCTCCTGCGGCTAATTAAAGGCTTTGCTTAGATGTCACAGAGCATTTAAATGCTTTGGTGCTTTGGAAATGACATAAAAGAGAGTCTGCATAAACATAAGGCAAGATTTGCAGTGCATCTGAATGGATATATTTAGTGAGAAAAGTGTTTTATTAAGCGCCAGGCGTATTTTTACTTGGGGGATAAAAGTAGCACTTAAAAATAATCTCAGCTTTCAGGCCAGACTTCCCTTTGATAGTGACAAAGCATATTTTCCCCTGCTTGAGAGGTTTGGCATTGAGGAAAAAAACTTTTGCCTTGTGGAGGCATATCTGTGTGCCAGTCCCCAAAGGCAAGGTGTCTTGGAGCCCTATCTGTTGTTGCCTCTGGGACTTACACAGCTTAAGGCATTAATTGTGTAGCAATAGGCTGCTCCTTAATTCTTGTAGAAACATTTGCATTGTGGAGGTCACTGCTAACCGTCAGTGATGGTTCAGGAACTCTCATTTAATTACTTCTTTACAAATATTTGTTGGAGAAATAGATTTATTTTCAGCCCATTCTCCTGTGACAACTAATGTTCTAATGATTTACTTTCATCTCTGTCACCACCACTAACCAATCTGCTTAGGCCACCCCTTGAGTCCTGTGTCCAGTTCTGGGACCCTCCGTTTAGGAAAGATGTTGAGTTGCTGGAAGGTGTCCAGAGAAGGGCAACAAAGCTGGGGAGAGGTTTGGAGCACAGCCCTATGAGGAGAGGCTGAGGAAGCTGGGGTTGCTCAGCCTGGAGAAGAGGAGACTCAGGGGAGACCTTATTGCTCTCTACAGCTACCTGAAGGGAGGTTGTAGCCTGGTGGGGGTTGGTCTCTCCTCCTGGGCGGCCAGCACCAGAACAAGAGGACACAATCTCAAGCTGCACCAGGGGAAATTTAGGCTGGATATTAGGAAGTGGTTCTTCATAGAGTGATTGGCCATTGGAATGTGCTGCCCACAGAGGTGGTGGAATGACCATCACTGGAAGTCTTTAGGAAGAGACTTGATGAGGTGCTTGGTGTCATGGTTTAGTTGATTAGATGGTGTTGGGTGATAGGTTGGACTCGATCTCAAAGATCTCTTCCAACCTGGTTCATTCTATCCTATCCTATCTTATCCTATCCTATCCTATCCTATCCTATCCTATCCTATCCTATCCTATCCTATCCTATCCTATCCTATCCTATCCTATCCTATCCTGTCCTGTCCTGTCCTGTCCTGTCCTGTCCTGTCCTGTCCTATCCTATTCCTTTCTCCATAGAAATGTCTGTACTTCTTAATGACTGTTCATAATGCCTGGGATGACAAGACAATGTGACTTTTACTGTTTTCTCTTGGGATGGTACCAAAGATGTTCTGAACACATTTTCCTCTTTCTCTCCCCTACCCTCCTCCACACAGACATTATACCACTCTGTTAGTAGGTACTTTGATTCTGGACTTCTTTTTGCCTGAAGGCAGGATTTTGATGGTTGTAGCTATTAATATCTCTTATTAGCAGCAGAAGCTTGTAAAAACACAGGTAGTTATTTTTAACCCAGGTTTTGTATGTGTTAGCACTCAGGAGAAGGCCCTTTCATATTCTGGGGTTTGTAGTCATTCCCTGCCTTCAAAATAAATTATAGATGAGTGTAAAGCTCTGCACAAGTTCATGGAAATATGATTTTAGGTCCTGGCACCTTGGACATGAAACTAATTACTGCTTGTTTTCCCTTTCTTTTTTTTTTTTAGAGCCTTTCATCATACTATAAAGGAGGATTTGAACAGAAAATGAGTAGGCGAGAAGCTGGTCTGATTTTAGGTGTAAGGTAGGTGTGCTGCATTAATATGTTTTTGTTTGGTAGGTGTGGAATGAAGAAAATGTGTGTTGTGAGAATATGAAATACCCTTGGCAAAATCAGAAGTGTTTGGGTTTGGGTTTTTTAAGGCTCCTAATGGCTTGTGCACCATTCTAATATTCTGCTTAAGATAAAAAGCAAACAATGAAATGCTAATAAAGCAAGTGACTTGTGTTTGGCTTGAAAGCATGGTGACATTGGTCAATGGCATCCTGGCCTGCATCAGGAATAGTGTGGCCAGCAGGAGCAGGGAGGTCATTCTGCCCCTGTACTCAGCACTGGTTAGGCCACACCTTGAGTCCTGTGTCCAGTTCTGGGCCCCTCAGTTTAGGAAAGATGTTGACTTGCTGGAACATGTCCAGAGAAGGGCAACAAAGCTGGGGAGAGGTTTGGACCACAAACCTTAAGAGGAGAGGCTGAGGGAGCTGGGGTTTGCTTAGCCTGGAGAAGAGGAGGCTCAGGGGAGACCTTATTGTGGTCTACAACTCCGTAAAGGGAGGTTGCAGCCAGGTGGGGGTTGGTCTCTTCTCTCTGGCAACCAGCACCACAACAAGAGGACACAGTCTCAAGCTGCACCAAGGGAGGCTGGGTGTTAGGAAGAAAATCTTCACAGAAAGACTTATTGGCCATTGGAATGTGCTGCCCAGGGAGGTGGTGGAGTCACCATCACTGGAGGTGTTTAGGAAGAGACTGGATGGGGTGCTTGGTGCCATGGTTTAGTTGATTAGATGATGTTGGATGATGGGTTGGACTTGATTGTCTCAAAGGTCTTTTTCAACCTGGCTGGGGAGGTGGTGGAATCACCATCATTGCAGGTGTTTAGGAGGAGACTTGATAGGGTGCTTGGTTGCATGGTTTAGTTGATTAGGTGGTGTTGGATGATAGGTTGGACTTGATGATCTTGAAGGTCTCTTCCAACCTGGTCTGGTCTATTCTATTCTATTCTATTCTATTCTATTCTATTCTATTCTATTCTATTCTATTCTATTCTATTCTATTCTATTCTATTCTGTTCTGTTCTGTTCTGTTCTGTTCTATCCTATCCTATCCTATCCTATCCTATCCTATCCTATCCTATCCTATCCTATCCTATTCATTGCAGTGGTGAATTGGTGCTCTAGAAATAATCAGCATAGTGCATATTGTGCTAATTAGTGCAATCACATGGTCTGGTCCCCCAGAAAACACAACAAACCCTTGAGATAAGTAATATTATAGATCATATTAACATACAGGGAAAACAAATCAATCTTGCTAATTTTTTTGTATAGGTCAGTTGTATTCTTATATTTTTTACTTCACTCTGATTTGTTTAGATTATAAAAGTTATGTCATATTCCAAGCAGAAATACTTGGAGAGACTTCTCATTTAGAGTAAATATGGCAGATCCTTTCCAGGCTGAGGATTCAATGAGACTTTTTCTGTGGATGGTTTCCAAAAACATTTGGATGGCCAATGGTGGCACACACCTTAATGTAAAGCAAACAGGGAGTCTGAGATTTTCCATATGAGAGGAAGAGACCTGACCTTAAATAGTAGTTTTCTTATTTATGGTTTAGATCCATTCTGAATTTAAGGTTAAAAAAAAAAAAGGGAAAAGCAAAAAGTAGATAAAGGTTGTGGTCTTAATTATCCCCAGAAGAAGTTATTTCAGATGGTGAAAAGTGGGACTTAAAGTCACAGAATCATAGAATCAATAAGGTTGGAAAGGACCTCAAAGATCAAGTCCAACCTGTCACCCAACACCTTATGACTTACTAAACCATGGCTTCAAGTGCCACATCCAATCCCTTTTTGAACACCTCCAGGGATGGGGATTTCACCACCTCCCTGGGCAGCACATTCCAAAGGCCAATCACTCTTTCTGTGAAGAACTTCTTCCTAACATCCAGCTTAAACCTCCCCTGGTGCAGCTTGAGACTGTGTCCTCTTGTGCTGGTGCTGGTTGCCTGGGAGAAGAGACCAACCCCCACCTGGCTACAACCTCCCTTTAGGTAGTTGTAGAGAGGAATAAGGTTTCCCCTGAGCCTCCTCTTCTCCAGGCTAAGCAACCCTTGTTTAATTCTTCCTTTCTGGGTTACTTTCTGTTCCCTGGAAGTATTTTCCTGTACAGTTCTAGGAACTATTTTTGCACCATACCCAAATCTCCCTGTGACAGAATAACAATTCAAGGTTGTTTACCTCAGGAATGTAGTTAGGCAGATACCTTGCATTCAGCCTATATCTACAAGAGAAGAGATTATCATAGTATCATAGTATCATTCAGGGTTGGAAGGGACCACAAGGATCATCTAGTTCCAACCCCCCTGCCATGGGCAGGGACACCCCACACTACATCAGGCTGGCCACAGCCTCATCCAGCCTGCTCTTAAACACCTCCAGGGAATGGGCCTTGACCACCTCCCTGGACAACCCATTCCAGGACTTCACCACTCTCATGGGGAAGAACCTCCTCCTCCTCACATCTAGCCTGAATCTCCCCACCTCCTGCTTCATTCCATTCCCCCTACTCCTATCACTACCTCAGATCCTGAGCAGTCCCTCCCCAGCCTTCCTGTAGGTGCCCCTTCAGATCATGGAAGGCCACAATGAGGTCACCTGGGAGCCTTCTCTTCTCCAGACTGAACAGCCCCAACTCCTTCAGTCTGTCCTCATAGGAGAGGTGCTCCAGCCCTCTGCTCATCCTCGTGGCCCTTCTCTGGATACGTTCCAGCACCTCCACATCTCTCTAGATTGATTAATCCCTCTAGATTGATTAATTGAACAGTCACTGATTAAGAAGTCACCTGAAGTGGAAAAAAAAAACCTGATTCATTTCTTCCTGCTTAACAAATTGTGCAAAACTAAACCATTCAGAGTGTCCTTTTTCCATGTGATGGTCTTACTGTATTGGCATCCTGCATCTATAAGTGATTATTTGCCTGGTGAGGTACATATTTAATTTGGGCCAAGTACATATTTTATGCATATGTCACTGAAGGAAGCAGCACTATGTAGCACTTGTAAATCAGCATGTCCCTGCATGTAACACATTGAACAGCTTTGCAGAAGTAATAAATGCACAGATTGGGGTTTTTTTTTGAGGCCCCAGCAGAAAGAAGAATTATTTATGGCAGCTATAAAAATATTTACAGTAGAACAAAATGCACCAATATTAAATATTTGTTGTTTTGTCATTGGTCATACACCTAGTTTGTTCTAGGAGGGTTAAAAAAAAGTTGTTTATAGAATAGAATTAACCAGGTTGGAATTGACCTTCGAGATCATCAAGTCCAACCTATCAGCCGACACCATCTAATCAAGTAAACCATGGCACCAAACACCCCATCCAGTCTCTTCCTAAACACCTCCAGTGATGGTGACTCCACCACCTCCCTGGGCAGCCCATTCCAATGGCAAATCATTCTTTCTGGGAAGAACTTCTTCCTAACATCCAGCCTAAACCTCCCCTGGTGCAGCTTGAGACTGTGTCCTCTTGTTCTGGTGGTGGTTGCCTGGGAGAAGAGACCGACCCCCACCTGGCTACAATCTCCTCTCAGCTAGTTGTAGAGAGGAATAAGGTCTGCCCTGAGCCTCCTCTTCTGCAGGCTAAGCAACCCCAGCTCCCTCAGCCTCTCCTCCTAGGGCTTGTGCTCGAGGCTTCTCGCCACCCTCGTTGCCGTTCTCTGGACGCATTCAAGTGTCTCAATGTCCTTCTTAAACTGAGGGGCCCAGAACTGGACACAGGACTCAAGGTGTGGCCTAACCAGTGCTGAGTACAGGGGCAGAAGGAATTTCCTGCTCCTGCTGGCCACACTATTCTTGATGCAGGTGAGGATGCCATTGGCTTCTTGGCCACCTGGGCACACTGCTGGCTCATGTTCAGCCAGCTGTCAACCAGTACCCCCAGGTCCCTGTTTGCCTGGCTGCTCTCCAGCCACTCTGACCCCAGCCTGTAGCACTCCATGGGGTTGTTGTGGCCAAAGTGCTGCACCCAGCACTTGGATTTGTTGAGTGCCATCATGTTGGACTCTGCCCATCTATCTGTTCAGCCTGTCAAGGTCCTGCTGGAGAGCCCTTGTGCCCTCTAACAGATCAACACCTGCTCCCAAGTTGGTGTCATCTGCAAATTTACTGATGACTGACTCAATCCCCTCATCCAGATCATCAATAAAGATGTTGAACAGGAGATAATCACAGCAACCAGCTGGATGCAAGTTAGAACTACTTTCTTTTCCTGTTTAGTGTTTTTCCCCTCCAAAATGGTTCATTGTAAGAGAGTGGATGTATTGTTTTAAAAAAACCCAACCACAACCTGAAGTGTCAAACGCACAGGCTTTAAAAACACCCCCATTTCCATTCTCACTGTATCTTACACATGTAAGCCTTTGTTACTATTTCCTCAGAGATGCAATTTTATCCATTGCCCACAAGATGGTGAAAATCCCAAGTTTTAATTGTCTTTGAAGCCAGTGTAAAGTTAATTGACAGCCTGGGTGCAGCGGCGTCGAGGGTAAGCCCTTCGCTTTTCTTTTCGCAGCCCATCTGCCAGCAAGGCCCAAGTCAGAACAGCCCATAGAAGAATCATGATTTTGAATCATCCTGACAAAGGTAAATATTTTCTTAGAGCTGGAATGGAAGTAGCTGAAATGAGGTGCTTTCAGTTCACTGATTGTATAAAGAGCCACACTGCCTGCAAATGGATGTTGCTTATTTATAGACTCGAGCCTCTGTGTGTCTTCTTTCAGATAAACAAGGCTTTAGGAACCAGAGTCTTACGCCTCTCTCTTTACTGTTATCTTCCATACTTGTGCTGCTTCAGTTAAGACTGTGAGCTTAAGGACCAGTCATTCACATTTCAAAGAATCTTATTAAGAAAAATAAGGGGGAAAAAAAAAAACCCTAGCTGTAATATTTTTATGTTAAACTGACTTTACTGTTGTGAGCTGGGATGGGCTCAGTCACATCCGTGAAAGGAACTTCTGGTGGGGAAGTGTTCTGCAGTCACCAATTGGGCCCATCAGTTTAAGAAGGATATTAGAGTAGAGTAGAGTAGAGTAGAATAGAATAGAATAGAATAGAATAGAATAGAATAGAATAGAATAGAATAGAACAGAACAGAATAGACCAGACCAGACCAGGTTGGAAGAGACCTTCAAGATCATCACATCCACCCCATCAACCAATCCAACCCACCTAAACAACTAACCCATGGCACCAAGCACCCCATCAAGTCTCCTCCTGAACACCTCCAATGATGGTGACTCCACCACCTCCCCAGGCAGTATTGACACACTTGAATTTGTTCAGAGAAGGTCAACAAGGCTGGGGAGAGGTCTGGAACACAAGCCCTGTCAGGAGAGACTGAGGGCAAATCACTCTTTCTGTGAAGAACTTTCTCCTCACCTCAAGCCTAAACTTCCCCTGGCGCAGCTTGAGAGTGTGTTCCAGAACAGCTGACCTCGCATATGTTTACAACTGCATTGCACTGCAAGTCTAATTCACACCAATGTAAAGTGATTTCTGATTTCAGTCTTCCCTCTGAGACAAATCACTCAGCATTATTCTCCAGTGGTGTTTGGGTTTGATTACATTTCTCACATTTCCTCATCAGTTAGTTTACTTCATAGCAGGAGCAGGGAGGTCATTCTGCCCCTGTACTCAGCACTGTTTAGGCCACACCTTGAGTCCTGTGTCCAGTTCTGGGCCCCTCAGAGCCCAAGATGTTGACTTGCTGGAACATGTCCAGAGAAGGGCAACCAAGCTGGTGAGGGGATTGGAACACAAGCCCTCTGAGGAGAGGCTGAGGGAGCTGGGGTTGCTTAGCCTGGAGAAGAGGAGGCTCAGGGGAGACCTTCTTGCTGTATACAACTGCCTGAAAGGAGGTTGTATCCAGGTGGGGGTTGGTCTCTTCTCCCAGGCAACCAGCACCAGAACAAGAAGACACAGTCTCAAGCTGCGCCAGGGGAACTTTAGACTTGAGAAGTTCTTTCCAGAAAGAGTGATTTGCCATTGGAATGTGCTGCCCAGGGAGTTGTGGAGTCACTGTCCCTGGAGGTGTTCAAAAAGGGATTGGACGTGGCACTTGGTGCCATGGTTTAGTTAATCATGGGGCGTTTGTGACAGGTTGGACTTGATGATCTCTGAGGTCTTTTCCAACCTTATTGATTCTATGATCATTAATGTTTATAAATATATAAAGGTTGAGTGCCACGAAGATGGAGCCAGACTCTTCTTGGTGATGCCCAATGACTGGACAAGGGGCAGTAGGTGGAAGTTGAGGCATAGAAAGCTCCATGGAAACATGAGAAAACATTTTTCACTGTTATGGTGACAGAACACTGGAACAGGTTGCCCAGGGATGTTGTAGAGTTGGTTTTCATCTCTGGAGATACTCAAATTCCACCTGGATGATTCCTGTGTGATCTGGTATAGGTGATCCTGCTCTGGCAGCGGGCATGGACTAGATGATCTTTTGCGATCCCTTCCAGCCCCTAACACTCTGTGGTTCTGTTATCACTGATGAATTTCAGACTTCCTGGAATTCACTTGGAAATAATGCAAAGTTTGGGCACTGTTGCTTTACTGGCCAGCTTTTTAAAGTAAATTTATCTTACAGGAAAGCTATTATTATAACTTCAACTACATTACAGCTGGTTGAGAAAGAAAGCCCATATGTTCATTGCTGTTTCTGCTTCGAACTAACAGATGGTGAAGAGCTGCACTGTATTTCAGAAGTCAAAAGGGGAGATGGGAGGGGTTTTATGTCTTATTGACAGAATTACAGGGCTCCCTGCCAGCACCCCATCTTAAGAAAACAAAAAAGTGACTGTGACCACTGGGCCTGGGAAGTGTTTCATTGATGCTTTTTTCCTTGCTGTCTTCACCTCTCAGTTTACTTCCAAAGTTGTCACATTTATTTGATTTCCTACATATTTCACACTTCTCATAAAATGTACAAGCTGCACAGGCACAGAAAAGAAATTCTCTTTTGCTTTCCCAATACGTGATGATAGCCAGAGGCCTCTTGACCACCTGGGTACCTACTAGGTCAAATTGTTTTGATAATTAACTTCTCAAGATTATTGCAGCAGTACTTAGACACAAACCAGAACCATGAATCTCCTTGTGGATGGTGAGCAGACCTGAAGAGGCAGTTCCCTTTACAAAGATCATGTTTTAACAACCCACTCTTGCAGCTGTAATGCACCTGCAGTTGGGCACAGTGTAGGTTTGGATGAATGTAGTGAGCCCTCCTGTGTGCTATTAAGGTGGAGCATTTTCTCAGCAGGAACACCAGTTGAAGGGATTTGTGCCTCTATGCTGCCCCTGCAGCTCTTCTGGCATGGCCACATAAGAAAGCCTGTATAATGTCTTAGCTGCAGAGTGAGGGCCTGGAGTAATCTTGAACATGTGGCACCACAGAGAGTCTTGTTTGCTCTGTCTCTATACAGAACACAGAATAAACCAGGTTGGAAGAGACCTCAGAGATCATCAAGTCCAACCTGTCACCCAACACCATCTAATCAACTAAACCATGGCACCAAATGCCCCATCCAATCTCTTCTTAAACACTCCAAGTGATGATGACTCCACCACCTCCCTGGGCAGCCCGTTCCAATGGCCAATCACTCTTTCTGGGAAGAACTTCTTTCTAACATCCAACCTAAACCTCCCCTGGTGCAGCTTGAGACTGTGTCCTCTTGTTCTGGTGCTGGTTGCCTGGGAGAAGAGACCAGCCCCCACCTGGCCACAACCACCATTCAGGTAGTTGTAGACAGCAAGAAGGTCTCCCCTGAGCCTCCTCTTCTCCAGGCTAAGCAACCCCAGCTCCCTCAGCCTCTCCTCATAGGGCTTGTATTCCAAACCCCTCCCCAGCTTTGTTGCCCTTCTCTGGACACCTTCCAGCAACTCAACTCAACATCGAGGCCTCTCCCCAGCCTTGTTGCCCTTCTCTGGACACATTCAAGTGTCTCAATGTCCTTCTTAAACTGAGGGGCCCAGAACTGGATACATAACTCAAGGTGTGGCCTAACCAGTGCTGAGTACAGGGGCAGAAGGAATTCCCTGGTCCTGCTGGCCACACTACTTATGATGCAGGCCAGGATGCCATTGGCCTTCTTGGCCACCTGGGCACACTGCTGGCTCATGTTCAGCCCACTATCAACCTGTACCCTGAGCTCCCTTTTGGACTTGCCATAATTATAAACAACCACTTAGGCAATCATGAGCTGGAATTTTCTGTCATTGGAGGGCTACAAAATTAGTATGACACTTAAGGATGTAAATGTACTGAAAACACTTCCAGCAGATTTGAATTTACTTTAAGATCCTGCGCTTGCAGACATGCAGAAAATCAATGCACATTCAGAAACTACTTGGGATGCATCATTTATTGCAGTTTTCAGTCTCCACTGTTTGATTCTCTTGTGTACTCTGAAAGAAGCCATGCTTCATATAGTAAATCTTATTGTTGGGTTAAAAGCCAATTGTTTCTTTTAAAGAAGGGAACAACACCCAAACATTGATGTTCCAGTAGCCAGTTCTCTTCCCCTGCCTTGCCTCATTTTCTCCATTGTGTCTTACCTGTTAGGGCAGCATTCAAATAAAATGAAAACATGAATGAGTGAACTCCCATTGCTTTTTCCAGTCATTTGATCACTCCAAGGAATTACTTTTCCTAGATTCATAGAATGGCTCAGGTTGGAAGCGACTTTAAGCAACATCTACTCCAACCTCCCCACCCTGGGCAGGAACACCTCTCAACAAAACTCAGCTCCTCAAGGCCTCAACTATCCTGCCCTTGAACACCCCTAGGAAGGAGGCATCCACAACCTGCTACAGAGTTTCACCACCCTCCTTCTGAAAAATGGAATAGAATAGAATTAACCAGGTTGGGAAAGAGCTTTGAGATCATGGAGTCCAACCTATCACCCAACACCATCTAATCAACTAAACCATGGCACCAAGCACCCCATCCAGTCTCTTCCTAAACACCTCCAGTGATGGTGACTCCACCACCTCGCTGGGCAGCACATTCCAATGGGCAATCACTCTCTCTGGGAAGAACTTCTTCCTAACATCCAGCCTAAACCTCCCCTGGTGCAGCTGGAGGAGGATAAGAACAGTGCAATTGCTAAAGTCTGCTAAGCAGGAAAGATGTTGAGTTGCTGGAACATGTCCAGAGAAGGGCAACCAAGCTGGGGAGGGGTTTGGAGCATAACCCTCTGAGGAGAGGCTGAGGGAGCTGGGGTTGCTTAGCCTGGAGAGAAGGAGGCTCAGGGGAGACCTTCTTGCTGTGTCCAACTACCTGAAGGGAGGTTGTAGACGGATGGATGTAGCTTTCTTCTCCCAGGCAACCAGCACCAGAACAAGAGGACACAGTCTCAACCTGCGCCAGGGGAAGTTTAGTCTGGATGTTAGGAAGAAGGTCTTTACAGAAAGTCTTATTGGCCATTGGAATGTGCTGCCCAGGGAGGTGGTAGAGTCACCATCACTGGAGGTGTTTAGGAAGAGACTGGATGGGGTGCTTGGTGCCATGGTTTAGTTGATGAGATGGTGTTAAGTGATAGGTTGGACTCCATGATCTTGAAGGTGTTTTCCAACTTGGTCTATTCCATTCCATTCCATTCCATTCCATTCCATTCCATTCCATTCCATTCCATTCCATTCCATTCCATTCCACTCCATTCCATTCCATTCCATTTTTTGACATTGTTGCATGAAAGATTTCTATTTAGGAAGCAGGAGCTTGTGAAAGTGACTAGTTAGGTGATGCTGCAAGTGAAGTTATTTGGTGCTTGTTACTGACGTGTAAACAGGATTCTTTCCCTTTTCTTCTCAGGTGGATCACCTTACTTGGCAACAAAAATAAATGAAGCAAAAGACTTGTTGGAATCCGGTGCCAAACGCTGAAATCCAAAGCCTTAGACTGTGGGAGATGCAGCAGCTGCATTCTGCAACAGCTTTCATATTTACTTCATCTGCACCATTCATAACCATGCATCAGTTGTTTGTATTTATTGTCCTAATCAAATATTGAAGGTTATTTAAAAGCAAACTGGAATATTTTATGATTGTGTACAGTTATGCTTGGGCTTGAGCTGTCCTGTGATTCTGTGTCTCAGTTTTACTGAATTGTGATCCATTACAAGCTTTGAAAACCTTCTCTTGCCATCTGTGGTTTTCTTCAGGATTAGTTTTGGTCTTCTTCAATCTTTTTGGTGCTTTTGTTAAATTTAAAAAGTAGTCTTAAATATAGTTTGGAGAAGAATAGAATTTACCAGGTTGGAAGAGACCTTTGAGATCATCGAGTCCAACCTATCATCCAACACCATCTAATCAACTAAACCATGGCACCAACTGCCTCATCCAGTCTCTTCCTAAACACCTCCAGTGATGGTGACTCCACCACCTCCCTGGGCAGCACATTCCAATGGGCAAATCACTCTCTCTGTGAAGAACTTCTTCCTGACCTCCAGCCTAAACCTCCCCTGCTGCAGCTTGACACTGTGTCCTCTTGTTCTGGATACAACCTCCCTTCAGGGAGTTGTAGAGAGCAAGAAGGTCTCCCCTGAGCCTCCTCTTCTCCAGACTAAGCAACCCCAGCTGCCTCAGCCTCTCCTCACAAGGCTGTGCTCCAAATCTCTCCCCAGCTTTGTTGCCCTTCTCTGGACACCTTCCAGCAACTCAACAGCTTTGTTTTTTCCTTCATTGTCAAAAACTGTTGCCAGACTGTCTATGACACAAGAGTCTTTGTCACAGGAAGTATGTCAGATGCCATACAGCACATTTTCAGCATCACCTTAGACATGAATAATTTGTGAAATAGTAGGATTCATTCACGAGTGCAGTTTAGGAGATGCAAGTGCTGGGGGCTGCACTTTGGCCACAACAACCCCATTCAGTGCTAGAGACTGGGGACAGAATGGTTGGAGAGCAGCCAGGCAGAAAAGGACCTGGGGGTACTCGTTGACAGCTGGCTGAGCATGAGCCAGCTCTGTGCCCAGGTGACCAAGAAGGCCAATGGCATCCTGGCCTGCATCAAGAATAGTGTAGCCAGCAGGAGCAGGGAAGTCATTGTGCCCCTGTGCTCAGCACTGGTTAGGCCACACCTTGAGTCCTGTGTCCTGTTCTGGGACCTTCAGTGCAGGAATGATGTTGACTTGCTGGAATGTGTCCAGAGAAGGGCAACAAAGCTGGGGAGATGTCTGGAGCACATTCCTATGAGGAGAGGCTGATGGAGCTGGGGTTGCTTACTCTGGAGAAGAGGAGGCTCAGGGGAGACCTTCTTGCTCTCTACAACTCCCTGAAAGGAGGTTGTAGCCAGGTTGGGGTTGGTCTCTTCTCCCAGGCAGCCAGCACCAGAACTAGGGGACAGTCTCAAGCTGCACCATGGGAGGTTTAGGCTCAAGGTGAGAGGAAAGTTCTTCCCAGAAAGAGAGATTGGCCATTGGAATGTGCTGCCCAGGGAGGTGGTGGAGTCACCATCACGGGAGGTGTTCAAGAGGGGATTGGACGTGGCACTTGGTGCCATGGTTTAATTAGTCCTGAGGTTTTGGGTGACAGGTTGGACTTGATGCTCTCTGAGGTCTTTTCCAACCTTATTTATTCTATGATTCTATGAGAAGTCAGAACAAAATGACTAACAGGCCTGCTGACTGCAGCTTCCTTTAGCTTTATCTGTGGGGCTTGGAGATAGGAAGGAAGAGTCTTGGGTTTAGTTCTTTTGGATATTAAGGAGTTTCTGAAATTGTCAAATAATTGTATGAGCATGCTTTTACTTCAAGTCATGGAGTACCCATCTCTGTAGATGCTGGGGTGGTGCAGGGGTCTTTGTGGCAGTAGGAATGAAGGAGGTAAGTCTGTGTGGCATGGAGTCAGGTGGATTTTATAGGATGTGATTGTCTAGGCCCATCCAGTCAGCCTGATGTAGGTCTTTTATGGCAGGGAATAAACAGGCCTGGGTTTAATAAACAGGCTGGGGTCGGAGTGGCTGGAGAGCTCCCAAACAGAGAGGGACCTGGGTGTGCTGATCGACAGCCACCTGAATATGAGCCAACAGTGTGCCCAGGTGGCCAGGAGGGCCAATGGCATCCTGGCCTGCATTAGGAATACTGTGGCCAGCAGGAGCAGGGAGGTCATTGTGCTCCTGTACTCTGCATTGGTTAGGCCACACCTTGAGTACTGTGTCCACTTCTGGGCCCCTCAGTTTAAGAAGGACATTGAAACACTTGAGCGTGTCCAGAGAAGGGCAACAAGGCTGGGGAGAGGCCTTGAACACAAGCCCTATGAGGAGAGGCTGAGGGAGCTGGGATTGTTTAGCCTGGAGAAGAGGAGGCTCAGGGGTGACCTCATTGCTGTCTACAACTGCCTGAAAGGTGGTTGTAGCCAGGAAGGGGTTGGTCTCTTCTCCCAGGCAAGCAGCACCAGAACAAGGGGGACACAGTCTCAAGCTGTGCCAGGGGAGGTTTAGACTCGAGGTGAGGAGGAAGTTCTTCACCGAGCGAGTCATTCGTTATTGGAACAGGTTGCCCAGGGAGGTGGTTGAGTCATTGACCCTGGAGGCGTTCCAGAGGAGATTGGACGTGGCACTTGGTGCCATGGTCTAGTCATGGGGTCTGTGTTGATAGGTTGGACTCGATGATCCTCGAGGTCCTTTCCAACCTAAATGATACTGTGATACTGTGATACTGTAATGACAGTCACTTTGCTCATGGCTCTGGGTGACCTTCCTGGGTGAGTTCTCCAGTAATTCTCACATCTCCATTTCCTGAAGTATACACACCTCCTTATGCAGCACCTGGGCAACCTAGTGCTGGCTTCAGGAAATACCGAAGCTATGCATCTCTAACTTTAAGGAGAACATGTTTTAAACGACATCTCAGAGTAGATGCTATCTGGGGCATTTGGCTGCTGCAAATGCCTACCAGTAAGATTACTGCAGATGAATTAACTCTCCTAAGAGGATGATGATGAGGTGAGGCAGCCTAGTGGATTCATCACCAAGACTGAAAGACTTCCTAGTATCCTTTTAAACACGTATCACTTGAGGTGCAACAACCAACTTGCTCAAGTGCTACAAATGTAAAATTTAGGTAACCCATTTCTATAGGTTATTTAGCCAGAGGAAAGTGGCTAAAAGCAGTTAAATATTTAAAGCATCCAACCTCATATTATCCGCCAGAATGTGCATCTCTCCATTCATCCAGTGGTGAATGCTCACATTATATGGATTTTTCATAGACAGTATATGAAGATGGGTATTTTATCAATTTCTTCACTCTTTCATAGACTCATAGAATCAAGAAGGTTGGAAAAAGACCTCAGAGATCATCAAGTCAAACCTGTCACCCAACACCTCATGACTAACTAAACCATCGCTTCAAGTCCATGTCCCAGTGGAGGCCAGGGACAAGCAGAGTCCCTCAGGGATCAGTCCTGGGACCTGTCTTGTTCAACATCTTTGTGGGTGACAAGGACGGTGGCATTGAGTGCACCCTCAGCAAGTTTGCTGATGACACCAAGCTGTGTGGTGCAGCAGACACACTGGAGGAAAGGGAGGCCATCCAGAGGGACCTTGACAGGCTGGAGAGGTGGGCACAAGCCAACCTCATGAGGTTCAACAAGACCAAGTGCAGGGTCCTGCATCTGGATCGAGGCAATCCCAGGCACAAATCCAGGCTGGGCAGTGACTGGCTGGAAAGCAGCCCTGAGGACAGAGACCGATTGCTGGTGGACAAGAAACTCAACATGAGCTCTCAGTGCGCACTTGCAGCCCAGAAAGCCAATCAGATTCTGGGCTGCATCAGGAGAAGTGTGGCTAGCAGGTCGAGGGAGGTGATTCTCCCCCTCAGCTCTGGTGAGACCCCACCTGGAGTACTGCCTCCAGTTCTGGAGCCCCTATTACAAGAGGGATGTGGAGGTGCTGGAAGGTGTCCAGAGAAGGGCCACAAGGATGATCAGAGGGCTGGAGCACCTCTCCTATGAGGACAGACTGAAGGATTTGGGGCTGTTCAGTCTACAGAAGAGAAGGCTCCCAGGTGACCTAATTGTGGCCTTCCAGTATCTGAAGGGGGCCTACAGGAAGGCTGGGGAGGGACTTCTCAGGATGTCAGGCAGTGATAGTACTAGGGGGAATGGAATGAAGATGGAGGTGGGGAGATTCAGGCTGGATGTGAGGGGGAAGTTCTTCCCCATGAGAGTGGTGAAACCCTGGAATGGGTTGTCCAGGGAGGTGGTTGAGGCTCCCTCTCTGGAGGTGTTTAAGCCCAGGCTGGACGAGGCTGTGGCCAGCCTGATCTAGTGTGAGGTGTCCCTTCCCATGGCAGAGGGGTTGGAACTAGATGATCCTTGTGGTCCCTTCCAACCCTGAATGGTACTATGATACTATGATAAGTGCCACGTCAAATCCCCTTCTGAACTCCTCCAGGAACAGACTCCACCACCTCCCTGGGCAGCACATTCCAATGGCCAATCACTTGTTCTGGGAAGAATTTCTTCCTAACATCCAGCCTACACTTCCCCTGGTGCACCTTGAGACTGTGTCCTCTTGTTCTGGTGCTGGTTGCCTGGGAGAAGAGACCAACCCCCACCTGGCTAAAACCTCCCTTCAGGTAGTTGTAGAGAGCAAGAAGGTCTCCCCTGAGCCTCCTCTTCTCCAGGCTAAGCAACCCCAGCTCTCTCAGCCTCTCCTCAAAGGGCTTTGTCACAATTCTCCAACTTTCATGAAAGAGTCATGAAAAAATGTTGACCCTGAGAAAAAAACCCACTAATTTCAGGTAGTTCTTTACAATTGGAGTGGCAAGGAATATGACACAACTTGAGTGAAAAAAGCAAAAGAAGGCTTCAAGGAAAAGTCTGCCTGGGAATAGGCATAAACCTAATCACAGAAGCACAGAATCACCAACATTGGAAGAGACCTCAAAGATCGAGTCCAACCTGTCACCACAGACCCCATGACTAAACCATGGCACCAAGTGCCATGTCGAATCCCCTCTTGAACACCTCCAGGGATGGTGACTCCACCACCTCCCTGGGCAGCCCATTCCAATGGCCAATAATGCTCTCTGTGAAGAACTTTCTCCTCACCTCGAGCCTAAACTTCCCCTGCTTTCTCCTTTTCAATGCAGACTGTGGCATGTTGTGAGAGTCTAATAAGTTTGTCTCTCTCTACGTGAGTCAACAAAGATAAAGTGATAGCAGAGCCACTGGAAAGAAGGTGGAAAGAATCCTGGATGCAAATCAGCTTGTGATTGCATCGTGATAACACGGGACTACAACAATGGACCCAAGGACCCAGCCATCACACCTTTAGGGCAAGATAATCACCACCTGTTTCCTGAGCCTTGTCTGGATGGAGACAGGGTAGACGGAGATTCCCCCCTCCTCCAGCCAGGGTCTTGCCCAAACACACAGATTTCCTGCCACTGGAATTCCTGAGGGACAATATTTGACTACATACCTAAGGACTAAAAAACTGTATAAAAGACTTGAGCAACTACTGGTTTGTAGAGAGAAACAGAGGAGAGAAACAGAGGAGAAAAACGGGGAGAAAAACGGAGATGAAGGAAAACACAGGAGACGGGCCAGGCCGCTGAGAAGAGAAAGCCGGGACGATGCTGCTCCGGAGAAAACAAGCTGCCCGGAGGACCACAGCTCCAGCCAAATCCTCAGCACCCTTTCTCTACAGACCCAGGCTGCCCAGAGGGGCCTCAGCACTGTTGCTGTATCAACCCAACATCTCCCCAGAGGACCACAGCTGTTCTCCAGCAAAAGCCTCACCACGGTTTCTCTGCAAACCCAACATCTCCTGCAGCACCTTTCCTCCACCGAATTTAACTGTCTTGGGGGGGATGAGGGGTGTGGTAATATAATTCCTTTCCTCTTCTATCTCTCGTTCCTCTTCCTCTCTCTCTTTATTTTCTCCCTTTTCCTTTCTTAATATAATTCCTTTCCTCTTCTATCTCTCGTTCCTCTTCCTCTCTCTCTTTATTTTCTCCCTCTTCCTTTCTTATGTCCACTTTATGTAATAAATAGTCTAGCTGTTGATACTTTGGCCTCGTTTGTGCCTTTAATTTCACAACACGGGAATATTTAAAAGAACTGTGTCTCCGGACCGAGACATCTAATGTCTCCGGACCGTGACACATGTAAATTAAGACAAACCAGCAAGCAAAAAATCTAAGTGGCCAGTTGTATCTCTAGAAAATGTTGCACAATAGGTGAAGCTAATAACTTGTGTGAGCACCATTGTTGCAAGTCTGACACCAAGTTGGGAGCAGGAGTTGGTCTGTTAGAGGGCAGAAGGGCTCTCCAGCAGGACCTTGACAGGCTGGACAGATGGGCAGAGTCCAACATGATGGCATTCAACAAGTCCAAGTGCTGGGTGCTGCATTTTGGTCACGACAACCCCATGCAGTGCTACAGGCTGGGGTCAGAGTGGCTGGAGAGCAGCCAGGCAAACAGGGACCTGGGGGTACTGGTTGACAGCTGGCTGAACGTGAGCCATCAGTGTTCCCAGGGGGCCAAGAAGGCAAATGGCATCTTGGCCTGCATCAGAAATAGTGTTGCCAGCAGGAGCAGGGAAGTGAATTTTGCCCCTGTACTCAGCACTGGTTAGGCCACACCTTGAGTCCTGTGTCCAGTTGTGGGCCCCTCAGTTTAAGAAGGATATTGAGACACTTGAACGTGTCCAGAGAAGGGCAATGAGGCTGAGGAGAGGTCTCAAGTACAAGCCCTATGAGGAGAGGCTGAGGGAGCTGGGGTTGCTTAGCCTGGAGAAGAGGAGGCTCAAGGGAGACCTTGCTCTCTGCAACTACCTGAAGGGAGATTGTGTCCTCTTGTTCTGGTGATGGTTGCCTGGGAGAAGAGCAAGAAAGTCTCCCCTGAGCCTCAGCCTCTCCTCATAGGGCTGTGCTCCAGACCTCTCCCCATCTTTGTTGCCCTTCTCTGGACATGTTCCAGCAACTCAACATCTTTCTTAAACTGAGGGGCCCAGAACTGGGCACAGGACTCCAGTTCTGAGCCCCTGAGATGAAGTTGAGGAAATCATGTAAACACTGCTCTATTCGTTGTTGCTGGTAGTCAGCATTACAGGCTAAGAAAGGCAGGAGACTGCCTTGCAGAGCACAACCTGATTTGATGCTCAACTGGCCTAGGAAAAATGGATAGGAAAAAAAGGACTACATTTTTAATAGTACAGCCTGTTTATTTAGCCTTATCAATAGCCTCCTGAGGTTACTTTCTTTACTTCTCAGATACAGAATGTTTTGTGTGGAAGAAATCTGCATAGAGGTTGATTTATTCTGGTGCATTTTGACAATGGTAGCATCATCTAATTAATATGGTTAAGATTTTCCAAGAGTTAGTCATGGTACACAGAATAATTACTGTACAGCTTCTGGTGACATTAAAACCCCCCTACTGTGCTATTACAGTTTCCTTATTTCTGTACAGACTCACGCAAGGAGAGGTTAATTAGGGATTTCTTTCTTTCTTTCTTTTTAATGTAGCAGATACTGCATCTAACAAACTCTAGTTTTAAATAGTGGCAAAATGCTTCTCCACCATGGTTTCTCCTCAAAGTGGATGTGTTGTGTCCAGTTCTGGGCCCCTCAATTTAAGAAGGATATTGAGACTCATGAACATATCCAGAGAAGGGCAACGAAACTGGGGAGAGACCTTGAGCACAAGTCCTACGAGGAGAGGCTGAGGGAGCTGGGGTTGTTTAGCCTGGAGAAGAAGAGGCTCAGAGGAGACCTTCTTGCTCTCTACAACTACCTGAAGGGAGGTTGTATCCAGGTGGGGGTTGGTCTCTTCTCCCAGGCAACCAGCACCAGAACAAGAGGACACAGTCTCAAGCTGCACCAGGAGAGGTTCAGGCTCTAGGTGAGGAGAAAGTTCTTCATAGAAAGAGTGATTTGCCATTGGAATGTGCTGCCCAGGGAGGTGGTGGAGTCACTGTCCCTGGAAGTGTTCAAAAAAGGATTGGATGTGGCACTTGAAGCCATTGTTGACTTAGTCCTGAGGTGTTGGGTGATAGGTTGGACTTGATGATCTCTGAGGTCTTTTCCAACCTTATTGATTCTATGATTCTATGATTAAACATTTTATAAAGCCTGATTCTGGGTGTAATAATTTCTCTAGGCTGTTGGAACAGATGTGTGCAGCTTGGTTGTTCCTTAGGTCTGTCAGGTGAACAGCAAACATCACAAACAGCACACAGAACACAGTTAAACCAACACTGAGTAATGAAAGACAGCTAAGCAAAGGTTTAGTGAGTAACTCAATGGGTAAGAAGTTTTCTAGATGGCTGGAACCAGGATGTAGTGGTTAAGGGGTTGTACTCTACAGAGGCTGGTTTGTCCTGGGTCCTCTCCCATTAAGCAGTTGTGTTAGTGACCTAGGGAAGGAGACTGAGTCCTCTCTCAAGTTCACAGATGATGCCAAATGGCATGAACTAGTCAGTATGGTGGAGGTGAGGGGAAAGTTCATCACAGAGAGAGTCATTAGCCATTGGAATGTGCTGCCCAGGGAGGTGGTAGAGTCACCATCCCTGGAGGTGTTCAAGAGGGGATTGGACATGGCATTTGGTGCCATGGTCTAGTCATGAGGTCTGTGGTGACAAGTTGGACTTGATGATCTTTGAGGTCTCTTCCAACCTTGGTGGTGCTGTGATTCTGTGAGGGCAACATTCAAAGGAGTATCCTGCAATGCTTTCCATGGGTGATTTTGTTTGCCTATTTATAGAGTCTGAAGGACAGCTGAACATAGAACCATCATTAAAATAGTCTTGAATGTTTGGAGAGCAGCAGAATACAAAATACTGTTATTTTAATACTGCTCTGTGATAGAGCTCTCCGGAGGACTCTGCATCCAGCTTTGGTGTCACTGGTTGGGTTAGGCCTTTGTTCTTAATCATAGAATCATAGAATCAATAAGGTTGGAAGAGACCTCAAATACCAAGGGGTGGGAAGCCACCTGGTCTCTCAGTGGGCCAAGAACAAAGACATTCTGCCTTGTAAAACTGCTAATGGCAGAGAGAAACATCTCCTCAAATTGTGAGCACCTAGTTAGCAGGGTCAGCAGCTGGACAGCCTGTAATTGTTCAGTGCTTCCCTCACTGGGTCAGCAGGAATTACTGTGGTAGAAATTGCTGTAGGGTACAAGGTGCTTGGTTACATGGGTTAGTTGATTAGGTGGTGTTGGGTGATAGGTTGGACGCGATGATCTTGAAGGTCTCTTCCAACCTGGTTTATTCTATTCTATTCTATTCTATTCTATTCTATTCTATTCTATTCTATTCTATTCTATTCTATTCTATTCTATTCTATTCTATTCTAAATTGATGAGCTAAGACAGGCTTAGAGATCTGAGTGCTGAGGTTACTGACAGCAGTTCAGGTTTCCTGCATTAAGTGGAGGGCTACAAGATTCCTGATTTTCTGTGGCCACAGGTGGTGAAGAAGCAGTGGGATTTCCCTCTGAGGGAAAAAAAAAGTCCTTTGCAAGCTCCTATTTGTTATGTTTCTCCTCTCCTTACTGTATTAACCAGCAGCTCACGTCACTCTCAGCAGCACATGAATACCATTTCAACAGGGGCCTTAAATACCTGGGAGGGAGAGCTGGAAGCCAGGTGCTGTGCCACAAAGCAACATCTGCAACTTGCCTACATGCTCTGTTGGCATCTCCATATGCTGATATTACACAATTAAATATTTCAGTCTCTGGTGAGTCAGCTTCAGTCTTTGCCACAATTCCTTCATCAACAGTACAATCCTGCTGATGTTTCCTGGGCTCCTGCCTGCCTTTCCAGCCATCATCTCAGGAACAGTAAAAATGCAGTCCATCTTTTCTCAGTGCAGCCACTCTACCTCCAGCCTTCAATAATTCATAAGCTTGCAGGAGGTGTCCCAAAATGATTTTGGCTATCTCCACATTTTTTTGGGGGGACAGAAGGATAATAAAAATGATTTCACAGTAAATAAAGCAAGGCAGTTCATTGGTGAAAGCACTTAAATATAACTTATTAGCTATTCAGGAGGAAGGTTTCACTAAAGGTACAATGCACTTAAGTGTTAAGGTGCAGCTTGGCTCCTGAAAAATGATGACATAAATAAGCACTTGTCACATCTTGTTTTTGTGGACTTCTTTTTTTCCTCCTTCTAACTGTTGGCTATCTTGATTTTAACCTCAAAGTAGCTGGATCCTAGTCTGAGTGGAGTTCATTGGCAGTTATGTTTCTGTGTTGCCAACAATTGGATAGGAATGGAATGGAATGGAGTGGAATGGAATGGAGTGGAGTGGAATGGAATGGAATGGAATGGAGTGGAGTGGAGTGGAGTGGAGTGGAGTGGAGTGGAATGGAATGGAATAGAATAGAATAGAATAGAATAGAATAGAATAGAATAGAATAGAATAGAATAGAATAGAATAGAATAGAATTAACCAGGTTGGAAAAGACCTTCGAGATCATCCAGACCAAGCTATCACCCAGCACCATCTAATCAACTAAACCATGGCACCAAGCACCCCATTCAGTCTCTTCCTAAACACCTCCAGTGATGGTGACTCCACCACCTCCCTGGGCAGCACATTCCAATGACCATTCACTCTTTCTGTGATGAATTTCTTCCTAACATCCAGCCTAAACCTCCCCTGGCACAGCTTGAGGTTGTGTCCTCTTGTTCTGGTACTGGCTGCCTGGGAGAAGAGACCAACCTCTGCTTGTCTACACCCTCCCTTCAGGTAGTTGTAGAGAGCAATAAGGTCAACCCTGAGTCTCCTCCTCTCCAGGCTAAGTAACCCCATCTCCCTCAGTCTCTCCTCATAGGGCTTGTGTTCCAAACCCCTCACCAACTTCATTGCCCTTCTCTGGACACCTCCAGCAAGTCAACATCCTTCCTAAACTGTGGGGCCCAGAACTGGACACAGGACTCAAGGTGTGGCCTAACCAGTGCGGTGTACAGGGGGAGAATGACCTCCCTGCTCCTGCTGGGCACACTGTTCCTGATACAGGCCAGGATGCCATTGGCCCTCTTACTGCCTGGGCACACTGCCAGGTGGGGGTTGGTCTCTTCTCCCAGGCAAACCAGCGCCAGAAGAGGAGGGCACAGTCTCAAGCTGCACCAGGGAAGATTTACACTAGATATTAGTGTTATAAACAGGCCGCAGAAGAACATTTCTCAAAGGAAAAAGAGAAGGAAAGCGACGCGCCAGGCTGCAGAGACTCCCCCACACAGACACCTCCAGTCTCTGCCAAAAAGCATATCACAAATACTATCTTTTCTTTATATAGCTACATCATCTACATATGCATGCTTATGCTTAATAGGAGGCAGGGAGATGGTAATAAGTTCTAGCAACTTCTAGGGTTTCTTGAGCATGCATCTTCCTTGTGGGAGGGGTCTCAGATGAGGCAGGGGAGGACTTTCTTTTGAGTCCTGTGTCCTGTTCTGGGCCCCTATGTTTAGGAAAGATGTTGACTTGCTGGAAGGTGTCCAGAGAAAGGCAACAAAGCTGGGGAGGGGTTTGGAGCACAAGACCTGTGAGGAGAGGCTGAGGGAGCTGGGCTGGCTTAGCCGGGAGAAGAGGATGCTCAGTTCTAGACAGCTCTTGCTGTGACAACTACCTGAAGAGAGGTTGTAGCCATATGGGGGTTGGTGTCTTCTCCCAGGCAACCAGCACCAGAAGAAGAGGACACAGTCTCAAGCTGCACCAGGGGAGGTTTAGGCTGGATGTTAGGAAGAAGTTCTTCCCAGAAGGAGTGATTGGCCATTGGATTGTGCTGCCCAGGGACTTGGTGGAGTCACCGTCACTGGAAGTGTTTAAGACGAGACTGGATGAGGCACTTCGTGCCAAGGTTTAGTTGAATAGATGGTGTTGGGTGATAGGTTGGACTTGATGGTCTCAAAGGTCTTTTCCAACCTGGCTGGGGAGGTGGTGGAGTTGCCATCATTGGAGGTGTTTAGGAGGAGACTTGGTAGGGTGCTTGGTTGCATGGTTTAGTTGATTAGGTGGTGTTAGATGATAGGTTGGATGCGATGATCTTGAAGGTCTCTTCCAACCTGGTCTGGTCTATTCTATTCTATTCTATTCTATTCTATTCTATTCTATTCTATTCTATTCTATTCTCCTCTATCCTTTGAACAACTCATCTTCTCACACAGTCACAGCTGCAGCACAGGACTTATCTAAGGTAAACATCCTGTGGTCCTGAGAAAGTTGGCATAAGGCTCCTGTCTGAAGTCAAAATAATCTGAATATTTACCCTCTGTTCACAAAACAAACCAACTGTCCAGCCTTGGTACCAAGCTTCCCTGAAATCACATTCTGTAACACAAATCACAAACCACTATTGCATTTATAACATTAGGAAGAATTTCTTCGTAGAAAGAGTGATTGGCCATTGGAATGTGCTGCCCAGGGAGGTGGTGGAGTCACCATCACTGGAGGTGTTTAGGAAGAGACTGGATGAGATGCTTGGTGCCATGGTTTAGTTGATTTGATGGTGTTGGATGATAGGTTGGACTTGATGATCTCAAAGGTCTTTACCAACCTGGTTAATTCTATTCTATTCTATTCTATTCTATTCTATTCTATTCTATTCTATTCTATTCTATTCTATTCTATTCTATTCTGTTCTATTCTGTTCTATTCTATTCTATTCTGTTCTATTCTGTTCTATTCTGTTCTATTCTATATATTCACTTTTCAAAGCTGGGGTGAAGAAGCAGGGCTCCTAGAGTACAAATCTGTCTTCAGTCATCAGAATTTGAGTTACGCAAATGCTTATCTCTCTTTATCTATTTTGGATCTGGCTGTTAGCAGCATGGTACTTGTATACAAGAGATCCTTGATAGCACAATCACAAAAGCAATAAACAGCTTTACAAAGGCTTAGATCGAAAGTGACTCCTTCAAGTGGAATCTTACTTTAAGCCCAATTTCAATGTCATGTATCAAAATTGTGTCTAATATTAGAGACCAACTTAATGCAACACAATGTCAGTGACAATATAAAGGCAATCATTAACAGAAAATAGCATAGCATAGCATAGCATAGCATAGCATAGCATAGCACAGCATAGGATAGGATAGAATAGAATAGAATTGAATTGAATTGAATTGAATTGAATTGAATTGAATTGAATTGAATTGAATAGAATAGAATTAACCAGGGTGGAAAAGACCTCAGAGATCATCGAGTCCAACCTATCACCCAGCACCATCTAATCAACTAAACCATGGCACCAAGCGCCCCATAAAGTACCTTCCTAAACACCTCCAGTGATGCCCTGGGCAGCCAATTCCAATGGCAAATCACTCTTTCTGGGAAGAACTTCTTCCTAACATCCAGCCTAAACTTCCCCTGGTGCAGCTTGAGACTGTGTCCTCTTGTTCTGGTGCTGGTTGCCTGGGAGAAGAGACCGACTTGGCTACAACCACCCTTCAGGTAGTTGTAGAGAGCAAGAAGTTCTTCCCTGATGCTCCTCTTCCCCAGGTTAAACAAGCCCAGCTCCCTCAGCCTCTCCTCACAGGGCTGTGCTCCAAACCCCTCCCCAGCCTTGTTGCCCTTCTCTGGGCACGTTCAGGGGTCTCAATATCCTTCTTAAATTGAGGGTCCCAGAAGTGGACACAGTACTCAAGGTGTGGCATAACCAGTGCTGAGTATAGCGGTAGAAGGGCTTCCCTGCTCCTGCTGGCCATACTATTCTAGATGCAGGCCAGGATGCCATTGGCCTTCTTGGCCCCCTGGGCACACTGCTGGCTCATGTTCAGCCTACTATCAACCAGTACCCCCCAGGTCCCTTTCTGCCTGGCCGCTCTCCAGCCACTCTGACCCCAGCATGTAGCACTGCAACTTAAAAAATTTTAGGGGGGATGGAAGGAGGGGTTGTACTGTAATGAAGGTTCCTATACTCTATGAACCCTTTGCAGCAACACTCAGAGGGATTCTTTTATTATTTTTTTTCTCCTAAGCTTCTGAACACTTTATCTCTGTTTCCATTTTGATACTGGAATCTGCCTGGAATCTCTAAGTGGGATTTATTTTAGGTTGCCTTTCTCCCCGCCCCCCCTTCCCCCCTATTCCTCAAAGTTGTAGATCTATCTGCTGCTAAGCACTGAAGCTGCGTATGTAAAACTGGTTAGCAAGCTTAGATTAGATTGGCAGCTGCTGAGAATTAAATAGGAAAGGGTTTTCTTCTTCCTCTCAGCAACAGCCACCCCGCCCCCCCCAAAAGGGATGTGGCTTAAAAGTTGTGAAGCTAAACTCTGTTTGGTGCTTTCAAAGTCTGTAAGCAGAACAAAAATGTCAGACCTTTAATTTAAAGATGAGAAGACTCTTGTGAGATCTTCTGTGGGCACAAAGATGTATAGAATAGAATAGAATAAACCAGGTTGGAAGAGACCTTCAAGATCATCGCGTCCAACCCATAAACCAATCCAACCCACCTAAACAACTAAACCATGGCACCAAGCACCCCATCAAGTCTCCTCCTGAACATCTCCAGTGATGGTGACTCCACCACCTCCCCAGGCAGCACATTCCAATGGACAATCACTCTTTCTGTATAGAACGTCGTCCTAACATCCAATCTAAACTTCCCCTGGCGCAGCTTGAGACTGTGTCCTCTTGTTCTGGTACTGGCTACCTGGGAGAAGAGACCAACCTCCGCCTGGCTACAACCTCCCTTCAGGTAGTTGTAGAGCATAATAAGGTCACCCCTGACTCTCCTCTTCTCCAGGCTAAGCAACCCCAGCTCCCTCAGCCTCTCCTCATAGGGCTTGTGTTCCGAACCCCTTACCAAATTCGTTGCCCTTCTCTGGACTCATTCCAGCAAGTCAACATCCTTCCTAAACTGAGGAGCCCAGAACTGGACACAGGACTCGAGGTGTGGCCTAACCAGTGCAGTGTACAGGGCCAGAATGAGCTCCCTGCTCCTGCTGGCCACACTGTTCCTGATGCAGGTTAAGATGCCATTGGCCCTCTTGGCTGCCTGGGCACACTGCAAGCTCATGTTCAGCCTACCATCGACCAGTACGCCCAGGTCCCTCTCTGCCTGGCTGCTCTCCAGCCACTCTGACCCCAGCCTGTAGCACTGCATGGGGTTGTTGTGGCCGATGTGCAGAACCCGGCACTTGGATGTGTTCAATCTCATGCCCTTGGACTCTGCCCATCTGTCCAGCCTGACGAGGTCACTCTGCAGAGCCTCTCTGCCCTCCAGCAGATCAACTCCTGCCCCCAGCTTGGTGTCGTCAGCAAATTCCCTGATGATGGACTCAATACCCTCATCCAGATCATCAATAAAGATGTAGAAGTGTGCCTTACTTATGCCAGCTTAACAGCCTGTACCTGCTGAAGGCCCTCCTGACTTGTACATAGAATCTTGTACATGGGAAAGACTTCAGAGATCATCAAGTCCAGCTGATCACCCAAGACCTCATGACTAACTAAACCATGGCTTCAAGTGCCACGTCCAATCCCTTTTTGAATACCTCCAGGGATGGTGACTCTACCACCTCTCTGGGCAGCACATTCCAGGTTACCTCATTGCATTAAAACTTGTGATGGGGCTGTAATTTCAAGGAACCCCAAAACTTTCTTAGGCTGGATGTTAGGAAGAAGTTCTTCAGAGAAAGAGTGATTGGCCATTGGAATGTGGTGGAGTCAGCATCACTGGAGGTGTTCAAGAAGAGACTGGATGGGTGCTTGATACCATGGCTTATTTGCTTATATGTTGCAACAGGGGAAGTTTATGCTGGAGGTGAGGAGAAAGTTCTTCACTGAGAGAGTTGTTAGCCCTTGGCATGTGCTGCCCAGGGAGGTGGTGGAGTCACCATCCCTGGAGGTGTTCAAGAGGGGATTGAATGTGGCCCTTGAAGCCATGGTTTAGTTAGTCATGAGGTGTTGGGTGACAGGTTGGACTTGATGATCTCTGAGATCTTTTCCAACCTTATTGATTCTATGATTCTGTGATTCTGTGCATATCTTTGGTGGTTAGTGCAGTAGCAGAAGTGAGAACAGTTGAGGGGTTAGGCTGGAAAACAAGCAAACAGACAACAACAACAACAAAAGAAACAACAACTAACCAACCACCACAACAACAAAAACCCACAAACAAGCAAACAGAAAAGAAACCAAACCAACAAACAACTCAGAGGTCCAGACAGCATCAGTTGTACCCCGTTCTCACTGGTCTGTAGTGAGAGACAGGTTGCTGGAGCTGAAGCTTAGAAAAGCATTAAAGGTGACCCTACTGGAGTCTAACACTGCCTGAATTGTCAGGTTACCTCCTACAATAGATATGAATTCCCTTTTTGTTTCAGTGGGCTGCAATTCTAATAATGCTTTGAATGTCAGCAGTGATAACTATTCCTAATTAGTCCTTCCACTTCTGGGAGGAAGGAAGGAATCCATAATATGAAACGAATTCTAATGAGGGACGAAACTCTCCTCCTAAGAAAAAGTGCTCCAAGAGCTGCAAAGGCTTGCCCCACTGGGACCTGCCTGACACTTCAGCTTAACACTCAAGAGTTTAAGTGACCCTACAGAATATAAATTAGCTTATGCTAGTTCAGCATTAGCTGCTGAGCAGCCAGTGCTTGGCAAGTTTGACCTGGTTATTCAGATTGACTTGAAGCTTAGCTGAAAAAGTACCCAGGGTTTGTTGGGTTGAGCGTTGAGGTGGAGAGGGCACAGAATTTGTTTCTATGCTGTTAAATTCTTAGTTCAAAAGCTGGTCCATGGGTGACAAGGAAACAGAAAAAACATGGCACTGAAGTGTCCTTAAAATAGCATAGAATAGAATTAACCAGGTTGAAAAAGACCTTTGAGATCATCAAGTCCAACCTATCACCCAACACCATCTGATCAACTAAACCATGGCACCAAGTGCCTCATCCAATCTCTCACCTCCAGTGATGGTGACTCCACCACCTCCCTGGGCAGCCCTTTTCTGGTGAGCTCATGGATTTGGGTGTCCTTGGGTGAGGATGCCAAACTCATAAGGTTTGAGGTTCAACAAGACCAAGTGCAGGGTCCTGCATCTGGGTCAAGGCAATCCCAAGCACAAATCCAGGCTGGGCAGTGACTGGCTGCAAGCCCTGAGGAGAGAGATCTGGGGGTGCTGGTGGACAAAAAGCGCAACATGAGCTCTCAATGTGCACTTGCAGCCCGCAAAGCCAATCAGATCCTGGGCTGCATCAGGAGAAGTGTGGCCAGCAGGGCAAGGGAGGTGATTCTCCCCCTCTGCTGAGCTCTTGGGAGACCCCACCTGGAGTACAGTGTCCAGTTCTGGAGCCCCTATTCCAAGAGGGATCTGGAGGTGCTGAAAAGTGTGCAGAGAAGGGCCACAAGGATGATCAGAGAGCTGGAGCAATTCTCCTATGAGGACAGACTGAAGGAGTTGGGGCTGTTCAGTCTGGAGAAGAGAAGGCTCCGAGGTGACCTAATAGTGGCCTTCCAGTATCTGAAGGGGGCCTAAAAGAGGGCTGGGGAGGGACTTCTCAGGATGTCAGGTAGTGATAGGACTAGGGGGAAAGGAATGAAGCTGGAGTTGGGGAGATTGAGGCTGGAGGTAAGGAGGAAGTTCTTCCCCATGAGAGTGGTGAAGCCCTGGAATGGATTGTCCAGGGAGGTGGTTGAGGCCCCATCCCTGGAGGCCCAGGCTGGATGAGGCTCTGGCCAGGCTGATGTAGTGTGGGGTGTCCCTGCCCATGTCAGGGGGGTTGGAACTAGAAGATCTTTGTGGTCCCTTCCAACCCTGACTGATACTATGATAAGCAAATGATTGCAGAGCCCTGAAAATTAATCTGCTGAATCCACTGCCCAGGGAGGTGGTGGAGTCACCATCACAGGAAGTGTGTAAAAAGAGACTGGATGAGGCACTTAGTGCCATGGTTTAGTTGATTAGATGGTGTTGGGTGATAGGTTGGACTTGATGATCTTGAAGGTCTTTTCCAACCTGGTTAATTCTGTACTCTGTATTCTGCAAATGCTCTTCATCTTGGATACCTGGTAGCCTGTAGCTGTAGTGATGTAGCCTGGTAGGAAGAAGCCTGCCTTGCTTTTGTTGCTTGATGAAATATTCTGCTTTTATTTTTAGGTTTTCTGCAACCAGCAAAGTGCTAATGCCTCTGACTGGCAGGATTGCCTGATCCTCATTGCTGCAGTTATGCTACCAAGGCCCTGGGCTGAAGAGAATTTTTAACAGGATGAAAGACAGGCTGAATATGACTAGGAGGTAGATTAGGAGCTGGAGTTTTTGTTTTTCTCTTGCTTTTTCTTTCTTCCTTCGGACTTTGTTTCAGTTTCTTTCACGTCACATATTATTTCTAGGCTTGTCAGGGAGGCAAAAATAAGCATTTGTTGTGCTTTTCATTTTCTGTTTATTTAGAGGGAGCTGGGGTTGCTTAGCCTGGAGAAAAGGAGACCTTCTTGCTCTCTACAACTACCTGAAGGGAGGTTGTAGCCAGGTGGGGGTTGGTCTCTTCTCCCAGGCAACCAGCACCAGAACAAAGGGACATAGTCTCAAGCTGCACAAGGGGAGGTTTAGGCTGGATGTTAGGAAGAAATTCTTCACAGAAGGAGATATTGGCCATTGGAATGTGCTGCCCAGGGAGGTGGTGGAGTCACCATCACTGGAGGTGGTTACGAAGAGACTGGATGAGGCGCTTGGTGCCATGGTTTAGTTGATTAGGTGGTGTTGGGTGATAGGTTGGACTTGATGATCTTGAAGGTCTTTTCCAACCTGGTTAATTCTATTCTATTCTATTCTATTCTATTCTATTCTATTCTATTCTATTCTATTCTATTCTATTCTATCCTATCCTATCCTATCCTATCCTATCCTATCCTATCCTATCCTATCCTATCCTATCCTATCCTAAAAAGTGTGCATGAGCAAGAAATCACTTAAACCAAGAACTGCAGTGCCACAGTAATCTCTGCTATAATGTCCTCCATTTCCCTGGAGTTATGGGAGGGTTTAATTGTCTTTGTAATGTTTGAAGACCAGATGAAAAAATGAACTAAAGCTTTCTGCCAGAAAGCTGAAGAGAAGTCATGAATCTATACTACTACACATAAATTTTAACCCCCTAAACCCTCCTCTTCCCTGCTCAAAGGTTTAAAGAGATGTTTTTCATCCATTTTTTCCTGTCTGTGCAGAAGCTTTGCTTAGTGGAAGTTTTACTAGTGGAAACAATTTGGAAAGCCAAAAATCCAAAACTTTACAGCCAGGTACAAGTCTTAAGAGGAAAGGATTTTTTTATTCATAAGTAAATATTGTCATGAACTTTGCAGATGTATATATCCAGTCTTTTTCAACATCTTTGTAGGTGCCATGGACAGTGGCATTGAGTGCACCCTCAGCAAGTTTGCTGATGACACCAAGCTGTGTAGTGCAGCAGACAGGCTGGAGGGAAGGGAGGCCATCCAGAGGGACCTTGACAGGCTGGAGAGGTGGGCACAAGCCAAACTCATGAGGTTCAACAAGACCAAGTGCAGGGTCCTGCATCTGGGTGGAGGCAATCCCAGGCACAAATACAGGCTGGGCAGTGACTGGCTGGAAAGCAGCCCTGAGGAGAGAGACTTGAGGGTGCTGGTGGATAAAAAGCTCAACAGGAGCTCTCAATGTGCACTTGCAGCCCGCAAAGCCAATCAGATCCTGGGCTGCATCAGGAGAAGTGTGGCCAGCAGGTCAAGGGAGGTGATTCTCCCCCTCTACTCAGCCCTGGTGAGACCCCACCTGGAGTACTGCATCCAGTTCTGGAGCCCCTATTCCAAGAGGGATCTGGAGGTGCTGGAAGGTGTCCAGAGAAGGGCCACGAGGATGATCAGAGGGCTGGAGCCCCTCTCCTATGAGGCCAGACTGAAGGAGTTGGGGCTGTTCAGTCTGGAGAAGAGAAGGCTCCCGGGTGACCTCATTGTGGCCTTCCAGTATCTGAAGGGGGGCAACAAGAAAGCTGGGGAGGGACTTCTCAGGCTCTCAGGTAGTGATAGGAGTAGGGGGAATGGAATGAAGCTGGAGGTGGGGAGATTGAGGCTGGATGTGAGGAGGAAGTTCTTCCCCATGAGAGTGGTGAAGCCCTGGAATGGGTTGTCCAGGGAGGTGGTTGGGGCGCGCCATCCCTGGAGGTGTTTAAGCCCAGGCTGGATGAGGCTCTGGCCAGGCTGATGTAGTGTGGGGTGTCCCTGCCCATGTCAGGGAGGTTGGAACTAGCTGATCCCTGTGGTCCCTTCCAACCCTGACTGATGCTATGATACTATGATACTATGATATGCACTGAGACCGTAGCAGTAGAAGAGCTATCATGACTAAACTCAGCTCAAACATTCTGCAGTAACTACTTGTGCAACTGTGGAGTAGAAAGAAATATTAGGTAAGTAAGTAGAAGAAAGGAAATTGCAGAGAGCAAAAATAGAAACTAATTTGTACACTTGAATTATTCACTGTGAATTACCCACATAGTCTTGGCTCCCTGTAATGGATTAAGATGAAGAATTGATATACTGTTATAAAATGTGTGTTCTCATTTGAACCCTATTCCAGTCAGAATGGAAGCATTTTGAATTTTTTCTCAATACATCAGCTATGAAATCTGAGTCCAGTTGCCTGATGCTAAGGAAGAAGCACTTTGGTCACAACAACCCCATGCAGTGCTGCAGGCTGAGGATAGAGTGGCTGGAGAGCGGCCAGGCAGAAAGGCACCAGGGGGTATGGGTTGATAGTAGGATGAACATGAGCCAGCAGTGTGCCCAGGTGGCCAAGAAGGCCAAGGACATCCTGGCCTGCATCAGGAATAGTGTGGCCAGCAGGAGCAGGGAAGTCATTGTGCGCCTGGACTCAGCACTGGTTAGGCCACACCTTGAGTCTTATGTCCAATTCTGAGCCCCTCAGTTTAGGAAAGATGTTGAGTTGCTGGAAGGTGTCCAGAGAAGGGCAACAAAGCTGGGGAGGGGTTTGGAGCACAGTCCTGTGAGGAGAGGCTGAGGGAGCTGGGGTTGTTTAGCCTGGAGAAGAGGAGGCTCAGGGGAGACCTTGCTCTCTACAACTCCCTGAAGGGAGGTTGTAGCTATCTGGGGGTTGGTCTCTTCTCTCAGGCAACCATCACCAGAACAAGAGGACACAGTCTCAAGCTGCGCCAGGGGAGGTTTAGGCTCAAGGTGAGGAGAAAGTTCTTCGGAGAAAGAGTGGTTGGCCATTGCAATGTGCTGCCCAGGGAGGTGGTGGAGTCACCATCCCTGGAGGTGTTCAAGAAGGGATTGGACATGGCACTTTAAGTCATGGTTTAGTTAGTCATGAGGTCTTGGGTGATCAGTTGGACTTGATAACCTTTGAGGTCTTTTCCAACCTTATTCATTCTACAATTCTATGATTCTATGAAATGGAAACCTTGATGATTGAGGTATTTTGAAGAGCACAGTACAATAAATTTATTCAGCAAAAGAGTTGCAACATGTATAAAGGCAACAAACCTTAGTTTCTGACATGATGATGAGATAAAGCAATCTTCCATATGGTTCATCTCCTACAGATTCCTTTTTTTGTGACCATAACTGAAAAAAAATATAAAATACTGGGACTTGCTTCAATATTGTCTTTCTGGGATTGGCCTTTACCAATCTTCTGAATATTTTACAATGAGAATAGAAAAGAATTAACCAAGTTAACCAAGAACTTTGAGATCATCAAGTCCCACCTATCACCCAACACCACCTGATCAACTAAACCCTGGCACCAAGTACCCCATCCAGTCTCTTCCTAAACACCTCCGGGAATGGTGAATGTACCACCTAACTCAGCAGCACATTCCAATGGCCAATGACTCTTTCTGTGAAGAACTTCTTCCTTACATCCAGTCTGAACCTCTCCTGGCACAGCTTGAGACTGTGTCCTCTTGTTCTGGTGCTGGTTGCCTGGGAGAAGAGACCAATCCCCAACTGGCTACAACCTCTCTTCAGTTAATGTAGACAGCAAGAAGGTCTCCCCTGAGCCTCCTCTTCTCCAGGCTAAGCAACCCCAGCTCCCTCAGCCTCTCCTCATAGGGCTTGTGCTCCAAACCTCCCCCCATCTTTGTTGCCCTTCTCTGGACACCTTCCAGCAACTCAACATCTGTCCTAAACTGAGGGTCTCAGAACTGGACACAGGACTCAAGGTGTGGCCTAACCAGTGCAGAATACAGGGGCAGAATGACCTCCCTGCTCCTGCTGGCCACACTATTCCTGATACAGGACAGGATGCCTTTGGCCTTCTTGGCTGCTTTGGCCCACTGCTGGCTCATGTTCAGCCAGCTATCAACCAGTATCCCCAGGTCCCTTTCTGCCTAGACTCAGAGCAGTTGCTCTGACCCCAGCCTCTAGCACTGCATGGGTTGTTGTATCCAATGTATAGAACCTGGCACTTAGAAGTGTTAAATCTCATGCCCTTGGACTCTGCCCATCTGTCCAGTGGTTTCTCTTCACAAATAGAGTGATTTACCATTGGAGTGGGCTGCCCACGGAGGTGGTGGTGTCACCTTCACTGGATGTGTTTAGGAGGAGACTGGATGGGGTGCTTGTTGCCATGGTTTAGTTAATTAGATGGTGTTGGGTGATAGGTTGGACTTGATGATCTGAAAGGTCTTTTCCAATGTGGTTAATTCTATTCTATTCTATTCTATTCTATTCTATTCTATTCTATTCTATTCTATTCTATTCTATTCTATTCTATTCTATTCCATTCTATTCCATTCTAAATACAATTGACCTTTAAGGTGAAGTAGCCCCAGTCACAATGTTCAATGCACTTCCAAGCACTTTCCCCAATGCAGCTGGCCACTTTTATATCTTGAAAAACTAGTAATGACACAAACAGTTGATTATGGTTTACAATGGCCATAAAGCTCTCAGTATTGGTTGTTACCAAAATAAACTGCCATTCTGTTAAATGTTAAATAACCAGTCATAAACTGCTGAAAACAACCAATTTCTTCTGTATTACTGCCTGAATAAATTGTAGTAGGAAGTGCAGATCATGAAGGTGTGAGCAGCAGATCAGGCCCAATGGAATTGTATATATATTTTTACAAAGCTGAAGGACTCCAGAATGTGCTGCCAATGGCAGGATACATTAAACAACAACAAAAACTAAATTACTTGATACCTTATTAGGTTTTTTTAATTAGTTTTTAGCTTCAGACACCAGCAACATGAGCCAGCAGTGTGCCCAGGTGACCAAGAAGGCCAATGGCATCCTGGCCTGCATCAGGAACAGTGTGGCCAGCAGGAGCAGGGAGGTCATTGTGCTCCTCTACTCTGCATTGGTTAGGCCACACCTTGAGTACTGTGTCCAGTTCTGGGCTCCTCAGTGTAAGAAGGATATTGAGACACTTGAAGGTGTGCAGAGAAGGGCAATGAAGTTAGTGAGGGGTTTGGAACAAGTCCTGTGAGGAGAGGCTGAGGGGGCTGGGGTTGCTTAGCCTGGAGAAGAGGAGGCTCAGGGGAGACCTTCTTGCTCTCAACAGCTCCCTGAAGGGAGGTTGTAGGCAGGTGGGGGGTGGTCTCTTCTCCATGGCAACCACCAACAGAACAAGAGGACACAGTCTCAAGCTGCACCAGGGGAGGTTTAGGCTGAATGTTAGAAAGAAGTTCTTCATAGAAAGAGTGATTGGCCATTGGAATGTGCTGCCCAGGGAGGTGGTAGAGTCACCATCACTGGAGGTGTTTAGGAAGAGGCTGGATGGGATGCTTGGTGCCATGGTTTAGTTGATTAGATGGTGTTGGGTGATAGGTTGGACTCAATGATCTCGAAGGTCTCTTCCAACCTGGTTAATTCCTTTCCATTCCATTCCATTCCATTCCACCCTACCCAACCCTACCTTACCCTATCCTATCCTATCCTATCCTATCCTATCCTATCCTATCCTATCCTATCCTATCCTATCCTATCCTATCCTATCCTATCCTATCCTATCCTATCCTATCCTATCCTATCCTCTCCTAAAAAATGCACCATCAGAAAAGGAAACAATTAAACGACTGGAAATGAGGTCTGTGGTGACAGGTTGGACTTGATGACCTTTGAGGTCTCTTCTAACCTTGGTGATTCGCTGATTCTGTGAAATACAACAATTAACAATCCTTGCTTGGGAACACGATCAGGGAGAGGTCTGCTGCTCATGCTTGTGAAAATCAGACTACTCCCCAGAGAAGCCTGGCAAAGAGTGCTCTTCAATAGCAACATCCTGCCCCTTGTTCCTCAGGAAGATTTTGAATGTTGGAGAGTGGTGGGAAAAGATAGCAAAAGGATAAAGAGAGTGTCATTTATAATTCTCTCCCTTTTTTTTAACCTGCCTCCTTTCTCAGGCAGTGCTGAAACCCAGGAAACTTGAACCAAATATTTTAGCTCTCTTAAACTGCTGCATTATGCATTTTTGTTCAGACTGTCACCAAAGGTTCTTCGAGTAAAGCAGATGAAATTCCCCTCATAATAGCCCTGTAGGATACGGTGATATCCTGGGACTGCCATAAAAATGCCATTAAGAGACATTTCATTTTGGCCTCTGGAGGCTCTACACTTATCTGACTTAAACTCTTTCTTCCATCTCTGCAAGAAAGGAACATGACACAGGAGTTGCACAAAATGAGCTCAGATCAGGGAAGACAGATTGTAAATCGAGACTTGCTGGAGCTAAATCATGTTCTCTCTCATGATCATTTGTCTGATAACTTCTATCCAAAAGGGTATTGAGGAAGTTAATTGCATCTGCTAAGATGAATCTGTAGGAAATATCATTCTCCAGAGCCTGCTCTCCCTTGCTCCCCAAACCCTCTGCTGCAGTTTTTTTCAAGGCTTCATGTACAGTATGGTTCTCTTGTGAATTTTAACCTCCTTATCCTTTCCTACAGAGCTGTTCAGATGAGGAAGAAAATGGTAGCTTTTCATGTGTGAGATTTATGAGAGGTCTCGAGCACAAGCCCTGAGAGGAGGGGCTGAGGGAGCTGGGGTTGCTTAGCCTGGAGAAGAGGAGGCTCAGGGGAGACCTTATTGCTCTCAACAGCTACCTGAAGGGAGGTTGTAGCCAGGTGGGGGTTGATCTCTTCTCTGAAGCAATCAGCACCAAAACATGAGGACACAGTCTCAAGCTGTGCCAGGGGAGGTTTAGGCTGAATGTTAGGAAGAAATTCTTCCCAGAAAGAGAGACTGGCCTTTGGAAAGTGCTGCCCAGGGAGGTGGTGGAGTCACTGTTCCTGGAGTTGTTCAAGAGGGGATTGGACATGGCACTTGGTGCCATGGTCTAGTTAGTCATGAGGTGTTGGGTGACAGGTTGGACTTGATGATCTCTGAGGTCTTTTCCAACCTTATCAATTCTATGATTCTATATGATTTAGGATTCCAGAGAAGCAGAGCACAAGGGAGAATGGAGGTGGTT
>NW_027142453.1:1829576-1896679 GCF_026170545.1 Melanerpes formicivorus
AGGTTGGATGTTAGGAAGAAGTTCTATACAGAAAGAGTGATTGCGCTATGGAATGGGTTGCCCAGGGAGGTGGTGGAGTCGCTGTCATTGAAGGTGTTCAGAAGGAGACTTGATGGGGTGCTTGGTGCCATGGGGTTAGCTGTTTGGGTGGGTTGGATTGGTTGATGGGTT
Source organism: Melanerpes formicivorus (assembly GCF_026170545.1). Classification (NCBI taxonomy): domain Eukaryota; kingdom Metazoa; phylum Chordata; class Aves; order Piciformes; family Picidae; genus Melanerpes; species Melanerpes formicivorus. Next base: position 1,829,748 of record NW_027142453.1, read on the forward strand.
GGATGCGATGATCTTGAAGGTCTCTTCCCAACCTGGTTTGGTTTATTCTAATTCTAATAAAGGTTTATTCTAATTCTAATAAAGATTTTTTCTCCTATGTGAGAAAGAAACCCTAACCCCAAACTTCCTTTTTCAAATGCTTTGTTAAGCTTTTTAGAAGGTGTCAAGCTACAACCTCTTGTAATTGGGCAAGATAAAGATAACACACAAAAACTGTCAACATGCAAATATAGTGAGGAAAAGGGGTCCAATATTTGGCATTCAATGGACAATAAATCATACAGCATAACTGAGCAAGCCTCAATAAATAGGGTGCAATTATTTAAGCTTGTAAAAATGTTTTCTTAAGGTCATTTCCTGGAGGCTGTCAAAGAAATTGGGCAGGCATAAATCATAGAATCATAGAATCAGTCAGGGTTGAAAGGGACCACAAGGATCATCTAGTTCCAACCCCCCTGCCATGGGCAGGGACACACCACACTAGATCAGGCTGGCCAGAGCCTCATCCAGCCTGGGCTTAAACACCTCCAGGAATGGGCCCTCAACCACCTCTCTGGACAACCCATTCCAGGGCTTCACCACTCTCATGGTGAAGAACTTTCTCCTCATATGCAGCCTGAATCTCCCCACCTCCAGCTTCATTCCATTCCCCCTAGTCCTATCACTACCTGATATCCTGAGAAGTCCCTCCCCAGCCTTGTTGTAGGCCCCCTTCAGATACTGGAAGGCCACAATAAAGTGAGAGGCAAAGTCCTGTCATGATTGAGACAGATCAAAAGCTGGCCAGGGAAAGGGGAAAAGCAAAATCAGGGCCACAAAAGCACTTTCCATCTGATGTGAGTGTTGTGATTGGAGGTAAAATGTTGATAACTGTATTGAAAAGAGAGGGAGTATGTAGCTATAGCAAACCCCACAAAAGATACACAATTGCTTGCTTGAAAAACAATCCAAGAAAAGATATATCAAGAGGTATTTTAGAGGACCCAAATACAAGAAAGGCAAATGGGCACAAGGATGTCAGTGATAAATCCCAGTTGAGGTTCTTTCCTGACAATGGGATGAATGCCTTGTGCAGTAAAGATGTGGCAGTGTGGTACTGCATCAAAGAGCCCAGGAAGCCAATTAAAGCTTAGCCTGAATAAAGGACAAAAGAGGGGGGGGAAAAAAAGTGTAGGAAAAATACTGTAAGCCTCTTAGAAAAGCCAGACTATCACCTGACATACCATGCTCTGAATTAGTCACCCCATCCTCCCCAAGCACTACAAAAACAAGGCAAAAATAGGACAGTGACTATCATCAGGAACTTTATAAAGTAGCTCATAGGAACCATCACTGAAAAAGCCTCGAATTGTTCACTGGGGAGAAAAGGCAGTTATCTAGGAGCATTACAAAGCTCATGAATTTTATAGAGGGAGTAAGTGGACAGGTTCTGTGGGCTCTGCTTCATGATGAAGCACTGTGAAATATTTAGTGACATAAATAAAGAGGTTGTAAATGAAGAACAGGTAGGTGGGGATGCTTAATGGCAACAGGCCCCTTGGAACTCCATGCTATGTAAAACTTAACTGAAGGAAGACAGTGCCTCAAGTTGCACCAGAGGAGGTTTAGATTGGACATTAGAATAGAATAGAATAGAATAGAATAGAATAGAATAGAATAGAATAGAATAGAATAGAATAGATCAGGTTGGAAGAGACATTCAAGATCATTGCGTTCAACTTATCATCCAACACCACCTAGTCAACTAAACCATGCAACCAAGCACCCCATCAAGTCTCCTCCTGAACACCTCCAATGATGGTGACTCCACCACCTCCCCGGGCAGCCCATTCCAATGGGCAATCACTCTCTCTGTGTAAAACTTCCTCCTGACCTCCAGCCTGAACTTCCCCTGGCGCAGCTTGAGACTGTGCCCTCTTGTTCTGGTACTGGCTGCCTGGGAGAAGAGACCAACCTCTGCCTTTCTACAACCCTCCTTCAGGTAGTTGTAGACACCAGTAAGGTCACCCCTGAGTCTCCTCTTCTCCAGGCTAAGCAACCCCAGCTGCCTCAGCCTCTCCTCATAGGGCTTGTGTTCCAAGCCCCTCACCAACTTTGTTGCCCTTCTCTGGACACACTCCAGCAAGTCAACATCCTTCCTAAACTGAGGAGCCCAGAACTGGACACAGTACTCAAGGTGTGGCCTAACCAGTGCTGAGTACAGGGGCAGAATGAGCTCCCTGCTCCTGCTGGCCACACTGTTCTTGATGCAGGCCAGGATGCCATTGGCCCTCTTGGCTGCCTGGGCACACTGCAGGCTCATGTTAGGAACAGTTTTTTCTCCCAAACGGCAGTCAAGCCCTGAAACAGGCTGCAAAGAGCAGTGGTGAAGTTGTCACTCCTGGAGGGGTTTAAAAGCCATGCAGATACGGTACTGAGTGCCACGGTTTAGTCAGACCTGGTAGCGATGGTTTAACAGTTGAGCATGGTGATCTTGAAGGTCTCTTCCAACTCCAAATCACAGAATCACCAAGGTTGGAAGAGATCTCAAAGATCATCAAGTTCAACCTGTCACCACAGACCTCATGACTAAACCATGGCACCAAGTGCCAGGTCCAATCCCCTCTTGAGCACCTCCAGGGATGGAGACTCCACCACCTCCCTGGGCAGCACATTCCAATGGCTAACAACTCTCTCAGGGAAGAACTTCCTCCTCACCTCAAGCCTAAACTTCCCCTGGCACAGCTTGAGACTGTGTCCTCTTGTTTTGGTGCTGGTTGCCTGGGAGAAGAGACCAACCCCCACCTGGCTACAACCACCCTTCAGGTAGTTGTAGACACCAATAAGGTCTCCTCTGAGCCTCCTCTTCTCCAGGCTAAACAATCCAAGCTCCCTTAGCCTCTCTTTGCAGGGCTTGCGCTCCAAACCCCTCCCCAGCTTTGTTGTAATTCTCTGGACACGTTCAAGTGTCTCAATGTCTTTGTTAAACTGAGGAGCCCAGAACTGGACACAGGACTCAAGGTGTGGCCTAAAATGAGTCAGAATTAAAATTATCAGAATTAAACTGTAAAGGAAGAAAGGAATGCAGAGAGAAACACACAGAGAAATACATCACAGCCCTTAGACAACAAAAGGGTTCAAAATGATGAAGGGGGAGGCAGAACTGCTAAGGTCATCTATTATTAAAATGGTCTGACACTTTCTATTACAACACCCTGTTGTCAGTTGCTGTTAGCTTTGCCAATCATTAACAGTTTGGACTGAAATTTTGCATGTTCAATATCTGCCTGAGGCTGAAATACCCTGGAAAATTCAGCTGCTGCACAAATGGAGCCAGGGAAAAGTATCTGCCATTTTTATTTCATGTTAAAAGATTTGGTGTTCTGTCTTGGTAGTTGTATCCTCTCTAGGCTTTGGAGGGAGGATGTAGTATTTCAGAGGTGAAAAGCTTTCACATTGTGGCAGTAATGCCTGCCATTCTCTTTAAACCTCATCTGAAACTTCAGGCAAATTATGCCTTTGAATAAAATGATATTCACTGAATGCTCTGAAAAATGGATCTATTTTTGGCTTTAATAGCTGAAATCACAAAGGATTACATCTTCCTGGAATGTGCTGGGTTGTGTTTGCATTTCTGCTCAGCCACCAAGGAAAGAGTTAAAGCAGAAAGATTTCAGCTATTGTCAGCGTTCCCACTGATTTTGTTCCAGCTTTTTACAACTTGAAACCTGAAGTTGCCTTCTACTTCCACCCTCTTTCTGCCTTCTGCCTGCAAAGTTTCCAGCTTATCCAGCGAGGATGAATCTAACCTTGTGACACTTGCTGAGATCAGAGTGGTGAAATCAGAACATTGTCTGAGCAGCTTGATTCTCCTAAAAGCCTGTCAGGTCTGGAGCAACTAATTGGGTCTTGCCCCATATGTTCTGCCTGTGATTTTTTCCAACAACCGAACATGGAAAGCAACAGAGCCAGCAAGCAGTTTTATCCCAACTTTTGCTATTCTTTTCTCTCTTTCATGCCAATCCCAGAAGAGGTTTGCAAAGTTCTGAAATGTTGGCTTTTGTTCCCTTGCTGGCTAATTAATTTTAACCTCTCCACTCTGTAGGAGTTTTGAAGGGAAACAAATGCTTCAGACTATAATCTGCAGTAGAATACAGCATAACAAGCATGTACCTAGGTTGTTCTGAGCCAGCTACTAGCTCACCACCCAACACAGAATCATAGAATCAATAAGACTGGAAAAGACCTCAGAGATCATCAAGTCCAACCTGCCATCCAACACCTCAGGACTACTAAGCTGTGGCTTCAAGTGCCACAGCCAATCCCCTCTTGAACACCTCCAGGGACAGTGACTCCACCACCTCCCTGGGCAGCACATTCCAATGGCCAATTACTCTTTCTAGGAAGAATTTTCTCTCATCTAGAGCCTAAACTTCCCCTGGTGCAGCTTGAGACTGTGTCCTCTTGTTCTGCTGATGGTTGCCTGGGAGAAGAGACCAACCCCCACCTGGCTGCAACCTCCCTTCAGGGAGTTGGAGAGAGCAAGAAGGTCTGCCCTGAGCCTCCTCTTCTCCAGGCTAAACAATCCCAGCTCCCTCAGCCTCACCTCATAGGGCTTCTGCTTGAGACCTCTCCCCAGCCTTGTTGCCCTTCTCTGGACACCTTCCAGCAACTCCACATCTTTCCTAAACTGAGTGGCCCGGAACTGGACACAGGCCTCAAGGTGTGACCTAAACAGTGCTGAGTACATGAGCACAATGACTTCCTTGCTCCTGCTGGCCACACTATTCCTGATGCAGGCCAGGACATCAGTTCCACCAGGGAGGGAAGTGAAGACCATTGCTGCTTGGTGCCAGCAGCTTCTCACAGGTACCCCTGGGGCAAAGAGAGAGCAGGTCAGAGCTGATCATATCACCTACACTCTGTTGCCCTCCTCTCCATCAGGAGCTGCTCAGCTTGCTGTATGGCTCTACAATGGGCACACGAAAGGTGGCTGGTGGTGCCATCAGTTTGGTTGGCATGGGGCAGAGAGCCTTAAAATATGAATGTGGCCCAAGCAGCTGGGCTGGCTGAATTCACTGGAGTCAGCAGATTTGGGTCTTTTTAATATTTTCATTTTTTTTCCAGACCAGCTGAACTGCTTAGCTCTGTGGGCAATGTTCTCAGCTGCACTACAGCTGTATTCAGGGGAGCTTAGAGAGAGGCTTTTAGCACCTGGGACTGACAGTGACTGCTTTGCCCTTCAATTTGTGTTGAAGTGACCTCAGGACAATTCTGAGTTATGTGGGGCTGTGGTACTTAACAAAGGCTTCTAATGGGCCACGTGCCCTGCTGTGTGTAGTGCTGGCTCTCAACTTTGAGTTTTCAGCTTTTCACACTTTAGGCAGCTTTATATCCCCCTTGCATTCCTGAAGTGGGACAGAAGGACCAGCTTAGGAAAGGTCCATTTTAAATCTAGTATATGTACTTTCAGCCCTACCAATCAATTTGCTCTTCTGAGAGGTTTCCGCTTGGCTCCTTTGGTCTCTGGGTTCCAGCACTGAGAGGATTTATGTTTCACACCATGTACTGTAGATCCAGATATTTAAATCAAGAAGGTACTCATCCAAGCTTCACAGGAAAGTGTACTGCTTTGGATAGAAATATGGTCAGCATCTTTATGTTTTGTTGTCTCTTAAGCATTAAAACGCTCCACGCCGACTTGCCTAATTCTCAAAGCAGTCAGGTTTCTTAGATTAAATGCCAGTCTCACATTGTGAAACAGGTTGTCTCCCTGAGAACTGAACCACAAAATAACTATTGTCCTAGGCCAACAATTCATGTGTATTATTTTTGCACTCACCTCTCTCCAGCGTTTCCAGATTATAGGTTTTATGTTGTCAGAGAATCATAGACTCACAGAATCAATAAGGTTGGAAAAGACTTCAGAGATCATCAAGTCCAACATAACACCCAACATCTAATGACTAACTAAACCATGGCTTCAAGTGCCACATCCAATCCCCTCTTGAATACCTCTAGGGATGGTGACTCCACCACCTCCCTGGGCAGCACATTCCAATGGCCAATCACTCTCTGGGAAGAACCTCTTCCTAACATCCAGTCTAAACTTCCCCTGGCACAGCTTGAGACTGTGTCCTCTTGTTCTGGTGGTGGCTGCCTGGGAGAGGAGACCTGTCTACAACCTCCCTTCAGGTAGTTGTAAACAGCATTAAGGTCTCCCCTGAGCCTCCTCTTCTCCAGCCCAGCTCCCTCAGCCTCTCCTCATAGGGCTTGTGCTTGAGGCCTCTCCCCAGCCTCATTGCCCTTCTCTGGACATGTTCAAGTGTCTCAATGTCCTTCTTAAATTAAGGGGTCCAGATCTGGACACAGTTCTCGAGGTGTGGGCTAACCATGTTGAGTACAGAGGCAGAATGACTTTCCTGCTCCTGCTGGCCACACTATTTCTGATGCAACAAGAACAGCAACAGTCATGGTATCTCTCAGAACATGAACTGACGTCACTCTGGATCACAGATGACATATAGCCTGTCTATCCATAAAACACCCATCATGGCAGAAGTAATGCAAAACCTTTCCCATTTTACCTGCCACTTTATAAATCTGGCTGCTCTTGTCTCAATCTTTTTCCTTAGGTCTTGTTAAATTTCAGCAGAGTTCTCCTTCATGTTGTGAACTGAATATGAAAAAGCAAAGCGACCAACCTGATGCTCAGCAAAGCCAAAATGCATAGTAACACTGATTCAGAAGGTGAGCAAAACACAGCTTGTTAGCATGATTGTCTAAGAAAAAGAGTAAGGGGAAGAGAAAATAATTAATAATAAAAAAAAAGAGCCTCTTCAGGAGAGAAAGGAAGAATCTCATATATCTTGAAAAGGCAAAAGAAGGATAAAAGAGAGATGACTGATACAGGCAGAGATAAAAATGTAAACCACCCAGCAACTCCTTCTTTGACATTCCCCTTTGAAGGCAGTCTACTGCAGAGCAGAATGTTCTAAAATAAATATTTTGGACTCCACTCTGCATCCAGCTCCACCAATGTGACTCCATTACTACTAGCAGGGCTACGCCAGGGTCCCAGGTGACAGGGATGAAAAGAGCGACTCATTATAGAAGGAGAAACGTAAGAATGCTTTGGTGAAAGCACATTCCCTGCAGAGAGCCACGCAAGTAAAAAGAGCATTTAAACAATACTGGCCCTTGATCCTTATAAAAGCTGAGAGCACATTTATTCAGCTTGAATTCCAAAAACCCAGCCACAGTTTATAAAACGTGCTTGATCCCTGGGTAAGGCCCTTTGGTCTTTTCTGTCAGAGGAAAGATCTCCAGATGTTATTTTTACAGATCATCTTAAGTAAATGTGTGTGTTTAGCTAAGCAGGCATAAATGTGCAAGAGCCACCTAAGAGAACAATGATAAAATGGTTCACCTGATTTATACACCAACTGTCAAACATTTGTTTATGAACATCTGGTTGAGAAGGTAATTTGAGAAGTTCTTCTGTCAGTAAATATCAGCACAGTAAGCTCTTCTACTTACAGATAGCTCCAAATTGTAGATGTAATTAGTGAAGAAATGGCGCTGGAGTGTGCGTCTAAAGTAAGTCTCAGCTTCTCCATGCACACAGAACATTCATTTTACAACACTTCTGATGTGTAATGTATAATCATTTGCAACTTCCTAATTAACTGGATGGATGTTAGGAAGAAGTTCTTCCCAGAAAGAGTGATTGCCCATTGGAATTGGCTGCCCAGGGAGGTGGTGGCGTCACCATCCCTGGAGGTGTTTAGGAAGAGACTGGATGGGGTGCTTGGTGCCATGGTTTAGCTGATTAGATAGCGTTGAATGATATGTTGGACTCGATGATCTCAAAGGTCTCTTCCAACCTGGTTAATTCTATTCTATTCTATTCTATTCTATTCTATTCTATTCTATTCTATTCTATCCTATCCTATCCTATCCTATCCTATCCTATCCTATCCTATCCTATTCTCGTAGTTTGGGCTGGGTGCCCTCTGCTACAGGGGTGTTTCCTGTGTCCAGAAGTCCAGCCCAGTGGGTGGACACAGGAAATTAGGTTATTTCCTACCATGATCCCTTGCACCACTATAAGTCTCACGGTGGGGTCTGGCACTTCCTCTTTCCTACCTCTCCACCACCCGGTAACTGGGGGAGAGATCTCCTGGCCATGGGCCTGGTTAGGCCCAAGACCACGGGGGATGGGCAGTCTCAGGTCTGGCCAGCTGAGACTAGCCTAGCAGTGGGGGGGGGAAGGAGGAGCCCTGGGGGTTTTGGGTGCACCCTCAGGTGGGGATGGGATATTTCTGGGTCTGTTTTGGGGTTCTTCTTGTCACTGTTTCTAGGTCTCAGCACACACTCACTGTTTTCTATTTAAACTTTCCATCACTTTTGCAATCTGTTTGTTTGAGTCATTATTTCTGCGCATGGTGGGGAGGGGAGGTCTGCCCCAACCCATTACATCTATTCTATTCTATTCTATTCTATTCTATTCTATTCTATTCTATTCTATTCTATTCTATTCTATTCTATTCTATTCTATTCTCTTCCAAAATACTGGGTTTGAGACCCAGAAGCTGCTTTCCATACAAGCTGCATGAGCAAGCTCAAGGCCATCTCTCACAACAGCCCTTCAAAGCTAGCTCACGTGCCTCCTCGATAGCTCTGTGTGATGGGTTATGCCCATCCTGAAGGGGGTGGGTGGGGAAGGGTTGTGAGACCCCTGCTCTCCCCGGAGGGGGCTTTTCTCCTGGGAAACTGAGTTAGTCTGTTCCACTCCCCCTTCCTATCCAGCAAGCCTATAAAAAGGAACACACTGCAGCCATTTGCTCTCTTTAACTTCTGCCTCACTGGGATAAAAGGACTCAGAGAGCTTCTGCTGGCTTTCTAGTTCTCTGCCACGTGGTTGGGCCCAGCTTTTCTCCCTGCTGCATCTTCTGTCTGTTGGTTTTATATATATATTGTCCCTATCTATCCTTGTTCCTTACCCTTGTGAACCCTTCCTGTTATTGTTATATATATATATATATATATATATATATATATACACACAGAGTCATAGAATCAACAAGGTTGGAAAAGACCTCAAAGATCATCAAGTCTAACCTGTCACCACAGACCTCATGACTACTAGACCATGGCACCAAGTGCCACGTCCAATCCCCTCTTAAACATCTCCAGAGATGGTGACTCCACCACCTCCCTGGACAGCCCATTCCAATGGCTAACAACTCTCTCTGTGAAGAACTTTCTCCTCACCTCAAGCCTAAACTTGTATTGTTTAAAGAAAATTTTACCTCTCTACTTCCAAACCAACTCCAAATTATTTCTTGGTAGATTTACCTCCTCCTTTTTTTCCTTATCTCCCTTTCTTTACTTTTCTTTTTCTTAGAGGAGGGGAGGGTAGAACTGGGGGAGGGATTCTTTGTCTTGCCCACCCCCCCTTAAATCCCAGGCTCAAACCACCACACTCTGCAACCACCATCGCATGGATTCAGTAGCCCAGCTTTCTCCCACACCCACAAACTTGTTCGCTCTAGCTTTGTCACATATGTCCAGCAGGAGTCCCTGGGAGACCTCAGGCATCCTCTGCCTACCTCCATCTGTTTCTTTGCACAGTTTCTGCAGTTTTCCATGTGCACAACAGCTTGCAAGGGCCTAAATGCCACAGTAACATTCCTAATTCAAAGGCTGATATAATCGAAAATCTACAAAGCAAGGAGGATCTCAGGAAAATTAAATTTTCCTCTCCTTATTCCTCTGTTTTGCAAGGACATGACAACTCTGAAATGACAGAATCCAGGAATCTTTACTGTAATTCAATTCTAGTTCTGAAGCAAAAGGCTGTTTTCAACCCAGGTCTAATCTAATATCAGGGTATTATAGGTTGTTTTTGTAACGAAGAATTTCTTTGTTCACTGAGAAACAAAGCAGCAGCTTTGTTGTAGAAATTCATGTTTACTAGAAATGTAGATAACACCAATTCAGGACCTTGGTATAGACTCTGAGAGATATGCATCACACCCCCCCAAACATCTAACCATGTTACCTCAGACAGAACCCTTTTCATGTCCTTGTACAGTCCATGGAAAAGGTGGAAGATTGTGTAGACTGATTCAACCCACGCACAGTAATGCCTGCATCCGCAGAAGGAGATCCCTATCTCTTATAGACTAGACTGGACTGGACTGGACTGGACTAGACTAGACTGGACTGGACTGGACTGGACTAGACTAGACTAGACTAGACTAGACTAGAATAGAATAAGCCAGGTTGGAAAGATGTCAGAGATCATCGAGTTCAACCTATTATCCAACACCACCTAAGCAGCTAAACCATACAACAAAGCACACCATCAAGTCTCCTCCTGAGCACCTCCAGTGATGGTTACTCCACCACCTCCCTGGGCAGCACATTCCAATGGCCAATCACTCTCTTGGTGTAGAACTTCTTCTTAACATGCAGCCTAAATCTCCCCTGGTGCAGCTTGAGACTGTGTCCTCTTGTTCTGGTGCTGGTCTTGTGGGAGAAGAGACCAACCCCCACCTGGCTACAACCTTCAGGTAGTTGTAGAGAGCAAGAAGGTCTCCCCTGAGCCTCCTCTTCACCAGGCTAAGCAACCCCAGCTCCCTCAGCCTCTCCTCATAGGGCTTGTGCTCCAAACCCCTCACCAGCTTTGTTGCCCTTCTTTGGACACATTCCAGCAACTCAACATCTTTCCTAAACTTTCCAGAAGCTATGACAGAAACCTCTCTACTATTATCACATTCTTTTCTTTGGCACTCCTGTTGCATGCACAACAACAGGCAGAATCTTTTGTGTGCTTCCCTGATGCAAATAAACTATTGGCAAATTACAGGAGTACATCATTAAATTAGCAATGACATAAAGGAATTTAATTTCAAACTCAAGTATGGTGGTAAACATAGTGTGAACCAAAGAAGTGACTTAGAAGAGCCTGGTTTTGGTTAAGCCACGTTAGAAAAAGAAATCCTAGTGTATTCTTGAGCGCCTATGCATGCAAGCAACAACCAAGGCATTTACTGACAAGTATGGGCTGTTGAGACACGCTTAAAATGTTGCAGAATTTCATCACATGAAAACTTCACAAAAGCCATTGCCTAGAAAATTGTTGCAATAGGGACAAGATGAAAAACGTGTCAGGCTGAAATGGAATGGTAGTCCATTCTGAACGAGGCCAAAGGGATTTTAGGAGATAGGAAGCATAGAAAGAGGAACTGGAGATTTGTTTTAAGACGTTGTGGTTATAAATGATAAGAAAAATAAGTATGGAAGCAGCATATTTGTTTCAATTTCCAAAAGTATTTGACAAGTTTCCATAGGCAAGATTAATGACTAAGAGGCACAGAACAAGAATAAAGAAATAAAAAAGTCTTCTGTGTATAAAAAACAGCTCAGATTGTTGTTTTCTCCTTAGGAGAAGACTACTCTTCGAATCATAGAATCATAGAATCAATAAGGTAGGAAAAGACCTCACAGATTATCAAGTTCAACCTAGCACCCAACACCTCAGGATTGACTAAACCATGGCTACAATGCCACATCCAATCCCCTCTTGAACACCTCCAGGGATGGTGACTCCACCATCTCCCTGGGCAGCACATTCCAATGGCAAATGACTCTCTCAGCGAAGAACTTTCTCCTCACCTCGAGCCTAAACTTCCCCTGGCACAGCTTGAGATTGCATCCTCTTGTTCTGGTGTTGGTTGTCTGGGAGAAGAGACCAACACCCTCCTAGCTACAACCTCCCTTCAGGGAGTTGTAGACAGCAAGAAGGTCTCCCCTGAGCATCTTCTTCTCCAGGCTAAACAACCCCAGCTCCCTCAGCCTTTCCTCATAGGGCTTGTGCTCCAGATTTCTCCACAGCTTCATTGCCCTTTCTGGACACATTCAAGAGCCTTAATGTCCTTCTTAAACTGAGGGGCCCAGAACTGGGCAGAGTCATAAAGGTGTGGCCTAAGCAGTGCTGTGTAGGGGGGCAGAATGACCTCCCTGCACCTGCTGGCCACACTATTCCTGATACAGGCCAGGATGCCATTGGCCTTCTTGGCCACCTGGGCACTCTGCTGGCTCATGTTCAGCCAGCTGTCAACCAGTACCCCCAGGTCCCTTTCTGTTTGGCTGCTCTCCAGCCACTCCACATGAGTTGGTCCCAGAAGAAACAGAACTTTTAGCCACACATTTTGGCTCATGCAGAAGGCAGGCCGTTGTGCAGCCTGCTCCTAGAAATGTGCAGCCCTCGCATCCTTGCTTTGTGAGCAAACATATATAGGAGGTACCCACTGTGGCCCTGCCTCTTTTATTCCCCTTTGCACTGCCATTTGTTGTCAGCACACAGTCTCTGAGGTCAAGGCAGTACAGTCTGTGGGTGGGCCTGGGAGGTCAATTATAGGTGATGGAAAATGTTTTCCTTGTTCACTAGGTTTTCTAATCCAAGAGACAGATGAATCATGGTCTTTTATAGTCAGATTCATTTTGCTTTATTTTACAATAGAACCCCCCAAATTTTACAACCTCTTATTTATGCTGGCTCTGCAAACTTTTAAAAGAGAGAGAAGGAAACTGGGTCCTGTTCTGGTCTGCAGTATTGATAGTGGGGCTCTCTCTGCCTAACCTCAACATTACTCTCTCTTCTTATGTTCATCTCCAGAACTCCAGGGGGAACAATCAAGGCTCCAACCACATTATTTGGCTAGGAATATTTTACTGCTGGATTTTACTGATGACAGACCAAACCCAGGTTTGCTACCCTTTAAATCCCCAAATGAGTTTACAGTGTGGGCAGTACTTGCAAACCTGTAAATTCTGTTTATATGTAGCCATCAAGTAACATGGACTTTCCTAACATTTCCAATCTGTAACACAGCCATAAAAGCAAACTATGACAGACTGTATTTTTTGATCATAAAAGCATGCTAAGCAACCAAAAAAAGGCCTTTGGAGGAACTTTTTCAGTTTGTGCTTCCTATGTACCTATGTGAATGAGACATGGGATCTCACAGAATCACCAAGGTTGGAAGAGACCTCAAAGGTAATCAAGTCCAACCTGTCACCACAGACTTCATGACTAAACCATGGCACCAGTCCCCTCTTGAACACTTCCAGGGATGGTGACTCCACCACCTCCCTGGGCAGCACATTCCAATGACAAATGGCTCTCTCTGTAAAGAACTTTCTCCTCACCTTGAGCCTAAAGTTCCCCTGACACAGCTTGAGACTATGTCCTCTTGTTCTGGTGCCGGTTGCCCAAGGCAATGGACTAAATGAATCTTGGAAGGATAAAAAATAAGAGGTCATGTAATCAGTGAGCTGTGGCTCTCATGCTAGGGGGAATGGAATGAAGCTGGAGGTGGGGAGATTCAGGCTAGATGTGAGGAGGAAGTTCTTCACCATGAGAGTGGTGAAGCCCTGGAATGGGTTGTCCAGGGAGGTGGTCGAGGCCCCGTCCCTGGGGGTGTTTAAGAGCAGGCTGGATGAGGCTCTATCTAGCCTGGTCTAGTGTGGGGTGTCCCTGCCCATGGCAGGGGGGTTGGAACTAGATGATCCTTGTGGCCCCTTCCAACCCTGAATGAAACTATGAAACTATGAAACTATGCAACACGGCCCACAGAGTCCAGCTGCCATTCTTCCTGATGAAATGGGAAATAATAGAGCTAGGATAAGTCAAACAACATGGGAAATGTGTGAAAACCCAAACTGTCTGAATTCTAACAAGAAAACACTAGATCCACAACCAGATGCCTGTTAGCAGTAAGAAGGGAGAATCACAGTATGCAGTAATAACAGCTAGAGTATGCAGATGTGTGATACTGATTCTGTTACACAATCCCTAAGATAATAGGATCCCTCTGTTACTACTTGAAGTAGCTAAGAGATCATAATGCCCATTAGTAGATGTCTGTTGCATGGCAGAGATAAATCTATGCCAACATTTTGCTAATGGAAACCTAGAGACCAGGGGAAAGAGGAGGCTGGGACATAGGAATATAATTGTCTGTTAAAGTTGCTGCTGTAAAAAAGCCCTCCGCTGACAACTCAGGGCCTCAAATCCCTGGATGAATAGTTGGAAGGATGGTTAGCTCTCATGTCCCCAGTGAGCTAAACTGCTGAGGTAAAACACTGGAAGAGAGGCAGTCTCTAAGGGACACCAAATGGTGCATATGAGTCATCACTTATTCTCATTTTGTTTACTTAGCACTGCATCTTTACACTTGTAAGGCATGTACCTGTGTAAGAGACACCCATCAGGTGGTGCTGGAGCAGTTTGCTATAAGGAAATATGTGCTAGGTGTTTAGGAAGAGACTGGGAGGGGCACTAAACATATGCCAGCAGTGTGCCCAGGTGGCCAAGAGGGCCAATGGCATCCTGGCCTGCATTAGGAATGGTGTGGCCAGCAGGAGCAGGGAAGTCATTGTGCCCCTAGACTCTGCATTGGTTAGGCCGTACCTTGAGTCCTGTGTCCAGTTCTGGGCCCCTCAGTTTAAGAAGGACATTGAGACATTTGAAGGTGTCCAGAGAAGGGCAACAAGGCTGGGGAGAGGCCTTGAGCACAGCCCTGTGAGGAGAGGCTGAGGGAGCTGGGATTGTTTAGCCTGGAGAAGAGGAGGCTCGGGGTGACCTCATTGCCCTCTACAACTCCCTGAAGGGAGGTTGTAGCCAGGAGGGGGTTGGTCTCTTCTCCCAGGCAACCAGCAGCAGAACAAGAGGACACAGTCTCAGGCTGCACCAGGGAAGGTTTGGACTTGATGTTACAAAGAAGTTCTTCACAGAGACAGTCATTTGTCATTGGACTGTGCTGCCCAGGGAGGTGGTGGAGTCACCATCTCTGGAGGTGTTCAAGAGGGGATTGGACGTGGCACTTGGTGCCATGGTTTAGTCATGAGGTCTGTGGTGACAGGTTGGACTGGATGATCCTCGAGGTCTCTTCCAATCTTAGTGATACTGTGATACTATGATATTTGTTGCCATGCTTTAGTTGATTAGATGGTGTTGGGTGATAGGTTGGACTTGATCATCTCGAAGGTCTTTTGCAACCTGGTTAAATCTATTCCATTCCATTCCGTTCCATTCCATTCCATTCCATTCCATTCCATTCCATTCCATTCCATTCCATTCTAAATGATTCCTTCTTGAGGCCCACTGCTTGAAAGCCCCTTTGCCTTCTAGAGCACAATCTTTGCCATGATGATTACATGCAAGACTGTTTCTGATGAGCTGGATGGCTTGAGTTCTTTTTATCTTAATTCCACCTTAAATTCCACTCAGACAACAACAACAAAAGCCAACAGAAATGCAGGCTCTGCATTTTTGGAAGGGAAAACATATGACACATGTTCCAAACCACATTTAGATTTTTAAAGCTTAGAATTAAGACCTTGAATTTCAGCCAGAAATATTCTTAGTCTTGAGGCTGGAAGTCCTTAATCTTGGGAGCCAATAAATCAGTCATGACAAGCCTGAACCAGCTATGGCTTATTATAAAATCAAGCTTGATGAGCCGCTCGAGGTAATTAGAGAGATCAGAACAAAAGGACACACTGCTAAAAGGCAACATATGTAGGAAAAACCAGAAGAGAGGTTTTACTTTACCCAGGTTAGTGAACAGCAAGAACACATTTGTGTTTCAGATGTTTTTGTGTACTGAATTCTGGCTACTGTCACAATGAGACCCTAAAATATTTTTAATGAGCAATTAATGAAATCAGCTACTCTTGGAGCTGCACGCAGCAGATTCCCATTCTCACAGTACTGCATCTTAGGTGTGGTAGCTGAGCTCTCTTCTCTCACAACCCATGACCCTTAGTTAAGTCCCTAGAGAGTGTATTAGAAGGGGTGTGGTTAGTTGGTCGCAAGAGGTTCTCCTGCACCTCTACTCCACCCTGGTGAGGCCTCAATTGGAATATTGTGTCCAGTTTTGGGTCCTTTAGTTCAATAAGAACCTTAGGAAACTGCTTGAATGAGTCCAGTGCAGAGCCTCAAAGAAGATTAAGGGAGTGGAACATCTTCCTTTAGAATAAACTTTATTAGAATAAACCAAACCAGGTTGGAAGAGACCTTCAAGATCATCGTGTCCAACCCATCAACCAATCCAACCCACCCAAACAGCTAACCCATGGCACCAAGCACCCCATCAAGTCTCCTTCTGAACACCCTCAACGACGGCGACTCCACCACCTCCCCAGGCAACCCATTCCAATGGGCAATCACTCTTTCTGTATAGAACTTCTTCCTCACATCCAACCTGAACCTCCCCTGGCGCAGCCTGAGACTGTGTCCTCTTGTTCTGGTACTGGGTGCCTGGGAGAAGAGACCATCATCAGCCTGTCTACAACCTCCCTTCAGGTAGTTGTAGAGAGTGATAAGGTCACCCCTGAGTCTCCTCTTCTCCAGGCTAAGCAGCCCCAGCTCCCTCAGCCTCTCCTCATAGGGTTTGTGTTCCAAACCCCTCACCAACTTTGTTGCTCTTCTCTGGACTCGTTCCAGCAAGTCAACATCCTTCCTAAACTGAGGGGCCCAGAACTGGACACAGTACTCGAGGTGTGGCCTAACCAGTGCAGTGTACAGGGGCACAATGACCTCCCTGCTCCTGCTGGCCACACTGTTCCTGATGCAGACCAGGATGCCATTGGCCTTCTTGGCTGCCTGGGCACACTGCAGGCTCATGTTCATCCTACCATCAACCAGCACCCCCAGGTCCCTCTCTGCCTGGCTGCTCTCTAGCCACTCTGACCCCAGCCTGTAGCACTGCATGGGGTTGTTGTGGCCAATGTGCAGAACCCGGCATTTGGATGTGTTAAATCTCATGCCGTTGGATTCTGCCCATCTGTCCAGCCTGTCGAGGTCTCTCTGCAAAGCCTCTCTACCCTCCAGCAGATCAACTCTTGCCCCCAGCTTGGTGTCGTCAGCAAATTTACTGATGATGGACTCAATGCCCTCATCCAGATCATCAATAAAGATGTTATGAGGAGAGACTGAGGGACTGCCATGGTTTAGTCATGAGGTCTGTGGTGACGGGTTGGAGTTGATGATCTTTGTGGTCTCTTCCAACCTTGGTGATTCTGTGAATTCTTTAGCTTGGAGAAGATAAGACTGAGGGGTGACCTCATTATTGTATATAAATATGTAAAGCGTGAAAGCCAAGAGGATGGAGTTAGGCTCTTAGTGATGCCCACTGACAGAACAAGGGACAATGGGTGAAAATTGAGGCATAGAAAACTCCATGTAACCATGAGGGAAAAAAAATCACTGAGAAGGTGATGGAACACAGGAACAGGCTGCCCAGGGAGGTTGTGCAATCTCTTTCTCTGGAGATATTCAAAACAGCCTGGATGCATTGCTGTGTGACCTGATCTAAGAGATCCTGCTCTGGCAGGGGGTTTGGACTAGAATTAGAACAGAATAGAATTAACCATTTTGGAAAAGACCTTCGAGATCATCAAGTCAAACCTAACATCCAACACCATCTAATCAACTAAACCATGGCACCAAGCACCCCATCCAATCTCTTCTTAAACACTTCCAGTGATGGTGATTCCACCACCTCCTCAGGCAGACCATTCCAATAGGCAATCACTCTTTCTGGGAAGAACTTCCTAACATCCAGCTTAAACCTCCCCTGATGCAGCTTGAGACTGTGTCCTCTTGTTCTGGTGCTGGTTGCCTGGGAGAAGAAACCAACCCCCACCTGGCTGCAAGCTCCCTTCAGGGAGTTGCAGACAGCAATAAAGTCTCCCCTGAGCCTCCTCTTCTCTAGGCTAAACAACCCCAGCTCCCTCAATCTCTCCTCATAGGGCTTGTGCTCCTTTTGAGGTCCTTTCCAACCCCTAACATTCTCTGTGTGTGTGTCTATGATAGATGCAGGCCCAAATAGGTTAAAACTACAACACTGCAGTTGGTTACAGGATTTAACATTTATTTCTAGTGAAATGAACTATTGGAAATACAATGGTATCAGAAAGGACAAAATATTTGGAGAAGCATATAACTTGCCCTCTCTATCCACTGCAGTCTGGGTATGTCTTTTCCAAAACACCATCTGTGCTTCCAGATCCTTATATATAAGAAAAAAAAAAGGTGACAATAAGCACATCTGCACCATCTCCCATGGTGTTGTATGCCCGAAATGTAGGCAAAGCTCTTTCTCTTCCCTTTTCCAGATTCTTCACTAAAATGCTACAGCGGGATAAAGAAGGAGGAAGAGGAGGTAGGATCTGAGGATGGTCAGAGGGCTGGAGCACCTCTCCTATGAGGACAGACTGAAAGAGTTTGGGCTGTTCAGTCAGGAGAAAAGAAGGCTCTGAGGTGACCTCATTGTAGCCTTCCAGTATCTGAAGGGGGCTACAAGAAGGCTGGGGAAGGACTTCTTAAGATATCAGGTAGTGATAGGACTAGGGGGAATGGAATGAAGCTGGAGGTGGGGAGATTCAGGCTGGACGTGAGGAGGAAGTTCTTCCCTATGAGAGATCTCCAGGGAGGTGGTTGAGGCCCCGTCCCTGGAGGTGTTTAAGAGCAGGCTGGATGAGGCTGTGGCCAGCCTGATCTAGCGTGAGGTGTCCCTGCCCATGGCAGGGGGATTGGAACTGGCTGATCCTTGTGGTCCCTTCCAACCCTGACTGATACTATGATACTGTAATACTATGAACTATCTTTCTATTTCTAATGCACACAAGAGAGTTTGCCTGTTTGTCAGAGCCTGACTGAGAATATCAAGATAAAGAGTTAAACTGCTTTTACACTAACCACCATATAACTGCTGAGCCAAAACACCTCTTTAAAAAAGCTCCACAATAGGCAGGCAGCTCCATAATCACTACTGCTTTTCATGTCAATCAGTATTATCCCATTGTTTCCATGTGGTCCCTTACCTACCTGCTTTATCTAAGTGAAAGAAAACAGACCGTGTGCAATTTGGGCTAGGATTGACTCTTAAGTGTTCCGGCAGTGTTTAACTTTCTGGAGCTCTCTATCTCTTAAGCCTTTCCTGAACAGAAATAACAAATAATTGCTAAATACTGCAGGCATTGTGGAGGAGATTAATTATAAAGGAAAATCAGCTAGGGTCAAGAGAACTATTTTTTAAGGGAAAATAAAAACCCACCCAAGCAACCCTGAACAGGAAAGGTGCACATACAGGAAAGGCAGATAAAGTGGTCCTCGTTACACAAACAGACTTACTGCATTTTTGAAGCCACAGTAACTTTAATGTTTGGTCAGAGCACAACCTGAATACGTGTCCCAGAGCATTAGAGCATATTGTATGCATTAAGTTTAATTATCTTTCACCTCCATGTCCACTAACAGAACTACACAGTGACCAGCTGCTTCCCATTACAGAGGCATTACTCAGAGCTGGTGATGTCACGCACATCATTTCTCACCACCAGAGCATGGGAAGGTGCAGCAAATCCATAGTTTATCTGACCAAACCCAACATTAGCAATGTATCATTTTACAAACTCTGCACATGCCCAGGGATTAGGCTTACTGAAGCCCAACTTTGTTCTTTGATGATAACCCCATGCAGTGCTACAGGCTGGGATAAGAGTGGATGGAGAGCAGCCAGGCAGAAAGGAATATGGGGGTAGTGATTGATAGTAGGCTGAACATGAGCCTGCAGTGTGCCCAGGTGGCCAAGAAGGCCAAGGACATCCTGGCCTGCATCAAGAACTGTGTGGCCAGCAGGAGCAGGGAAGTCATTGTGCCCCTGGACTCAGCACTGGTTAGGACACACCTTGAGTACTGTGTCCAGTTCTGGGCTCCTCAGTTTAGGAAAGATGTTGAGTTGCTGGAAGGTGTCCAGAGAAGGGCAACAAAGCTGGGGAGGGGTTTGGAGCACAGCCCTGTGAGGAGAGGCTGAGGGAGCTGGGGTTGCTTAGCATGGAGAAAAGGATGCTCAAGGGAGACCTTCTTGCTCTCTTCAACTACCTGAACAGAGGTTGTAGCCAGGTGGGGGTTGGTCTCTTCTGCCTGGCAACCAGCACCAGAACAAGAGGACACAGTCTCAAGCTGCACCAGGGGAGGTTTAGACTGGATGTTAGGAAGAAGTTCTCCCCAGACAGACTAATTGGCCATTGGACTGTGCTGCCCAGGGAGGTGGTGGAGTCACCTTCACTGGAGGTGTTTAGGAAAAATCTGAATGGGGTGCTTGGTGCCATGGTTTAAGATTAGATGGTGTTGGATGATAGGTTGGGCTCAATGATCTCAAAGGTCTTTTGCAACCTGCTTAATTTCTATTCTATTCTATTCTATTCTATTCTATTCTATTCTATTCTATTCTATTCTATTCTATTCTATTCTATTCTATTCTATTCTATCAAAAGAGATTTTTCCACACTGATTGCCTCTGATGATATTTCACAGGCAGATGGCTGTAATGAACAGGAAGTGCATCATTATGCACTTTGTGGATCCTGATTCACATGCAATAAACAAAAGACATTTGAATAGGTGGCAGAAAGGAAAGAAAACCATACTCTAACTGCATTCATCCCAAGGTCAAATGGACAAAGCAAACTTCTCTTGCCTGCTCTCCAGGGACCAAGCAGCAACCTAGCCCACAGAGGCAAAGAGAGAGCCTGACTAGAGAAGAACAAACTGTTTTATAGCCATTAATTTGGGGTTGGCTGCCTGGGGATTCATTCATATTCAGGTCTTCCCCTCTCAAAGAAATCTTGCTTGGCAACTCCCCAAGGTGATGCCATCTGTACCATCCTGATCACTATGCCCTCCTGAGAGCATTCTGCATGGATCAAGTTAACAGTCCTTCTGGGAGTGCTCTGTTCATCTCCTTCAGGCCACCTACACAACCTGTAAACAGCTTTGGCTTAAGGGCTTCATGTAGCCTTACTTTCAGCTCACCACCTAGACACAATGACTGTGCTCAGCAGGTCACCTTCAAACACTCTGCCACTAGCAAGCTTTTTTTTTTGCCTGTGAAGGTAAATAATCTGGTATTCACTTCTTGTCCTTGATTAGTTAAGAAGGTCAATTTTCTCTTTCTGCTGATTTCAATCCATGGTAACAGAACTTTCCCATCAGCAAACAGTGTATCACAGAGGGATTACACTGGATTCCCCATGTCAGCCAAGGAACATGGGATCGGACAGGGAGTGAAGTGTGAAGGAGAAGTACTGCAGATTAACTGTGCTCCAGCAGAATTGAACAGTCAGTAGCAAATGGTTCCCAACAGCCTCTTGGCTTACTTTACACAGTGGGATGCTCATAATTACTCAGGGGCTTTCTTGTCTAGAATAAACAAACACATGGAAAATATGGGGAATGGAGGCTTTCCAAAGTGAGATAAAAGATGGGGGAAACTTATGCAAAGATAAAGTACTTCCTTATGCTGCTTTACTGTAACATCAAACAAAAACATGCCAAATTGATTTTTGGTGGTATATTTACCAACAGCCAGAAACTGAACAAAAAAAGAGAAAAAGGATAAAAGGAAACCATTCCAAAACAAAAGACCAAAACATCCAAACAATATGGCTTGCATGAGAAATTTATTCTGGTATTTTGTGCCAGTTAAGAAGGCTGTACTGTTCTATATGTTTATGGATGATCTGGGTGAGGGGAATCAATTCATCATCAGTAAATTTGCAGATCACACCAAGTTGGGGGCAGCTGTTGATCTGTTAGAGGGTAGAAGGGCTCTGCAGAGGGACCTTGCCAGGCTGAACAGAAGGGCAAAGTCCAACGGGGGTAACATTCAACAAGTCCAGGTGTTGGTTGCTGCACTTTGGTCACAACAACCCCATGCAGTGCTACATGCTGGGGTCAGAGTGGCTGGAGAGCAGCCAGGCAGGAAGGGACCTGGGGGGTAGTGGTTGACAGCCAACTGAAGATGAGCCAGCAGTGTGCCCAGGCAGTCAAGAAGGCCAATGGCATCCTGGCCTGCATCAGAAATAGTGTGCGCAGCAGGAGCAGGGAAGTCAATTGTGCCACTGTACTCAGCACTGGTTAGGCCACACCTTGAGTACTGTGTCCAGTTCTGGGCCCCTCAATTTAAGAAGGACATTGAGACACCTGAACATGTCCAGAGAAGGGCAATGAGGCTGGAGAGGAGCCTCAAGCACAAGCCCTATGTGGAGAGACTGAGGGAGCTGGGATTGTTTAGCCTGGAGAAGAGGAGGCTCAAGGGAGACCTTATTGATGTCTACAATTACATGAAGGGAGGTTGTAGCCAGGTGGGGGTTGGTCTCTTCTCTCACGCTACCAGCACCAGAACAAGAGGACACAGCCTCAAACTGCACCAGAGGAAGTTTAGGCTTGAGGTGAGGAGAAAGTTCTTCACAGAGAGAGTCGCTCGCCATTGGAATGTGCTGCCCAGGGAGGTGGTGGAGTCACCATCCCTGGAGGTGTTCAAAAAGGGGTTGGACCTGGCACTCGGTGCCATGGTTTAGTTAGTCCTGAGGTGTTGGGTGATAGGTTGGATGTGATGATCTTTGAGGTCTTTTCCAGCCTTATTGATTCTAGGCCTTATTGATTCTATGATTCTAGACATAAAACACATGCTATTCTGTTCAGCAATTCCCTTTATTTGCCCATGCCCCACTTTCAATTTTCTGTTCATTTGGGACATTCATTCCCTCACACCATGTTAAAAAGCAGTATTTTTCTTTAAGTGCTGAGGAGATTTTAATCATTATCTTCATCCTTGGCCTACAATTAAAGTCTAATATAGAGGAGGCACTTGAATAGACCCTAAAGAGGGGACACTCAACACTTGTCAAAGGCTCTTGGAGCTCCTGCCACTTCTCCTCTGGCCATTGAAATCTCTCTCCTTTTTTTCCTGTTGCAACTTGACTGTGTTTATTCCTGGCACTTTAATGTCCCCTGGTGTGAAG
Organism: Melanerpes formicivorus; assembly: GCF_026170545.1. Taxonomy (NCBI): domain Eukaryota; kingdom Metazoa; phylum Chordata; class Aves; order Piciformes; family Picidae; genus Melanerpes; species Melanerpes formicivorus. The sequence goes on from NW_027142453.1 coordinate 1,852,614, forward strand.
TCTCCTTGAGTAACACTCACATGATAGAAAGTGTGATTAACTCTGCAGGTGCTTTTCAGGTCAATGAAAAAACCTACTTGTTACACTAATATGTATTACTTCTTTAGAGATGTTCCCAGTGGTTCTGCATACTAGGATTCCCAGGGCACCTCTTCTCTTTCACTTTTGCTGCTCTCGCTGTGTCCTTGCTAATAAACAATACATAGCTTTATCTGGGGTACAAACCTGATTAATCCTTTAGAGCAGGTTTCTTACCTCTTTAATTATTCTGAATGGTCATTCAGATAATTTAAATGATAAACCTTTTCCTACTTGATGCAAATGCAATGCTTCTGTAGTAAAGACTATAAAAACAAAGTAGGAAGGGGCCAGAATAAAATCAGGAAATCATAATGATTTTCTTCAGAGTATGGGCTTACTAAATTTCTCTTGAAAGAAAAGAGAAGAAAGAAGAAAGGAGAAAGGAGAGGAAAGGAGAAGGAGAGGAAAGGAGAAAGGAGAGGAAAGGAGAAAGGAGAGGAAAGGAGAAAGGAGAGGAAAAGGAAGAGATAGGAGAGGAAGGAGAAAGGAGAGGAAAGAGAGAAGGAGAGAAAGGAAGAAGAAGAGAAGAAGAGAAAGAAGAGAAGAGAAAGGAGAGGAAAGGAGAAAGGAGAGGAAAGGAGAACGGAGAGGAAAGGAGAAAGGAGAGGAAAGGAGAAAAGGAGAGGAAAGGAGAAAGGAGAGGAAAGGAGAACGGAGAGGAAGGAGAGAAAGGAGAGGAAAGGAGAAAGGAGAGGAAAGGAGAAAGGAGAGAGGAAGGAGAAGGGAAGGGAAGGGAAGGGAAGGGAAGGAAGGGAAGGGAAGGGAAGGGAAGGGAAGGCAAGGCAAGGCAAGGCAAGGGCAAGGCAAGGCAAGGCAAGGCAAGGCAAGGAAAGGAAAGGAAAGGAAGGCAAGGGAAAGGCAAGGAAAGGAAAGGAAAGGAAAAGGAAAGGCAAGGAAAGGCAAGGAAAGGAAAGGAAGGAAAGGAAAAGGAAAGGAAAGGAAAAGGAAAGGAAGGAAAGGAAAGGAAAGGAAAGGAAAGGAAGGAAAGGAAAGGAAAGGAAAGGAAAGGAAAGGAAAGGAAAAGGAAAGGAAAGGAAAGGAAAGGAAAGGAAAGGAAAGGAAAGGAAAGGAAAGGAAAGGAAAGGAAGGAAAGGAAAGGAAAGGAAAGGAAAGGAAAGGAAAGGAAAGGAAAGGAAAGGAAAGGAAAGGAAAGGAAAGGAAAGGAAACAAGGCTGGGGAGAGGGAGCTGGGGTTGTTTAGGCTCGAGAGGAGGCTAAGGAGTGACCTCATTGCTCCCTACAGCTACCTGAAGGGTGGTTGTAGCCAGGTAGAGGTTGGTCTCTTCTCTTAGGCAACCAGCACCAGAACAAGAGGACACAGTCTCAAGCTGCACCAGGGGAAGTTTAGCTTGGAGGTGAGGAGAAAGTTGTTCACTGAGAGAGTTGTTAGTCATTGGAATGTGCTGCCCAGGGAGGTGGTGGAGTCACCATCCCTGGAGGTGTTCAAGAGGGAATTGGACGTGGTACTCAGTACCATGGTTTAGTCATGAGGTCTGTGGTGACAGGTTGGACTTGATGACCTTTGAGGTCTCTTCCAACCTCGGTTATTCTGTGATTCTGTGACGCTGAAGCTTAAATGACTTTTTCATAGCCAAGACAGATTCCAGAGGGAATTCCTAAATATCAGTCCACTGCTAATTTTTCTTAAATAACCCCTGGGTCTTCTTCACTGCCTAGGAACTGATGACCTCTTGGGATATCTGAGTGAGTAGGAGGAAAAGCCATCATCTCAGCCCTCCTTTTGATATGCCCATCATGTGGAAAACTGCTTGAGACTAATTGGAATTTGAATATAGTGACTGAATTTAGTAGCAAACTATGCTCTGAAGGAACGGCTTCTGAATGATTTCTCTTCAAAGACCCAAAAGTCTTGAGCTAACAAAATTCTGGAAGGTGTATTTAACCTCATGTCTTGGTATTTAGGAGTCTCTTTCCCCAATTTTTCTGTTGGCAAAAAGTGAGTCTGGGGTGGAAGTTTTGGGATTGCAACCATTTACTGTTGTAGGTGTCGTGGTTAAAAGTGAAGCTTTTCAAATTAGAGTTAGAGTTAGAGTTGGAATGGAATGGAATGGAGTGGAATGGAATGGAATGGAATGGAATGGAATAGAATAGAGTAGAATAGAATAGAATAGACCAGGTTGGAAGAGACCTTCAAGATCATCAAAAAGGAAAGATCATCAAGACTATCGATCAGGAAAGGACCTTTGAGATCATCAAGTCCAACCTATCATCCAACACCATCTAATCAACTAAACCATGGCACCAAGTGCCCCAGCCAGTCTCTTCCTAAACAGTGGTTTAGTTGATGGTGACTCCACCACCTCCCTGGGCAGCACATTCCAATGGCCAATCTCTCTTTCTATAAAGAACTTCTTCCTAACATCCAGCCTAATCCACCCTTGGTACAGCTTGAGACTGTGTCCTCTTCTTCTGATGCTGGTTGCCTAGGAGAAGAGAACAACCCCCACCTGGTTACAACTTCCCTTCAGGTAGTTGTAAAGAGCCATAAGGTCTGCCCTGAGCCTCCTCTTCTCCAGGCAAAAAACACCAGCTCTCTTAGCCTCTCCTCATAGGGCTTGTGCTCCAAACCCCTCACCAGCCTCACTGCTGAGTTATGATTTGATTTGGAAATATAACCTCTCTTTTGGGAAAGCCTGTTCGATATAGAAATGATCAAGAGGAGAGCCCATCAGAGACAGAAGCATTTGGTGCTGACTTGCCTTGTGATGACACTGATACACGACACTCTCAAAAGCACAGTTCTGAGCAAGGTGACCTGATTGGAACTGACAGCTCCTGTGTCTCACTGAAATCAGGTCAAAAGACAAGTGTGTGGGAAAAGCAAAGGCAAATGGAAAAACAGAAAGGTTGATGTAGTAATATTTCACTCTCTAGTGTCTAAAACATACACGCCTGAGGCAACAAAAGTGGAGGATGTTTTTTCTGTGCCTTTTGGTAAGCAAGCTACTAGGCTTCAAACATTCCTAATCTCTCATTTCACTAGGATTTTGGACAGGAATAGAATAGAATGGGATGGAATGGAATGGAATGGAATGGAATGGAATGGAATGGAATGGAATGGAATGGAATGCAATAGGAGCTGGTTGGAAAAGAAAGAACTTTAAGATCATCAAGTCCAACCTATCAGCCAACACCATCTAATCAATTAAACCATGGCAACAAGCACCCCATTCAGTCTCTTCCCAAACACCTCCAGTGATGGTGACTCCACCACCTCCCTGGGCAGCACATTCCAAGGACCAATCACTCTTTCTATGAAGAACTTCTTCCTAACATCCAGCCTAAACATCCCCTGGCACAGCTTGAGACTGTGTCCTCTAATAAGAATGCTGTTCAGTTGAGCACAAGCACTATGAGGAGAGGCTGAGGGAGCTGGGGTTGCTTAGCCTGCAGAAGAGGAGGCTCAGGGGAGACATTCTTGCTGTCTACAACTACCTGAAGGGAGGCTGTAGCCAGGTGGGGGTTGGTCACTTCTCCTAGGCAACCAGCACCTGAACAAGAGGACACAGTCTCAAGCTGCACCAGAGGAAGTTGAGGCTCAAGGTGAGGAGAAAGTTCTTCACAGAGACAGTTTTTGGCCATTGGAATGTGCTGCCCAGGGAGGTGGTGCTGTCCCCGTCCCCAGAGGTGTTAAAAAATGGACTGGACATGGCACTTGAAGCTGTGGTTTAGTCAGTCCTGAGGTGTTTGGTGACTTGATGATCTCTAAGGTATTTTCCAACCTTATTGATTCTATGATTCTATGATTCTATTCCACCTCAGCCTTTAGCACATTAACTGATGCATTATTAAACTACAGTTTATTGTATGAATTATGCATATATAATGAATAAATGCATATATTAATGTATATGTAATGTAGTAGCCAAATATTAAGGGAAATGATAAGCTTTCTAGATAACAATAAGTGCAAGCAAAATAAATGTAGAAACAGGAATGATATTATGCAGCTATTAACAAGAATCCATCTTTACAAATGAAAGGCTCTGATATTTGCCCAGATCAGAAATCCAATTTTACAGCACTGGGAGATAGGAAATTAAATGGGGTGCAGATTTCATCTGAACTGGTGTTAAAAGGTTAGCAGTGCTTAAAATTGATTAGTTACCAGGACCAGGCAGCCTACATCCCGGGCTGTGTGAAGTGTATTGGCCAGATGCTGCAGAAGCTTTAGGTGTCACTTTAGCAAACTCTCAGGCTAGGCAAGAGCTTCAGTGATTGCAAACTGGGGAGCATAACTCTGTTACAAGGCAGGCATCCCACAGTGTTACACAACAGAAAAGTTAAGAACAGTCCAGAAAATAAAGTAACATTAAAAACTCTTAAAACGACTTAGTAGATAGATCATACAGGCTCCATACCCAATGGATTCCTAAGAATTAGGATCTTGCTGGTCTGAGGGAGGAAAGGCCATGAATGGAATGGAATGGAATGGAATAGAATAGAATAGAATAGAATAGAATAGAATAGAATAGAATAGAATAGAATAGAATAGCACAAGCCCTATGAGGAGGGGCTGGGGGAGCTGGGCTTGCTTAGCCTGAAGAGGAGGAGGCTCAGGGGCTAACTCCTTGCTCTCTACAACTACCTGAACGGAGGTTGTAGCCAGGTGGGGGTTGGTCTCTTCTCCCAGATAACCAGAATCACAGAATCAAGTTTGGAAAAGACCTTTGAGATTATCAAGTCTAACCTAAGACCCAACACCATCTAATCAACTCAACCATGGCACTATGTCCATGTTTGAGGCCAGGATGATCCTCTCTTGCTCCTCTCAGATTTTCCCTACTCAAATTTGGATCTGCTGCCCATGTACTAGGACCAGAGAACCACTCATGGTAGAGCAGTGCAGCTCTCCTGCTGGAAGAACTCTCTCTCCTCTTTACTGTTCCTTGTAACTCATGCACTTGTACCTGGAGAACAAAGGGTTCCCATCTCATACTCATATTGTCTCCATACTCACACAGGGTTCATTGTGGCATGGACTGTTCCTGTTTAGCTCTAGGAGAGTTCAACTCTGCCAGCTAAACCCATTGGCTCCTCAGCCCAGCAGTGTCCTGGCTTCATACAGCCTGCTCTCAGAAGCAAACCCCTTCCCTCTACCCCCAGATAGGTGGGAAAACAACCCCCAAAGAAAACCTCTCTGGGCTGAGATCAAGAGTTTGCTGAGATGGTAACACTATACAATTACCTTAGCAGAAGGTGTGTGGGGTCTTTTTATTCATTGAACTTAATACTGGCCTATCAACATCATGTTTGGCTTTGCCAATAAATTATCTAATATCCAAGAAGAGTGGAACATCCTGAAAGGAGCCACATTAAGCATCCAGCAATCACTGAAAGTCAATAACTTTTATTTGAGTGTTATTCTAATCTCCACTCTTTCACAACCACACAGGTTTCACAGTCTGCCCCTTTTCTACCCCACCCACTTCATTTTCTCCCTTTTTCCCCTCAAATCCCACAGCACCTGGGCTCTGTTGGAGTCTCCTCCCACCCCAGGTGTGGCCACTTGGCCCTCCCCACCCACTCCCCTATTTAATCCCCCCAGGAACGGCAGAAGCCCCAAGTTGAGCCCATCTGGGCTGAGGATCCTCCTCTCATCGCTGGTGAGTGCCTCTGGTGCACACTGGGTGATGGTGGTGGTGACAACAAAGGCCGGGGGGCCTAGTGGCCCCCCGGTTGTTAGGAACATGATTGATGACTCCTCCAATACCATCCATGGGTGCTGGCTGGGCTTCCTTTCTGGGGCTGAGCTCCTCTGTGTGGTATCTTGGCTGGCTGAGGGTCTTGCCCCTGGCTATGGGATGGGTGCAAAATTGGTGTTGGCAAAGCAGGAGCTGTTTAGGCAGGGGGGAGGATGGTGTAGAGGGAGCTGGAGGTGCCTTGGGAAGATGAAGGGGGGTGGTGGGGGAGGCAAGGGGGTTAATCTAGATAACCTTTAGAGGGTATTTCCATCTCAGGTGATTCCATGATTCTATGACTCCATGATCTGCTGGACACACAGCAGGTGGACAAGATCACAAATGCTGTGACTAGGCACTTCTAGAGAAAGGACTGAACAACCAAGACCCACCAATGGCAATTCAGAGTTGAAAAGGTGACCTGCAAATCAGTCATTTGGAGATAGTGCTTCATATACACTTAGTGGCTATGTTGCCCTGAGAAGAAATGGAGGAAAAGATGGCCACTGATGAAGTCCATCAGAAGAGGAGAATGCTGCAGAGTAGCAGCAAGATACTAATGCTTAATATCCTCCATAATAAATAAATAAACAGGAAAGCCTAAAAAGAACCCCAACAGCCAATGCAAAACAGTGAAGTAAACCAAATCAGTCCAGAAAGACCTCGGATGTGGAGAAGCTGACTCCAGCTGTCAGCAGGTAAGGTATTAACTCAGAACATCATCTTTAAGTAAGGCACCAGAAAAGAGAAACACACACCACAATGTACAAGAAAACACAACTGGGAAAACTGATGGTGAATATGAATTGGATGGTATTTTCAAAGGCACTCTCTATGAATTTAGTACTTTCAAATGAATGGCAAAGGACTCTCAGCAGCCATGGGAGTTGAGTTAGCTCAGTGCTCAATACCTTTGAAAAGCTCTTTCTTTAGCACACAAAACCCTTGCAAAATCAATCATAGAAGAGAATTAACCAGGCTGGAAAAGACCCTCGAGATCATCAAGTCCAACCTATCACTCAACTCTATCTAATCAATTAAGCCATGGCACCAAGCAACCCATCCAGTCTCCTCCTAAACACCTCCAAGGATGGTGACTCCATCACCTCCCTGGGCAGCACATTTCAATGGCCAATCTCTCTTTCTGGGAAGAACTTCTTCCTAAAATCCAGCCTAAACCTCCCCTGGTGTAGCTTGAGACTGTGTCCTCTTGTTCTGGTGCTGGTTGCCTGGGAGAAGAGACCAACCCTCACCTGGCTACAACCTCCCTTCAGGTCTACGCTGAGCCTCCAGGCTGAACAACCCCAGCTCCCTCAGCCTCTCCTCACAGGGCTTGTGCTCCAAAACCCTCCCCAGCTTTGTTGCCCTTCTCTGGACATGTTCCAGCAACTCAACATCTTTCTTAAACTGAGGGGCCCAGAACTGGACACAGGACTCAAGGTGTGGCCGAACCAGTGCTGAGACTGCAGGCAGAATGACTTCCCTGCTCCTGCTGGCCCCATTATTCCTGATGCAGGCCAGGATGCCATTGGACTTCTTGGCCATCTGGGCACACTGATGGCTCATGTTCAGCCTACTATCAACCAGTACCCCCAGGTCCCTTTCTGCCTGGCTGCTCTCCAGCCACTCTGACCCCATCCTGTAGCACTGCATGGGGTTGTTGTGGCCAACGTGTGGAACCCAGCACTTAGATTTGTTGAATCTCCTGCCCTTGGACTCTGCCCATCAACAGAACCAGCAACAGAACAAGAGGACACAGTCTCAAGATGCAGCAGGGGAGGTTTAGACCTGGATGTTAGGATGTTTTCTAATCTGTTTAATTCTTTCAAGGGAGGAAAAGAAGAAAAAAACTAATTTTGAAGACAGGCAAAAACTTAGCACTGCTGCATTGATGAGGTCTGTGGTGACAGGTTGGACTTGATGATCTTTCAGGTCCCTTCCAACCTTGGTGATTCTGTGATTGCTGTGTCATTTTCATCTCTGCAAAATGTCACAGATGACAGTAGTAAAAGCAGCTTGTGACTGCTGACAAGGATGAATTCATTACTAGGATTAACAGCAGGAAAGAGAAGAAGTCTGAAAGGGCTAAGGACTGCTTAGATATTTGATCGAAACTCTTGATGCAAACTCACACTTGTGGCAGTTTAGGCTGGGTGCCTCCTGCTGCTGCCACACAAGATACACCTACGGTGTCCCGAGTGCCCTGCCCCGTGGGTGGGCACAGGAAGCTGCGTATTTCATTCCCATAATGTCCTGCTCCCTATAAATCCATCTGCAAGGTCTCACGCTTCCTCTTTCTTCCCTCTTCGCTCCTGTGGGAGATGGTTCCTATCTGGTAATGGAAGGGAAGTTATTTGGCTAGGTCTAATGCCAAGAGGAGAAGGGGGAAGGGCAATCTCAGATCTGGCCTGCTGAGATTAGCCTAACAGAGGTGGGGGAGGGGAAGAAGGAGCCCTGGGCATTTTGGGTATACCCTCAGGTAGGAAAAGGGAAATACTGGGATGCTGGGAACTGGGATTGTTTAGCCTGGAGAAGAGGAGGCTCAGGGGAGACCTCATTGCTCTCTACAACTACCTGAAAGGTTGCTGTAGCCAGGAAGGGGTTGGTCTCCTCTCTAGCAAGCAGCACCAGAACAAGAGGACACAGTCTCAAGCTGTGCCAGGGGAAGTTTAGGCTCAAGGTGAGGAAAAGTTTTTCACAGAGAGAGCCATTCATCATTGGAATATGCTGCCCAGGGTGGTGGTGGAGTCACCATCCCTGGAAATGTTCAAGAGGGGATTGGATGTGCCACTTGGTGCCATGGTTTAGTTGATTAGATGGTGTTGGGTGATAGGTTGGACTTGATGATCTTGAAGGTCTTTTCCAACCTGGCTGATTCTATTCTAAAGGATTTTTGTTGTCTCACTTTGGACATATTGTTGACTTGCTCACATTGATCTTCCCATCAACCCAAACCTGCAGATTCCTTTCTGCAGGGCTGTACTCCAGCCTTTTGTCCTCCCATTCACAAGTATATCCAGGATTACACCATCTCAGGTGAGGAATCTGCCCTTTGTCCTGCTTACATGACATGGCTGGTGACTGCCCAGCACTCTAATCTATTCAGATATCTCTATTAGGCTTTTCTACCCTTGAGGGAATCAACAGCTCATTCATTGAAGAGAACTGAGTCCTGGGGAGCAGATGGTTTTGGCTGTTTCTTTTAATCAGGAGCACAGGGTTAAGGAAAGAGACTGAGCATCAGTTCACGGCCTCCACTAGCTAAACCCTCTGCTTGAGACTGATGCATTATAAATCAGCTTTATTGCAGCTTAGTTTATCCTCCTGTAAAACAGGTAATTCAGAGCCAGACTGTCAGCTGTGAACTGGCACAGCTCCACTCAGTTTGCAGTCTCAGAAGGGGACACATGTGGCTGGAATAAAGCATCATGCATCCCTGGTGAAGAAGGCAGAGTGATTTCCATCACGATCCAGCTCATCGCACCCGTGTCTAAACAGATGGGTGTAGAGGTGAGAGGATGCTGCTCTGATCCAGATGTTGCACAGTTCTTCTTTAGATGAAATGGCAATGCAGCTTCAAGAAAGGATCCATCAAATGCCTGGCATTTATTTCTCTACCTCATGAAGGCAATCAAGTTTTATTAATCCTGGCTAACCAGGCCTTTACTCTTGATAACAGCCTGGTATTGTCCAGGCTTGTCTGTGAAATGTTCTTGGTTTCCAAATACTGGTTTTGCTGTTGTTGGAATAAACAATCCCCCACAATGCTCTCCCAAACTATGTTTAGGAAGTGAAATTACAAAATCAAACAAAAACAACCTCTTGAAGTCAGGCAGAATGTAAACATGCACACAGCTAACAAGAAAGCTTCACTTCACTAATATCAATTGAGTATATGAATTGAATAGCCTTCATGATTTTCTGCCCAGTTAACAGAACCCCAAAACCATTCTCAGGTCAAGACTTTCTAGTCCAGGATCTTCCTTGGCAGAACCTTAAGATATCCTGCTCCAGCAGAGAAATAGAAACAAGTGTCTGTTTTACATGGCTGGCCTCCTGGTCTTAGTATCATAGTATCAGTCAGGGTTGGAAGGGACCACAAGGATCATCTAGTTATATTATAATAATAATAAACCAGGTTGGAAGAGACCTTCAAGATCATCATGTCCAACCCATCAACCAATCCAACCCACCTAAACAACTAAACCATGGCATCAAGCACTTCATCAAGTCTCCTCCTGAACACCTTCAATGATGGTGACTTCACCACCTCCCCAGGCAGCCCATTCCAATGGGCAGTCACTCTCTCTGTAGAGAACTTCTTCCTAACATCCAGCCTAAACCTCCCCTAGTGCAGCCTGAGACTGTGTCCTCTTGTTCTGGTGCTGGCTACCTGGGAGAAGAGACCAACATCCACCTGTCTACAACTTCCTTTCAGGTAGTTGTAGAGAGCAATAAGGTCACCCCTGAGTCTCAAGCCCCCTGCCACAGGCAGGGACACCCCACACTAGATCAGGCTTCCCAGAGCCTCATCCAGCCTGGGCTTAAACACCTCCAGGGATGGGGCCTCAACCACCTCCCTGGACAACCTATTTCAGGGCTTCACCATTCTCATGGGGAAGAACTCCCTCCTCATGTCCAGCCTCAATCTCCCCACCTCCAGCTTCATTCCATTCCCCCTAGTCCTAGCACTACCTGAGATCCTGACAAGTCCCTCCCCAGCCTTCTTGGAGGCCCCTTTCAGATACTGGAAGACCACAATTAGGTCACCTTGGAGCCTTCTCTATTCCAGACTGAACAGCCCCAACTCCTTCAGTCTGTGCTCACAGGAGAGGTGCTCCAGCCCTCTGCTCATCCTTGTGGCCCTTCTCTGGACACGTTCCAGCACATCTTGACCCAGAATAAGGATCAGTGGCTTAGTTTTATTAATGTCTCCAAAGAATTTTAGCATTTCCACACGGTTTCAATGGTTTCTACAGCTGCCACAAGAAGAAATGAATACACAGGATGCAATATTAATAATAGGTGATGTTTTAGAATGTAAAAATAGAATATCCTTTGGAGTCATTCCATATATATTTTTGAAAGGACTTGAACAATTCATGGATGGTACAGGAGACCTCTAGAAATCTTACCTGTCACAAGCTGTTGTCCAGCTAGTCCTACTGGAACCATCCCCAGATTATTCATAGCTGTAGCCCAGGCTGTTGGATCAGTGACTGACATGTTCAGTTGTGTGGTATCTATAGCTATGCTTCCCAAACCATCAGCTGCTGCAAGAAAAGAAACGCACTCTAAGTAGAATAGTCTAAGACATTTTTATCCAAACCCTTCATTGAGAATAAGATATCATAAACTCTGCTTATTTTCAGTTTGTTTGGTTTCTGAATTATGATGAATCTTTTAGACCATTGATAATACTGCTTGGTATTACATAGCAAAACATAAGAGGCTGAGGGAGCTGGGGTTGCTTATCCTGGAGAAGAGGAGGCTCAGGGAAGACCTTCTTGCTCTCTTCAACTGCCTGAAGGGAGTTTGTAGCCAAGTGCAGGTTGGTCTCTTCTCCCAGGCAACCAGCACCAGAACAAGAGGACACAGTCTCAAGCTGTGCCAGGGGAGGTTTGGGCTGGATGTTAGGAACAAGTTCTTCCCAGAAAGAGAGATTGGCCATTGGAATGTGCTGCCCAGGGAGGTGGTGGAGTCACCATCACTGGAGGTGTTTAGGATGAGACTGGATTGGGTGCTTGGTGCCATGGTTTAATTGATCAGATGGTGTTGGGTGATAGGTTGGACTCAATGATCTCAAAGGTCTTTTCCAACCTGGCTAATTCTATTCCTATTCTATTCTAACATTGCAAACATTCCACTGGCATGCAATGAAAGAAGAGAGATTCATGCTAGCTATATGGAAAATCTTTTCACCATGAGAACAGCAGTGGAACATGATGTGGAGTCACCAGCTTTCAAGACTCAAATAGGTAGAGTCCTGAACAGCTGGTCTGAACCTACAGCTATCCTTGCTTTGGCCAGGAGGTTGAACTAAAGACCTTCCTGAATGAATAAAGACGACCTGAATGAATTGCCCTGCAATCCTCTGATTTAATTTAATTCTATATTATCTGTGGCAATTCGTCAGAAAGCTGTGACAACCAAACACACCTTATGAAAAGATCTGTTTTCCATTAGGAACAATGTGGGTTTCTTGGTAAAGATTTAAGATAAATAGAATAGAATTAACCAGGTTGGAAGAGACCTTTGAGATCATTGAGTGCAACCTATCACCCAACACCATCTAATCAAGTAAACCATGGCACCAAGCACCCCATCCAGGCTCTCCTTAAACACCTCCAGTGATAGTGATTACACCACCTCCCTGGGCAGCCCTTTCTGGGAAGAACTTCTTCCTAACATCCAGCCTAAACATCCCCTGGTGCAGCCTAAGGCTGTGTCCTCTTGTTCTGGTGCTGGTTGCCTGGGAGAAGAGACCAACCTCTGCCTGGCTACAACCTCCCTTCAGGCAGTTGTAGACAGCAAGAAGTTCTCCCCTGAGCCTTCTCCAGGCTAAGCAACCCCAGTTCCCTCTGCCTCTCCTCACAGGGATGTGCTCCAAACCCCTCCCCAGCTTTGCGGCCCTTCTCTGGACACCTTCCAGCAACTCAACATCTTTCCTAAACTGAAGGGCCCAGAACTGGACACAGGACTCAAGGTGTGGCCTAACCAGTGCTGAGTCCAGGGGCACAATGACTTCCGTGCTCCTGCTGGCCACACTGTTCCTGATCCAGGCCATGATGCCATTGACCTTCCTTGCCACCTGGAACTAGATCATCTTTGAGGCCTCTTCCAACCTTGGTGATTCTTTGATTCATTATGGGAGATAACAAGTTTTGTTGTAAAAAGAGAAGAGACTTATCATGGCTATAGCGGATCAAATAACTAAGGGACGGTACCTTTCTGACAGTTAACCCCCAAACACCAGGTTTGATCGTACATTTGTGCTTCCCTCTTCCCCAGTCACAGCTGAAATCAGCCCTCTCCAGCTGCTTTCCTATGACCTTTGCAGATCTGAGATATTTACCGGCAGCCATTGCTTTTTCCCCAGTTCCTTTTGCTCCTGTTAGACTTCTTCAGCTAGGAATAATTCACTACTGTATTAGCAGCATCTTGAGATGGGACGTCAGTAAGTGCAGGATCCACACACAGCTCATTAGGCTCTGAAAGAGAAGAGGCAAAATCAGCAACCAAGTGCCACAATCTGAACATACCTGCAGAACAACAGACAGCTTTGGGAATCTACTCGAAGCTCTGGCCCATTCTGGCTGGCTTGCCAGCCCAAGCCTCCTTGCACACATTTAGTGGCTACTGTAGAGGTGTTTCAGTGAATTCTCATCCTTGCCTGCTGAACAAACAGTGCCATGTATGAACCTGTCAGACTGCTGCAAAGCTCCTCACAGATTAGGTCTTATCAGTAGCTGCGCAGCATCCTCAGCATGAAGGCAGCAGCTGAAAGAGCATGTTAGGGGATGAATATGGTTTCATTTAAAAAAATTAAAACAAAAAAAAACAATTAACTGCTGATGCAAGTTTCAGGGAAACAGTCTCCTGTTCTGAGCTGAAAGGAGAAAAAACAATTACCCTGCAATGAATTGAATAGCATTAACCAGGTTGGAAAAGGCCTTTGAGGTCATCAACTCCAACCTATCATCCAACACTCTCTATGAATTTAATACTTTCAAATGAATAGAAAGGGACTCTCAGCAGCCATGGGAGTTGAGTTAGCTCAGTGCTCGATACCTTTGAAAAGCTCTTTCTTTACCACACAAAACCCTTGCAAAATCAATCATAGAATAGAATTAACCAGGCTGGAAAAGACCTTGGAGATAATGGAGTCCAACCTATAACCAAACAGCATCTAATCAACTAAACCATGGCACCAAGCAACCCATCCAGTCTCCTACTAAACACCTCCAGGGATGGTGACTCCACCACCTCCCTGGGCAGCACATTTCAATGGCAAATCACTCTTTCTGGGAAGAACTTCTTCCTAACATCCAGCTTCAACCTCCCCTGGTGCAGCTTGAGACTGTGTCCTCTTGCTCTGGTGCTGGTTGCCTGGGAGAAGAGAGAAACTTCCACCTGTCTACAACTTCCCTTCAAGTAGTTGTAGAGAGCAAGAAGGTCTCCCCTCAGCCTCCTCTTCTCCAGGCTAAGCAACCCCAGCTCCCTCAGCCTCTCCTCATAGGGCTTGTGGTCCAAACCCTTCCCCAGCTTTGTTGCCCTTCTCTGGACACTTTCCAGCAAGTCAACATCTTTATTTAGAATAAACCTTTATTTAGAATAAACCAAACCAGGTTGGAAGAGACCTTCAAGATCATCGCATCCAACCCATCAACCAATCCAACCCACCCAAACAGCTAACCCATGGCACCAAGCACCCCATCAAGTCTCCTCCTGAACACCTCCAATGATGGCGACTCCACCACCTCCCCAGGCAGCCCATTCCAATGGGCAATTTCTCTTTCTGTATAGAACTTCTTCCTAATATCCAACCTGAACCTCCCCTGGCGCAGCCTGAGACTGTGTCCTCTTGTTCTGGTACTGGCTGCCTGGGAGAAGAGACCAACCTCTGCCTGTCTACAACCTCCCTTCAGGTAGTTGTAGAGAGTGATAAGGTCACCCCTGAGAAGAGGAGACTCAATCTTTCCTAATCTGAGGGGCCCAGAATTGGACACAGGACTCAAGGTGTGGCCTAACCAGTGCTGAGTCCAAGGGACGCAATGACTTCCCTGCTCCTGCTGGCCACACTGTTCCTGATGCAGACCAGGATGCCATTGGCCTTCTTGGCCACCTGGGAATTTTCAAGTAACCAGTACAGTAAGTTAAAAAGCATTTTGTTCAAATCTACAGTGGGTCTATTTAAAAGTCAATATTTATCAGCTCTTAAGCCTTGAATTTGCAATTCCAATTCTTATTTGATCTCCACTATTCATTATACATAACATAAAATCATCTCATGATAAATCTGGCTTTTAAATGACGCCTATAAACACCAAACAAACATTGAATGAACGTCCTCTGCAGGGAATAGGACTAAACAGAAGGCAAGCCACCTGAGATTTATGTCAACTTTTTAAACCCTGGCTGTTTCCTGATCAGCTTTGTAAACTTGTACTTAGCTCTTTCCTGCTAAGGCTATGAACTTCTGACCACAAACATCTGTTTCAAGGTTAGAGTTGGATGAATAATTCCTTGTCAATAAGTTATTCCTCACACAGTGCAGTTCCCCCCACTCCTCCCTCGTTGTTTATATGAATCATTCCCAAATCAATCCTAATTCACAAACACATGCTGAATAGGCCAGATGAGAGTGGGTCACTTCTTCCTGGAACTGGGAGCCTTATGGCCTTGATAATAATTATAATAATAATAAACCAGGTTGGAAGAGACCTTCAAGATCATCGTGTCCAACCCATCAACCAATCCAACCCACCTAAACAACTAACCCATGGCACCAAGCACCCCATCAAGTCTCCTCCTGAACACCTCCAATGATGGTGACTCCACCACCTCCCCACGCAGCCCATTCCAATGGGCAATCATGTCTGAAAACCAACAGCAATCAAATGCCTCTTCAGACTTTGCTATGTGCTAGTTCCTTGTACCCACAAAGCATCACCCTGACTACTGGGGAGCAAGGAGGTGCTGCCTCATGGCTTTGGGGCAAAGGTGTCATAGATGGAGATGGACTATTGGCATAAAGGGCAGAAAGTGGTTGTTGAACTCTCTCTGCCAACCCTTCTCCCTGTTTCAGTGCCTTGTGAAGTGTGCACCGAGTGACATAATGAGGTCTGCTGCTGAGCTCTACACTTTCTTCACCCCAAATCAACACTGCAGTTGTACTGGCTTTGCCAGAAATGGGAGCTGCTTGATAAAGAATCAGATATTGAACTAGATCTCTGCCTACCTCAGCCTATCAAGAATTAATAGATTAGTTTGGTGTTTGCCTTCTACTAGATTCTTCACCTGTTTCAGATTTTGGAATAGAATAGAATAGAATAGAATAGAATAGAATAGAATAGAATAGAATAGAATAGAATAGAATAGAATAGAATAGACCAGGTTAGAAAAAACCTTCAAGAAAATCGTGTCCAACCCATCACCCAACACCATCTAATCAATTAAACCATGGCATCAAGCACCCCATCCAGTCTCCTCCTAAACACCTCCAATGATGGTGACTCCACCACCTCCCTGGGCAGCACATTCCAATGGCCAATCACTCTCTCTATGAAGAATTTCTTCCTAACATCCAGTCTAAACCTCCCCTGGTACAGCTTGAGACAGTGTCCTCTTGTTCTGGTGCTGGTTGCCTGGGAGAAGAGACCACCCCCCACCTGGCTACAACCTCCTTTCAAGGAGTTGTAGAAAGCAAGAAGGTCTCCCCTGAGTCTCCTTCTCTCCAGGCTAAGCAACCCCAGCTCCCTCAGCCTCTGCTCATAGGGCTTGTGCTCTAAACCCCTCCCCAGCTTTGTTAACCTTCTCTGGACACATTCCAGCAAGACAATATCTTCCCTAAGCTGAGGGGCCCAGAACTGGACACAGGACTCAAGGTGTGGCCTAACACGTGCTGTGTACAGGGGGAAAGTTACCTCCCTGCTCCCTACTTTCATGAATTAGCCACATGCATTTGTTGAAGTCCTTGCAAAGGAGAAAGAACATAAAGCAGAGTCAGTGGGTTAATCAGTCAAATTCTTGCTGCCCTATGCCACTCACTCTGTCCAATGTGCCATGAAATCTTTGCTCAAAACATACTCTCATAGCCCATGCTGACACTGTGCATCTTTGCTTTCTCTCTGGCCATCAAGTTTACTGTTTTATCAGCAGGACATGGATGCAGTGCAGGTTAAATCAGGGCAAAAGCACAAAAGAGTGTGTGAAGTGCCTAAAGTGGAACTAGTCCTATCTAACCAAGAACTGCTGCAAGCTATTTTGTCAGTGGCAGAGAGCTGAATAACAAGCGTAAATGCACCTATGAACACTGAATAATTTGCAGCAAGATGTAGGCAGAACTAATGCTATATCCTGAAGGACACAGAGTGTATAAACCAGCTTCTTTAAGAACATTAATTGTGAATATCCCTTCGGCTGACAACTCACCAGTTACATTAACACAGAGAAGCATAATATGGCCAAAATAATCTCACAGGGATTTCACACTTGATTTAGACTCAAACATTAGCTTTTGTTTAAAAGCTTGAAAGTTCAGAAAAGTAAAATTTCACTAATACTTGAAGTAAAATCATCACTGGGCAAATGTCAGCATTTCTTGTATGGCTCAGACACTGCACTACTACAGCCCTTCACTTGTGTCCAGTTCCGGGCCCCTCAGTTTAAGAAGGACATTGAGACATTTGAATGTGTCTCAAGTAAAGGCAAAGAGGCTGTTGAGAGGCCTCGAGCACAGCCCTGTGAGGAGAGGCTGAGGGAGCTGGGACTTTTTAGCCTGCAGAAGAGAAGGCTCAGGGGAGACCTTCTTGCTCTCTACAACTACCTGAAAGGAGGTTGTAGGCAGGTGGGGGTTGGTCTCTTCTCCCAGGCAACCAGCATCAGAACAAGAGGACACAGTCTCAAGCTGTGCCAGGGGAAGTTTAGGCTGGAGGTGAGGAGAAAGTTCTTCACAGAGAGAGTTGTTAGCCGTTGGAGTGTGCTGCCCAGGGAAGTGGTGGAGTCAGCTTCCCTAGAGATGTTCAAGAAGGGACTGGATGTGGCACTTGAAGCCATGGTTTAGTAGTCATGAGGTGTTGGGTGACAGGTTGGACTTGATGATCTTTGAAGGCTTTTCCAACCTTATTGATTCTGTGATTCTATGACACTGGAAACAAAACAATCCATGGAAACAAACAAACCCACTCACCAGGCCATATGAAAAACAAAGAGCTGTGCTTGATGAGAACCACATTTCGTAGCAAGGATTCCTGCTTTCTTAAAGGTAAAGGGAATCACTGTAATACTGGATTAACAGGCAAGACAGCACAAGCTTATGCAAGGATTCTGTGCATCCTGAGCAGACATTAATCAACACCACTTCACTGACAGCACACCTTTAGGAAGCCTTCCTGATTTATAATTCATTATTACTCCTCTAGGCATTAATGACCTGAAGATATATGTAAAAGAAATGTGTGTTTCTAAACACTTCTGCAGGGATGTGGCTTTACTCCAGAGGAGCAGCTTCAGAAGCAAATAAACCCCTACTCCTCATTTACAGGAGCAAACATATAAAATCTTCTGGGCTCTGCTGTTCCTTGAGGTTTGGGGGGGGGCAAGCATGTTAATACAAGCTTTGTTATCTGAGAGCCTCTGATGAAGGAAATTTCAGTGCAAACACCTTGTGAAGCGATTCCATGTGACTCCTTTTTGTGGCCTCTCTTTTGGCAGCCAAAATGCAAGTACCAGTTCTTGGATGGTGGATTGTGGGAGACACTCAGACTTTCCCCAGACAGATTGTCAGGAAGATAAAGCACCCTCAAGTCCATACCAATGAGCACTTCACAGTCATAGCAGTCATAGCAGATTGTACTTAGTACGCATATTTTATACCAGGCAATTAAATGCAGTTACCCAAATGAATACAGAAGTCGGTTATATATTGTGCATCAATTATCGCAGGCAATGAATGCCACGAGACAAAGAAATTAACACAGCATAAAACTAATTCAATAACACAGCAGATTGCTAAGTTAAAATCCTACCCTTTAGATATCCATAACAACACAGACGATGAATGAAGACGTGGAGCAAGGCTGATTAAATGCATCACTGTAACGAGGCTCTGTGGAGAGCCCAGGTCAGCAGCTGGCCCTGGGATGAAAGATGGAAGTTGTCTGTCTGCCTCTGACACCAACCTACTGAGTGGCCTCCAGGCATTTCACCTGTTTGTCTAATTTTAGTGACCACTAAATCATAGAATCATAGAATCAATAAGGTTGGAAAAGACCTCAGATATCATCAAGTCCAAGCTGTCACCCAACACCTCAGGACTAACTAAATCATGGCACCAAATGCCACGTCCAATGCCCTCTTGAACATCTCCAGTGATGGTGACTCCACCACCTCCCCAGGCAGCATATTCTAATAGCTAACAATTCTGTCTATGAAGAACTTTCTCCTCATCTCAAGCCTAAACCTCCCCTGGTGCAGCTTGAGACTGTGTCCTCTTGTTCTGGTGCTGGTTGCCTGGTAGAAGAGACCAACCCCCACCTGGCTACAACATCCCTTCAGGTAGTTGTAGAGAGCAAGAAGGTCTCTCCTGAGCCTCCTCTTCTTTAGGCTAAAAAATCCCATCTGCCTCAGCCTCTCCTCATAGGGCTTGTGCTCGAGGCCTCTCCCCAGATTTGTTAACCTTCTCTGGACAAGAATCTTCCAAGGAAAAGCCTGATGCCGTCAACCTTTTGAAATCCAGGACTATGAGGAGCAAAGGCACTAAATGATACTGGTGCCAGTTCTTGAGACAACACAGACAGGAAGGAGCAATGTGATGTCTGGTGAACTGTTGCATCGAGGCAAGTTCTCCAGTTCTTAACAGAACAGCGTGTGCAAAGTGTTTGCTACTGTTCACTGTGACTCATAGGACAGCAGTCATTAGGTTGGCCACGCTCGAACTGACCTGCTGAGGTACAGGTGATTTACCAGGCTAGCTCCAGCTGTCATTGCAAATACATCAAGTGTTTTGCACTGGTTCTTCCCAGGGATTTTATTTCTCCATCTGAAAACTGGATTCTCAGTAAAGAAGGAAGAAAATAAAAGAAGCTAGATGGTTTAGGTGATTAGATAGGGTTGGCTGATTGGTTGGACTTGATGATCTGGAAGGTCTCTTCCAACCTCATTGATTCTGTGAAGGACTGGCTGTCAGTCACAGTGCCTTTCTTCTTGACTATCTTAGGAAGAAACAATGAATATGAAACACTTGTGCCATAGTCACCTTAGAATCATAGAATCAATGAGGTTGGAAAAGAACTCAAAGATCATCAAGTCCAATGTGTCACCCAAGACCTCAGGACTAACTAAACCATGGCACCAAGTGCCTCGT
This sequence comes from Melanerpes formicivorus, assembly GCF_026170545.1. NCBI lineage: Eukaryota > Metazoa > Chordata > Aves > Piciformes > Picidae > Melanerpes > Melanerpes formicivorus. The sequence goes on from NW_027142453.1 coordinate 1,872,482, forward strand.
CCAGTCTATTCCTAAACACCTCCAGTGATGGTGACTCCACCACCTCCCTGGGCAGCCCATTCCAAGGACCAGTCACTCTTTCTATGAAGAACTTCTTCCTAACATCCAGCTTAAACCTCCCCTGGCACAGCTTGAGCTAACAAGTCAATCACAGCCATACTGGGTAAGACTAAGATAACTCAGAGAAAGACCACAATATATTTACAGTTCCTCTCTACATGTAACAAAGCCAATTTGCACAAAATACATTTTCTGGAAGAGCTGCTCATTTGAGATGCTGCACTACTTAAATCCTCTGCCCCAGCACTTCTTGAACACAACACGTGGTACACGCAGAGGCCAGATTTCCCTTTGAAAGCAGAACCCTGGAAGACTTCAGTACTGAAAAACAAAGCAAAGAATCAGCCCAAGGTCTTCCAAGATAAACAGGTATTCTCTTGTGATGTTCCTTGAAAGGTCACCTGCTAATATTTCATGCCTAGCTCCAGACTTCACTGGCACCTCAGAGCACAGATTTAGCAGGTCACAAATGCGCTTTTTCTTTTGTGTGCAGTTTAGCAGCTGCAGCCTGAATATGCCGAAGTCTATGAATAACAGAATCTGGAGGCACATTAAGCAAAGCATTACAGAAGTCCAGCTTAGTGATTGAAAAAGCACATGCACTTCCAAAATCAGCTGGAAGGGGGAAAAAAAAAGAAGAAGAATAAAAAAAAACAACTTTGCAGACAAGCAATGCAGCAGAGCCTTGATGAAAACAGGCCCTGATTATTCCTTCAACACAAAACGCTGTCGTGAATTGATGGTTGTGTCTCGGTTTTCCCTCTGCCAAGGTACCTTGCAATTGCGAATCGCTTGCTTCCGGTTTAAAGAGGGCTGTGGTGCACTGGCTGAATTAGACCAATCCTTCCTTTAAATGTCTTCATTTCACAGAATCATAGAATCAACAAGCTGGGAGAAGAAACAATGAATATGAAACGCTTGTGCCATAGTCATCTTAGAATCATAGGATCAATAAGGTTGGAAAAGACCTCAGAGATCATCAAGTCCAAGCTGTCACCCAACACCTCAGGACTAACTAAACCATGGCTTCAAGTGCCACATCCAATCCTTTTTTGAACACCCCCAGGGATGGAGACTCCACCACCTCCCTGGGCAGCACATTCTAATGGCCTATCACTCTTTCTGGGAAGAACTTTCTCCTCACCTCAAGTCTAAACTTCCCCTGGAACAGCTTGAGACTGTGCTAGGAAGAAGTTCTGTACAGAGAGAGTGATTGCCCATTGGAATGCGCTGCCCGGGGAGGTGGTGGAGTCACCATCATTGGAGGTGTTCAGGAGGAGACTTGATGGGGTGCTTGGTGCCATGGTTTAGTTGATTAGGTGGGTTGGATTGGTTGATGGGTTGGACATGATGATCTTGAAGGTCCCTTCCAACCTGGTTTATTCTATTCTATGCTCTTGTTCTGGTGCTGGTTGCCTGGGAGAAGAGACCAACCCCCACCTGGCTACAACCACCCTTCAGGTAGTTGTGGACAGCAATAAGGGCTCCCCTGAGCCTCCTCTTCTCCAGCCTAAACAATCCCAGCTCCCTCAGCCTCTCCTCATAGGGCTTGTGCCCAAGACCACTCCCCAGCCTCATTGCCTTTCTCTGGATACTTTCAAGTGTCTCAATGTCCTTCTTAAATTGAGGGGCCCAGAACAGGACACAGGACTCAAGATGTGGCCTAAACAGTGCTGAGTACATGGGCCCAATGACTTCCCTGCTCCTGCTGGCCACAATTATTGATTCAGGGCAGAATGCCATTGGCCTTCTTGGCCACCTGGGCACACTTCTGGCTCATGTTCAGCCAGTTGTCAACCAGTACTCCCAGGTCCCTTTCTGCCAATGCAACCATTTTCATATTTTTTAAATACTCTTTCATCATTGGAACAATTTGTGACAAGAGTTGACATCTAAGTGTCCTTGGGTAAGTGCCTGGGTGATGCGCAGAGCACATTTTCTGCAGAGTACTGAAGCGATCTGAAGTCGTATTGATCAACATTTTAAGCACAGCCATCAAATATTTCCTCAGTGATGGCTGGGAGTGAAACTGTAGAAAAGAGGTTTAGGTTTGTTTAGTGCTGCTATTATTATTATTATTATTATTATTATTATTATTATTATTATTATTATTATTATTATTATTATCTGTTTGTTTATTTGTTTTATTCAAGGTTTCTGGTGAAAAATTCTTCTTAAGAGAAAAAACCACTGCCTTTTCTATCAACTTACATCTGTCCTCACTCTCAAAGCTGCCACCCCCTGTTAGCACATCATGCTTAGATTCTTTACTCCAGCTACCAGCTCTAAACTGGTAGTGTGTTCCCTCTTCTCATTTATCTTGTATTCCTTCCATTCACACCGAATCACAGAATCACCAAGGTTGGAAGAGACCTCCAAGATCATCAAGTCCAACCTGTCACCACAGACCTCATGACTAAACCATGGCACCAAGTGCCACGTCCAGTCCCCTCTTGAACACCTCCAGGGATGGTGACTCCACCACCTCCCTGGGCAGCCCATTCCAATGGCTAATGACTCTCTCAGTGAAGAACTTTCATTCCTGTTAGTATATCTCCTGTCCTTCTCCATTTACCTCACAAGACTCTTTCTTGCTTTTCTTTGCTGTGTTTTTGGTTTGTTGTTGGTTGGTTGTTGTTGTTTCCATCCACTGACTCTGCGCTTCCCCTTACAATGAAGTCACATTTTGTACCTTACTCTGCCCCAGGCCATTCCTTCATCCAAATATCTTTTCACAGCCAAGAGAGCATTGTTTATTACAGTGCTTTGTTTTGTTAGGGGAAGGGGGATTCACCTTACTGAACTTCAGCCAGTGCAGATGTTGATGCTTGAGCTTTCCTGACGTCCTCATTGACAATGTGGAGAACCAGATACTCCTGACAACCTGTTTCAGACACCTGGCATTTCACTAGGCAATGAAACCACGTTGAGATATGTGCCTTGCTTCTCTGCCTGGAAGACTATGCTGCAGTTTTGAATATGGACATCTGCTTTGCCAGACACTCATGGGATGAGATGAGCAGGGCTGAGTGAATTGTGCCTTTGGAACTCGACTACCACTCATCTACCTGCATGCCATATGAATCCCAGCAAGACACTCAGACCCAAGGGACTCAGCTACCTCTCCTGTTATTTGTCTGTCTGAAAACTCCCACACAGCAAACCTCAGATGAGCAGGAATCATGAGTCAGTTTGAAATAAACCATGATAATGTCCCCAGATATAGATAGCTATGGATATTCAGAGAGAGAGAGAGCTGGTTTGCTTTCTGATTGTTTTTGTGTGTGTCCATCCCCAGTGAATATGCCAACATATGACTATTAGTGTTTGACAAGGGGAGCTGCCCACTTAAACATACTTCCTACGACTGTGATGCCCTGCATCCACTTGTTCTCTGGAGAGAAAAATCATCCTGGATCTTTCCTTCCTCATCTCCTCACTCCCATTTCTTTACCTGACACAACTCCTTTGCTCCTTGTAGACTAGACTAGACTAGACTAGACTAGAATTAACCAGGTTGGAAAAGACCTTTGAGATCATCGAGTCCAACCTATCACCCAACACCATCTGATCAATTAAACCATGGCACCAAGTGCCCCATTAAGTCACTTCTTAAACACTTCCAGTGATGGTGACTCCACTACCTCCCTGGGCAGCCCATTCCAATGGCCAACCACTCTTTCTGTGAGGAATTTCTTCCTAACATCCAGCCTAAACCTCCCCTGGTGCAGCTTGAGACTGTGTCCTCTTGTTCTGGTGCTGGTTGCCTGGCAGAACAGACCAACCCCCACCTGGCTACAACCTCCCTTCAAGTAGTTGTAGAAAGCAAGAAGGTCTGCCCTGAGCCTCCTCTTCTCCAGGCTAATCAACTCCAGCTCCCTCAGCCTCTCCACATGTGGCTTGTGCTCCAAACTCCTCACCAGCTTTCTTGCCCTTCTCAAGGCAGACCATGCACCTCTCTCAGCTATCAGAGCCTCCTATTTCTGCTCATTAGCTCTGGCCAGGCTGCTGCTAGCTTTCTTTATTCTTCATGCAATGCCTGGGGGCAGCATCTAATTTTATTAAGAAGAACAGCTACAGGGAGTTTCCCTGTCCTTTCCCTTTCCCCAGGTTGTTTACCGTGGGTAAATGAGGGGAACAAAGAAGATTTTCCACCTTCCACAGGACGGAACAGAGCTTCCAAGCTCTTTCTGCTCCCTCAGATCTGTTAGGTTTTAGCAGAGTTTCGAAGTTGCTAAACAGGGACAAGAATTTCATCTGGTTTATGAACAGTTGTGCATGGGATTACTAACAAGTTACAGCAGGGCTGCAAATTTAGGGCTATCACATACTCTGTGGGTGTAGTATTCTTCAGAGGACACTTGGGACACCTTGCTTTTCCATTAAAGGAGAAGCAATCCTGTGTTTAACACAAGGTCAGAGCAGGAGAAGAGCAATTACTGTGCATCAGCTATGATCATGCAACAAAACTATTTTTAGTCTTCCCTATTGTAACTAGCTTTCAGAGGACGGGGCAGAGGAGGCTCGAGCAGCAGATCAGGGTGAATACAATGATGCTAAAAATTGTCCCCCCAGGTAGTCTTGCTGTACCTTTACCCAACCAACAACTCTTCCATTCTGCTTTGCCTGAGTGCTTTCTCCTATTTCAGGGCAGGAAATCATGTGGATTTTCCCTCAGGCCAGGCTAAAACCTATTAGAGGCCTAGGTGCCCCTTGTTCTGTAATTGGACTGATGCTGGCTTTAGCCAGGAAGCCTTCAGGCAGGAATGTCAGTGAATCAGTGATGCTCTGAGATCCAGGAGCAAGCCACCCCACTGCCAGGCTTCTGCATAGTACCTCCTGCAGCCATACTTCCAAACCTTTTGAGACATTTAAAGTGCTACTGTCATGTAAAATCAGGAATACTGATGATGATGCTGTTAATATCCTCCTCTCTCCTCATGCAGGTCCTCCACTTTCACATAGTAAATAATCCTTCCACCCACCACTTTCCAAAGTGTTGTAGGTTTGTTTGTCTGGTGTGAATTATAAGCTCTTCAGGGCAGAGAATTTCCCTTTATCTGTGTTGGTAAAGTACAATGTAAATTTACTGTGCTGTATAAATATTTTCTAATAACAAGGGCAATAACAAGAATAATGTATTTACTTTACTCTTACTTCACTGCAACACAGTACTTCCAGTCTTCAAGATACAATCAGAAACAATCCAAACTCAACAAGATCATAGAATCAGAGAATCAATAAGGTTGGAATAAACCTCAGAGATCATCAAGTCCAACCTGTCACCCAACACCTCAGGACTAACCATGGCTTCAAGTGTCACATCCAATCCCGTCTTGAACACCTGCAGGGACGGTGACTCCACCACCTCCCTGGGCAGAACATTCCAATGGCCAATCACTCTTTCTGGGAAGAACTTTCTCCTCACCTAGAGCCTAAACTTCCTCTGGTGCAGCTTGAGACTGTCTCCTCATGTTCTGGTGCTTGTTGCCTGGGAGAAGAGACCAACCCCCACCTGGCTACAACTTCCCTACAGGGAGTTGTAGAGAGCAAGAAGGCCTCTCCTGAGCCTCCTCTTCGCCAGGCTAAGCAACCCCAGCTCCCTCAGCCTCTCCTCATAGGGCTGTGCTCCAGACCTCTCCCCAGCCTTGTTGCCCTTCTCTGGACATATTCAAGTGTCTCAGTATCCTTCTTAAATTGAGGGGTCCAGAACTGGACACAGGACTCAAGGTGTGCCCTAACCTGTGCAGAGTCCAGGGGCACAATGACCTCCCTGCTCCTGCTGGCCACACTATTCCTGATGCAGGCCAGGATGCCATTGGCCTTCTTGGCCACCTGGGCAGACTGCTGGCTCATGTTCAACAACATTGACGACAAAAATATTTACAGAGCCTTTAACTATGAAGCAGAAGCCTGAACTGGCTGTGTGAAGCTTTGGTAAATTAGTTACTTATATTCATAAGTAGCAATTGCTACTGAAGGAAACATCCTTGCAAATTGGCCCTCTGGAAAATATAAAGCAGAATGTAACCAGTGTAAACCAGCATAGGACTGCTTCACATGTGTATTATAAGGGTCACAAATAGCTTTCTGGTTACTTTTTAAACAAATGCAGTGTTAATACTTTCTCTGCAACATTATGAATAAAGCATTTGGCCCTTAGCTATGAATATGCTAACTGATGGCTTTTGACTTGCTTCTTTATATTGTCACCTGGTAAACTCCTGTCCTGAGACTAAATCTTGACTTCACCCTTTGAATGTGCAGAGGACACAGACCATGTGGAGGGCATTGGGAGACAGCAGTTTCCCTCAGCTTCCCCCAGTGCAGCTCGATGGCCGCTGCTCGAAGTCTTTCCTACAGCAGCACAGAGCTCTTCTGGCACACAGGAGGGAGAACAGGGTGTCAGGGTCAGTGTCCATTCCTCTTTGACACCATCTCTGCTTGTGCTATTAATGTTTTTTTTGCCCTTTTAAGCTCCAAAGTGATGATGCAAGAGATTAAAGTGACAGTGGGCAGTGCCTGGGCAGTGGGCAGTTGGGCAGTGACTGGCTGGAAAGCAGCCCTGAGGAGAGAGACTTGGGGGTGCTGGTGGAGGAGAAGCTCAACATGAGCTCTCAATGTGCACTTGCAGCCCGGAAAGCCAATCAGATCCTGGGCTGCGTCAGAAGTGTGGCTAGCAGGGCAAGGGAGGTGCACTTGTAGCTCTGGTGAGACCCCACCTGGAGTACTGCCTCCACTTCTGGAGCCCCTATTACAAGAGGGATCTGGAGGTGCTGGAAGGTGTCCAGAGAAGGGCCACGAGGATGATCAGAGGGCTGGAGCACCTCTCCTATGAGGACAGACTGAAGGAGTTGGGGCTGTTCAGTCTGGAGAAGGGAAGGCTCCAAGGTGACCTCATTGTGGCCTTCCAGTATCTGAAGGGGGCCTACAGGAAGGCTGGGGAGGGACTTCTCAGGATGTCAGGTAGTGATAGGACTAGGGGCAATGGAATGAAGCTGGAGGTGGGGAGATTGAGGCTGGAAGTGAGGAGGAAGTTCTTCCCCATGAGAGTGGTGAAGCCCTGGAATGGGTTGTCCAGGGAGGTGGTTGAAGCTCCATCCTTGGAGGTGTTTAAGCCCAGGCTGGATGAGGCTCTGTCCAGCCTGCTCTAGTGTGGGGTGTCCCTGCCCATGGCAGGGGGCTTTGGAACTAGATGATCCTTGTGGTCCCTTCCAACTCTGACTGATACTATGACAGGAGTATGAACTGCCCTTGTTCATCCAGGTGATACTACAGGAGGTACAATGCAGATGCACATAGAGAACAAAGCCCTGTCCTTTCAATATGGTTTGAATAGACAGTGCTTTGTGAGACTTGGTGTATTTCTGTCCAAAGCATATGGTTTAATTTAGGACTGCCCAGGTGACACTAGCGGCTCGTGGTATGTAAGTGGCCAGGTTAAATGACCTCCATGTACCTTCTTGTCTGAAGCTGAGAGCAATAGCAAGTGAAGCAGTTTGAATGGGTCCCATTTATTATTCTTTTAATTGCCTGCTAATAATTCTTTCAGGAGGAAACACTAATAGACCTCTTCTATCTCTAAATATCTTCCAAGCTATCCAAAGCTGTAATTCAGCCAAAACAAATAAGGAGTCTGCAGTTCTCTAGAAATGGAAAATCAAATGGACAGGGATGCCAGAGATTCCTATTACTTGTAAAACTCTGCAGTGGACCTTGGGCAAGTAACTTAAACTGTCTATGGCTTGATCCCCCACCCATGAAGTGGTGTGATAATACTTTCTTTATCCCATACATTATAAATCTTGCATAGTCTCTCTGCTTATGGGGTAACATAGAATCATAGAATCAATAAGGTTGGAAAAGACCTCAGAGATCATCAAGTCCAACCTGTCACCCAACACCTCAGGACTAACTAAACCACAGCTCCAAGTGCCACGTCCAATCCCCTCTTGAACACCTCCAGGGATGGTGACTCCACCACCTCCCTGAGCAGCACATTCCAATGGCCAACAACTCTTTCTATGAAGAACCTTCTCCTCACCTTGAGCCTAAACCTCCCCTGGTGCAGGTCAAGACTGTGTCCTCATGTTCTCCTGCTGGTTGCCTGGGAGAAGAGACCAACCCCACTCCCCCTCCCCCTGGCTACACCCTCTCTTCAGGTAGTTGTAGAGAGCAAGAAGGTCTCCCCTGAGCCTCCTCTTCTCCAGTCTAAGCAACCCCAGCTCCCTCAGCCTCTCCTCACAGGGCTGTGCTCCAGACCTCTCCCCAGCCTCATTGCCCTTCTCTGGACACATTCAAGTGTTTCAATATCCTTCTTAAATTGAGGAGCCCCGAACTGGACACAATGTCCAGCATCACAGGACCATGACCTGGGCCTGCAGGTAACACAGGATTGCACTAGGTTGAGGAATCTATTTTTGCTACCAAAACCCAAACCCAATGCAGAGTTGAACAACACACACCCCCCCAAAAAAAAAGAAGAAAAAAAAGGGCAATGATCATAACTTCATGTGGAATCACTGTATATCTGAATGTGAAGAAAATAGCAAGTTCCCTTTAAAAGGACTTGCAATGAAATTCACACTCTTGTCAGGTGTAAATTACAGCCTGCATTTCATCTTGTTCTATCTACAGCTCCCTTCTTAGTCATGCATAACCGCTGCGTACAAAAATATTTCCCTCGTGTGATCAAGGGAGTTTGGGCACAGAAGATACAAACGAAATATAAGACTGAAAGAATGCTTACTGGTGTCTTAAAAGTAAATCAGAACTTTGTGACCATGCCATTTCTTGATCAGATATATCATTTGGAATAGGATGGAATGGAATGGAATGGAATGGAATGAAATGGAATAGAATAGAATAGAATAGGGTAGGATAGGATAGGATAGGATAGGATAGGATAGGATAGGATAGGATAGGATAGGATAGGATAGGATAGGATGGAATGGAATGGAATGGAATGGAATGGAATGGAATGGAATGGAATGGAATGGAATGGAATGGAATGGAATACAATTAACCAGGTTGGAAAAAGCCTTTGAGATCATCGAGTCCAACCTATCATCCAACACCATCTAATCAACTAAACCAAGGCTCTGAGAAGGCTTTCTAGCAAAGACAGAATCACAGAATCAACAAGGTTGGAAGAGACCTCAAAGATCATCAAGTCCAACCTATCACCCGACACCATCTAATCAGCTCAACCATGGCACCAAGCACCCCATCCAATCTCTTCCTGTACACCTCCAATGACGGTGACTCCACCACCTCCTTGGGCAGCACATTCCAATGGGTAATCAACACAGGCAAAATAAATCTATGAAATAGTTATAGGGAATGGAAGTAGCTGAAAATAAAGTAAAATGAAAATAATAATCCCAGGAACATGATTGTATCATGCAATCACAGATAGAGTAGTTCACCTAAATTTAGCTCATAATAGAGTTGCTCAGTGTAATTGCACAGGAGGTAGCTTTTCATCTTTCTTTCCTCAGTGTTTTATACAAGACCTTCTGGTTGCATATGCTCTGTGACATCTAACACTTCAGGCAAATATCATAGAACCATAGAATCACAGAATCAATAAGGTTGAAAATTACCTCAGAGATCATCAAGTCCAACCTACCATCCAACACCTCTTGACTAACTAAGCCATGGCTTCAAGTGCCACGTCTGATCCCTTTTTGAACACCTCCAGGGACGGTAACTCCACCACCTCCCTGGGCAGCACATTCCAATGGCTAATATCTCTTTCTGTAAAGAACTTACTCCTCACCTTGAGCCTAAATTCATCATCTATGCATCATACCTAATGCTGTGGAAATCTAAACCTAGTTTCATCTATGCTCATCTCTGAAACAGTGAACTCCTCCTCAGATTTCATAGGTTGATGACACCATGAAGTGCATTGCTGGCACAGAATGAAGCATCACCAAGTCTGGGAGGAGTTGCAGAATAGGATAGGATAGGATAGGATAGGATAGGATAGGATAGGATAGGATAGGATAGGATAGGATAGGATAGGATAGGATAGGATAGGATAGGTTGGAAGAGACATTCAAGATCATCGTGTCCAACCCATCAACCAATCCAACCCACTCATACAACTAAACCATGGCACTAAGCACCCCATCAAGTCTCCTCCTGAACACCTCCAATGATGATTGCTCCACCACCTCCCCGGGCAGCCCATTCCAATGGGCAATCACTCTTTCTGTATAGAACTTCTCCCTAACATCCAACCTAAACCTCCCCTGGTGCAGCCTGAGACTCTGTCCTCTTGTTCTGGTACTGGCTGCCTGGGAGAAGAGACCAACCTCTGCCTGTCTACAACCTCCCTTCAGGTAGTTGTAGAGAGCAATTGACTCCTTGCACACTGATGTATTAGTCCATATTTCAGGGTACAAACACGATTTCAGCCTTGGTAGAAATTAAATGCTGTAAATCTTCTTCAGGATAACTGTGGGTAAGGGAAAGGGTGGAGAATATTCAGTTTAGTTACATGTTCAGAAATGCCTGAACTAGGAAATCCTCATTTTATAGTTGTCAATTTCCTTTCATTCTGCTAACAGTCATAAGTGTCAAGCTCTCTGTACACACACTACACCTAAGCTTTACTACTGGTTAGGTCTCCAAGTGCTTACCAGCTGGGGAACAGTTGATATCTACCATAGCTCAGAGGAGAAGCAATAATTTTCTAGGTGATAATCAAACCCCTCTGTTGGGGACTCAAGTAAAAAATTTGCTTCAAACAGCACACAAAAAAAACCAGCTTTGTGTGGTTTCTTAGTGAATGAAAACAGAAATCATGCTTGCTATGGATGGCTACAGATCCTCTGAAAAACCTGAAGACAAGGTATCAAATATTCCTGCTCTCTCCACCACAGTTTTTGCACAGGATGAAGCAATCAAGCTTTGACCCTTAGATTCCTGGTAATCAACATTCAGGCCGGGAAATTCACTTTAATTAGGGTCCATACATGTTTCTAAGGGGGCTTTAATGGTGAGAAGATTCATCCTCCATCTCATCTCATCTCAGTGGTACTAAGATTTACACACACAGATCCATCACTGAGAATGGCCTGACCTTTGCTATTACGTGAAGCACATCAAAATGTGTCCAGAGAAGGGCAACAAAGCTGGGGAGGGGTTTGGAACACAAGCCCTGTGAGGAGAGGCTGAGGGAGCTGGGGTTGCTTAGCCTGGAGAAGAGGAGGCTCAGGAGAGACCTTCTTGCTGTCTACAACTCCCTGAAAGGAGGTTGTAGCGAGGTGGGGGTTGGTCTCTTCTCCCAGGCAACCAGCACCAGAACAAGAGGACACAGTCTCAAGCTGCACCAGGGGAGGTTTAGGCTGGATGTTAGGAAGAAGTTCTATACAGAGAGAGTTATTGCCCATTGGAATGTGCTGCCCAGGGAGGTGGTGGAGTCACCATCACAGTGTTTAAGAAGAGTCTGGATGGGGTGCTTGGTGCCATGGTTTAGTTGATTAGATGGTGTTGGATGATAGGTTGGACTTGATGATCTTGAAGGTCTCTTCCAACCTGCTTAATTCTGTTCTATTCCATTCTAAGAGACCTGGCAAAAAAAACCAAACCAAACCAAACCAAACAAGAAAGAAAGCAACCAAATTTGAAATGTCAAGAGACAGATCCATGTAATTTCACATCCTGTTGTTATAATACACCTTAATTACAGTTAATTGAGAGATATTGTTCCTGGTGGAAGAGTGCCTGACAGTTTGTGTGGGTGGTTGAACTAGAACAGAATCTGATTAGCTTGTTGTATGCAGGATCTGTTTATTATGACCATATAACTTCATCTAGAGTACCATTCCCATTACTTAGCAATAGAAGAAAGTCACAGGTCAAAAAATGCTTCCCTTGCCCCATGATTCTTTAATATTCCCTGCTGTCTTATATTTTCAGCTGCTGGCCCCTTAGAACTCTAGCCTATGATCCAGCTCCCACTGAACTTCAAGGCTTTTCAGCTGGCTTCAGCTGAGCCATATCAGATCCTAAATGAACAGCAGATAGAGGAAAAGGCTGAGGGAAAACAAGTGTTACAGCTGCATTGTTTTGCCACAGAGGTTTTGATACAAACTGTGAAAGACTAAACCTTGATTTATTGGAGGAGTTCTGTTTAGAATCACAGAATTGTTTGGGTTGGCAGAGATATTGAAAACCATCTAAATTCAATTCCACTGCCATGGGCAGGGACACCTTCCACTAGATCAGGTTGCTTGAAACTCCATCCAATCTGGCCTTGAACAATTCCCAGGAGGGGACATCCACAACTTCTCTGGGCAACCTGTTCCAAGTGCCTCACTACCCTCATAGTGATTAACTTCTTCCTTATATCTGATTTAAATGTACCTTCTCCTTTGTCCTGTCACTACATACACGTGTAAGAGCTTTGTTATAGGCCCTCTTTAAGTACTGGAAGGCTGCTAGAAAGCCTTCTCAGAGCCTTGGTTTAGTTGATTAGATGGTGTTGGATGATAGGTTGGACTCAATGATCTCGAAGGTCTTTTCCAACCTGGTTAATTCTAATTCTAATTCTAATTCTAATTCTAATTCTAATTCTAATTCTAATTCTAATTCTAATTCTAATTCTAATTCTATTCTCTAGACTGAACAACCCTGACTCCCTCTGCCTATCTTCACAGAAGAGGTGCTCCAAGCCTCTGATCGCTTTCTAGTGGCTCTGAACCCACTTGAGCAGCTCTATGTCTTTTTTATGCTGGAGGCCACAGAGCTGATCACAGTACTCCAGGTGGGGTCTCACAAGACTGGAGCAGAGGGGAAGAATCTCCTTCCCCACCCTGCTTGCCACACTTCTTTTGATGCAGTCCCAGATACAGTTTGCTTTCTGGGCTCCAAGTACAAATTGTTGCTTCATACTTAGTTTTTCATCTCCCAGTACTCCCAAGCCCTTCTCTGAAGGGCTGCAGATCCTTCCACTCATTGCCCAGCCTGCATGTCCTCCTATAAAGACAGATTGAAGGAGTTGGGGCACTTCAGTCTGGACAAGAGAAGGCTCCCAGGTGACCTAATTGTGGCCTTCCAGTATCTGAAGGAGGCCTACAGGAAGGCTGGGGAAGGACTTCTCAGGATCTCAGGGAGTGATAGGACTAGGGGGAATGGAATGAAGCTGGAGGTGGGGAGATTCATGCTGGATGTGAGGAGGAAGTTCTTCCCCATGAGAGTGGTGAAACCCTGGAATGGGTTGTCCAGGGAGGTGGTTGAGGCCCCATCCCTGGAGGTGTTTAAGCCCAAGCTGGATGAGGCTCTGTCCAGCCTGATCTAGTGTGGGGTGTCCCTGCCCATGGCAGGGGGGTTGGAACTGGATGCTCCTTGTGGTCCCTTCCAACCCTGACTGATACTATGATACTATGATACAATGATTTGTGCTTGGGATTACTGCTAACCAGGTGCAGGACTTCCTTCACACTTGACCTTGTTGAACTTCATGAGGGGCCTACCCCTCAAGCCTTTCAAGGTCCCTCTGGATGGCATTCCTTCCCTGCAGTGTGTCAGCGACGCTGCACAGCTTGGTGCTGTTGACAAACTCAATCTTGCTGTCCTTTCCTCACACGGCGTAAAATGCAACACTGACTGAAGCCATGAGTTCAGCTTCTGCTGGTGTCAATAAGGTTTGCTAGCACTCATTGATCCGTGTCTGTATATGACCCTGAAATATGTTTTGCTGGGCTGCCTGAGCTCATTGCTCATGCTCAGAATAGAAATGGCAAGAGTGGTTTTAGCACTGAAAAGTAAGCAGTGTGTTTCTTCAGCCTGAAAAGTAACCAGATTTAAAAGTTCTGGTTTTCACATACTCTATGCATCCTGGTTTGCTAAAGGCTCCTTTTCACAAACTCTGTGCATCCTGGTTTGCTAAAGGTTCCTTTAAACTGAGCTGCAGCAATTGTGATAAATTGTTTGCTATTTATTCCTCAGTGCAACCTCCTGCTTTGGGCAAAGACTTTTTAATTATTATTCATTTATCATAGAATCATAGAATCAATAAGGTTGGAAAAGACCTCAGAGATCATCAAGTCCAACCTATCACTCAACACCTCGGGACTAACTAAACCATGGCTTCAAGTGCCACGTCCGATCACTTTTTGAACACCTCCAGGGACGGTGACTCCATCACCTCTCTGGGCAGCACATTCCAATGGCCAATCACTCTTTCTGGGAAGAACTTCAGAATAGAATAGCATAGCATAGCATAGCATAGAAGAATAGAATAGAATAGAATAGAATAGAATAGAATAGAATAGAATAGAATAGAATAGAATAGAATAGACCAGACCAGGTTGGAAGAGACCTTTGAGATCATTGAGTCCAACTTATCACTCAACCCCATCTAATCAACTAAACCATGGCACCAAGCGCCCCATCAAGCCTCCTCCTAAACACCTCCAGTGATGGTGACTTCACCACCTCCCCAGGCAGCCCATTCCAATGGGCAATCACTCTCTCTATGAAGAATTTCTTCCTAACATCCAGCCTAAACCTCCCCTGGCACAGCTTGAGACTGTGTCCTCTTCTTCTGGTGCTGGTTGCCTGGGAGAAGAGACCAAGTCCCACCTGGCTACAACCTCCCTTCAGGTAGCTGTAGAGAGCAAACCCACATCTTTTCTTTTAACACATATTTCCCTTCCCACTGATGGATTTTATCTTTGATATGTGATCCAGCTCTTTAACTACCTCTCACCACTTCTCCCATGAATTGTTTATATAGCAATGTGTCAGCACCATTTGCATATTGCAGGAAAGATCCCATTACATGTTCCCAGAGGTGTGGTTTCACCAGTTTGATCACTTTCTCCCACCTATTCATATCCCCAAAGCACAGCATCTGGTTAATACAGAAAAGCACTTCTTGACTGCCAATAGCAACTAAACATCCATGGTGCACTTACAGAATTTTCAGTCACACAAAACTTGTGTTCAATACATATTATGCCTAGAAATTGTATTGATCTCTTCCATGAAATTTTTCTGCCATGGGAAGGTCACAGAGCATTACTTTTAAAGTATTCCTGCAGGAGCAGGGAAGTCATTCTGCCCTGTACTCAGCACTGGTTAGGCCACACATTGAGTACTGTGTCCAGTTCTGGGACCCTCAGTTTAGGAAAGATGTTGAGTTGCTGGACGGTATCCAGAGAAGGGCAACAAAGCTGGGGACAGGTTTGGAGCACAGCCCTGTGAGGAGAGGCTGAGGGAGCTGGGGTTGCTTAGCCTGGAGAAGAGGAGGCTCAGGGGAGACTTTCTTGCTCCCTACAACTACCTGAAGGGAGGTTGTAACCAGGTGGGGGTTGGTCTCTTCTCCCAGGCAACCAGCACCAGAACAAGAGGATGCAGTCTCAAGCTGCACCAGGGGAGATTTAGGCTGGATGTTGGGAAGAGGTTCTTGACAGAAAGAGTGATTGGCCATTGCAATGTGCTGCCTGGGGAGGTGGTGGAGTCACCATCACTGGAAGTGTTTAAGAGACTGGATGAGGCACTTAGTGCTATGGTTTAGTTGATTAGATCGTTTTGGATGATGGGTTGGACTCAATGATCTCAAAGGTCTCTTCCAACCTGGTCTGATCTATTCTATTCTATTCTATTCTATTCTATTCTATTCTATTCTATTCTATTCTATTCTATTCTATTCTATTCTATTCTATTCTATTCTTTTTATTCTGTTCTGTTCAGATGTTGGAGAAGTGACCTAAAATATTTAGACAATGAACAAACTCAAAAAGAAAGAGAAGTTGAAAAAAAGGGGAGCATGCTTAGAAGCAGAGTAATTCAATGTACCACAGAAAAGCGTGGGGCTAGGCACAGTATTTGCTCTTCAGACTCTTAGTTGGGACCATGGCTCTAACTGAAGTTTTCTTGGTAGTGAAAAGTCCACGTTTGGGCATATTCCAGATTATTCTTCATCCATTCTATGAAACATTAAAAAAACATGACTTCTCATGAATTTCACTGAGAGGAACACTTACTCCAAGAGCACTCTAGCAACATTAAAGCATAAAACAACTGGGGAGCAGGGGACAAAAATTAAAGGGAAGCCAGTTGAACACCACAGTGAGACACCAAAAAATTTCCTTGCACAAAGCCTCCAGATGTTTTCCCTATAAGCAGACAAACAGTCCTGTGCCTTCAAACAGAGTAATCCACCGCACATTTTGAGGCAAAACCAAGGCAGCTATGAGATCTTGCTACCTTTTATTGCCCCTGTGAAAATCCACCTTGCAGTGAATGACAACACACATGAAATTTTCATAGAATCAGTCAGGGTTGGAAGGGACCACAAGGATCATCTAGTTCCAACCCCCCTGCCATGGGCAGGGACACCCCACACTAGATCAGGCTGGACAGAGCCACATCCAGCCTGCTCTTAAACATCTCCAGGGATGGGGCCTCAACCACCTCCCTGGACAACCCATTCCAGGGCTTCACCACTCTCATGGTGAAGAACTTCCTCCTCATGTCCAGTCTGAATCTCCCCACCTCCAGATCCAGCTTCATTCCAAATTTTCAGTAATGCAAACTAAGTTTGGGTGAAATCTGGAGTGTGAGTTCTATAGTGATTACTGACAAAGCCAGACTTCTCAGAAAGTACCCCAGGCAACACTTCTCAGCTGCAGAAAGTGCAATAGCCACCCCAGCACTCTCCTCCAGAGCAATATGACGAGTCCACAAAATCCCTAATGCCATAAAAGGCTGGAAGGCAGAGAAGGGGTTGATTCACTGGCAAAACTATGAGGCTATTGAGTCAGTAGCCTTTGAGTCACAAAGTCAACCTCAGTGAACAGTGATTGAAACTTGTTATCCTCCCATTCCTCAAGAGTGTTCTCTAGTGCACTAGCCAGCAGTCACAGTGACAGAGCAAGAAGCAGACTAAGCACAGCCATCTCCTCGAGTCCAGGGATAGACTGGTGGGCAGGAAGGAAAAAAAAAGAATCCAAGCTGTTCCTGCCTGTTTAAAGGAGAGCATTTAGTTTTCCAGCTTGTCAGCATGATCCTTTTTGAACACATTGTGTTTACTGACATGCCACCCTGACATTTTGGTTTAGTAGCACACACACACAAAAAAAAAAACCAATGAGGGGAAAAAAGAGAAAAAAAGAGAAAACTCAACAAGAAGTAAGGTTATACAATGAAAAAAACAAAAACATAAAATCATGTTTTCTGCATGTTAAAAGAAGAATTGCTCCCACAGAGACCTGGGAGCTCAAACCACTGCAGAGCTGTGCCAGTACATGAGAACCAAAAAATGGAACTGACCTGGGTTTCACGGTTCAAGCGTGCCGTGGCAGGGATCCCAGCACTGCTTCCAAATTCAACACTCCAATAAACACAGTTGTAGTTTCTTGAAGTAGATGCTTTTAATGTAATCTGAAAAGGGTGAGAGAAAGGGCATGCTCCTGAAGCCTGTATTTCTTAGGTAGAAAATAATTCTGCCTGGAGAAGCCCGGCTCGTGGCTGCTTGCTATTAAGACCGTACAGGAGAGAGGGAGCGTCTTTGAGTTCACATGCTTAACACTCAGTGGTGTGTCTGCTGAGTGGCAGGAAATGAGCAACAGTGAGGAGGGGTTAACCAGAGACCTGCTGGCTAAAATCTATACACCTGGAAATAAGGGAGAGAACTTCAAGGTCAGATATGGTTTAATTGGTTTTAATGGGGGTGGGGAGGGGATCATCCACAGAGCTACCAGGCACAAAAAAGCGCCTGTCACAAACTGCATTCATTTTCCACCTCCCTCCTAAACCCAAACCAGCAGTTGTGCATGTCATGTTAGTCTTTCTGAATAGATCTCAAAAGCCCTCCTAGTCCCCAAATAGAACATCACTGCAAAGCACTGCTACAGTAAGTAGAAAGAGAGGATAGAGAGATTAAATAAGCCACCTGTGTATGGATCTCCATCAGAATACCCAAAACCTGTCAATCTCACCCCAAGATGTATTCTCCATCTTATTTCCTAAACCAGCTGTGTCCCCCCTGGAGAAATGCCACCATTCTACCATAATCACATTATGGGAATATCCATGCTGAAGGTCAGATTCAACTAAAAATGTCTCTGAGCCTGATATGAGGTGGTAGAAAACTCCTTTAGTTGAAGTCTGCCTACCAAAATTTCACCTCGGCTCCCATATATTTCTTCGTTCATCAAAACAGCAGACAGGAAAGAGATGTGCTTGTTGAAGTCATCAGCAGAGGATATAGGCAGTGTTCTAGAGTTGGGCATGGGGCACAGCATGAGTCAGAAAGCCTAGATGTTGGGGCGGGTAGGACTTGAGGAGAGAAGGCAGCTGCCCATTGCACTTGGGAACGTGCAGAGGAAGAGCATGTTCAGTTGCAAGAGGTAAAGAATACAGCAGACGTTGTCCCAAAAGATCCACAACAAGCACTGACATTTGCAGGAATCAGATATTGTTGAAGACATTGTGCTAACTAGCTTCTTGGTAACTTAGTGTGATGGGTTATACCCATCCTGAAAGTGGGGTGGGGGGTGTGAGAGCCTTGCTCTCCCTGGAGGGTTGTTTTCTCCCTGTGAAACCAAGTTAGTCTGTTCCACTCCCATTCCCTGTCCAGAAAGCATATAAAAAGGAAGACACTGA
This sequence comes from Melanerpes formicivorus, assembly GCF_026170545.1. Lineage (NCBI taxonomy): Eukaryota > Metazoa > Chordata > Aves > Piciformes > Picidae > Melanerpes > Melanerpes formicivorus. Next base: position 1,891,169 of record NW_027142453.1, read on the forward strand.
AGCCATTTGCTCTCTTTAACTTCTGCCTTGCTGGGACAAAAGGACTAAGAGAGTTGCTGCTGGCTTCCAGGCTCTCTGCCACGTGGTTGGGCCTGGTCCTCCTCCCTGCTGCATCGACACTTCTTCAAAGGACTGTTGGTTTTGTACATAGTTTTACCATCCATCCTTGTTCCTTACCCTTGTGAACCCTTCCTGTTATTGATATATATGTATTAAAGAAAATTTTACCTCTCTACTTCCAAACCAACTCCAAATTATTTCTTGGTAGATTTGCCTCTTCCCTTTTCTTTCCTTACCCCCTTTTTCTTTCCTTTCTTTTTTTCCCTTCCCTTATCTCTCCCTGTACTTTCTCCTTCCCCCTTTTTTCCCCCCTCTCAATCAGGAAAGAAGGGGAGGGGGCAGGGGAGGGATTCTCAGTCTTACCCCCATCTGAGCTCTTAAATCCCAGTTAAGGCTCAAACCACCTTGGGGTGGTAAAGACTGGTGGTACTGATCCTGCTCGAGAAGGAAATCCAAGTCAAGAATGGAATTACTGGGCAAAGATTGTGAGGTAACGTCTATCATTGATAGTTTGGACTCAATGATCTTGAAGGTCTCTTCCAAGCTGGTCTGGTCTGGTCTATTCTATTCTATTCTATTCTATTCTATTCTATTCTATTCCATTCCATTCCATTCCATTCCATTCCATCCCATCCCATCCCATCCCATCCCATCCCATCCCATCCCATTCCATTCCATTCCATTCCATTCCATTCCATTCCATTCCATCCTATCCTATCCTATCCTATCCTATCCTATCCTATCCTATCCTATCCTATCCTATCCTATCCTATCCTATCCCATCCTATCCTATCCCATCCTATCCTATCCCAAAGAAACATGCTGGCAGGAACAATGAAGTACTGTGACTGCACATATATTTTGCATGCAGAGTATTTACAGATGGTAACTCAGACAATTTCATCTCCCTAGGTGTTTACTCTATGCTTGTAAAATGCAATGGTATTTTTTCATTCCTTCTTGACTGGAAGAGAGAAGACATTTAGGTTATAAATTGTTCAGACTTATTTGGTAATGCTATCAGCTTTTCCCTATCTGCTTGTAGCAGGAACAGAAGGGAGACAGATAATGCTTTACACATAAAATCATAGAGGAGAAACCCAGAAAACAAGCTTTGTTTTCAACATGTTTAAACTGTTCAAATGACAGGAATTGGTTGCCTTGGAAGCAGATCTGCAGCTGAATGAAACCTTTCACCTGTCCAACATATGAAATATTTATTATCTGAGGGTGACTGGCGATTCAATAAAGCCAGACATACAATGCAGAAGCAGACCCTGGCTCGTCACCTCCATGAATTTCACAGGTTCTGTGGCAGCCAGATTAGATTTTGCCACAGGACAGAAGGAAGAGGCCTCAATTGCAGTATGGGGTGTAAGGAGAAATGAAACAAAAGGAAAGCAACATCTTAACTTTGCATTCAATTTAACCAGGCTGGTGAAGCAAAATGCTGATGCTCCTCTTATACTATGTTTTCATTTCCAATTAAAGAGAAGAGCCCACTCTCTCTTTAGATAATTACTTTTCCAATAAATTATTCTTGGCCATTTGTTTCCCCCCATAAAAAAATTGCCTGGTGTTTTTGTCTGGTAGAAATTGTTGGATCCCCCCCCCCCCCCCCCCTTTCCCTTTTGTGTGGGTTGGAATTAATTTATTATAGGCCTAAAACTTGGCAGGGATCCAGGCACAACGGTCTGAAAAATGTTCATACTAAAATTCAATGATGGGATTCCTTGTTTATTTTATCTCAGAGCCTCCCTGAGAATTCAGTCCTGCAAAATGGAGCACAGTTGATGCACAAGTGGGCATGTAATCCAATCCACTTTATTTTCTTCGGGAAAAATATTTGAGACATTTCTATTGCTGCAGAAAACAACCCTGAGTATGGAAAGTGATATTTTTGCATAGCTGCTTTCGGCAGTGAGCCACACTTTGAAAGAACCTTGACATTTTTTTGCCCTTTATCACCTTCATTGTTATTTTTTCTCTCAGAAAATCTGGGTTTGGCATCCTTCCTATCGCTAAACAGCTTTAACATCTGCATTCAAGAGGTGCTGAAATTGTCTAATTAACCCAGGAGGCAAAAATAAGGATTAGAGTCCGTTGTTGTCATACCCTAAATCATATCACAATAAAGAGGAATGGAATGGAATGGAATGGAATGGAATGGAATGGAATGGAATGGAATAGAATAGAATAGAATAGAATAGAATAGAATAGAATAGAATAGAATAGAATAGAATAGACCAGGTTGGAAGATACCTTCAAGATCATCGTGTCCAACCTATCATCCACCACCACCTAATCAACCAAACCATGCAACCAAGGACCCCATCAGGTCTCCTCCTAAACACCTCTAATGATCATAGAATCATAGAATCAGTAAGGTTGGAAAAGACCTCTAAGATCATCAAGTCCAACCATAAGCGAGCTACCATCACCACTAAGCTATGTCCTGAAGTGTCACATGCCCACATTTCTTGAACACCTCCAGGGATGGTGACTCCACCATCTCCCTGGACAGCCTGCTCCAATGCTTGACTGCTCTTGCAGCAAAGAAATTTTTTGCCAGTATCCAGTCCATTCCAATCTAAAATGGTTTGGGTTGGAAGCGACCCTGAAGATCATCTAGTGCCAACCCCCCTGCTAGGGGGACACCCTCCACTAGACCAGGGTGCTCAAGGCTGCATCCATCCTGGCCCTGAACACCATAGTATCATAGTATCATTCATTCAGGGTTGGAAGGGACCACAAGGATCATCCAGTTCCAACCCCCCTGCCATGGGCAGGGACACCCCACACTAGATCAGGCTGGCCAGAGCCTCATCCAGCCTGGGCTTAAACACCTCCAGGGACGGGGCCTCAACCATCTCCCTGGACAACCCATTCCAGGGCTTCACCACTCTCATGGGGAAGAACTTCCTCCTCATGTCCATCCTGAATCTCCCCACCTCCAGCTTCATTCCATTCCCCCTAGTCCTATCACTACCTGAGATCCTGAGCAGTCCTTCCCCAGCCTTCCTGTAGGCCTCCTTCAGACACTGGAAAGCCACAATTAGGTCACCTCAGAGCCTTCTCTTGTCCAGACTGAACAGCCCTAACTCCTTCACTCTGTCCTCATAGGAGAGGTGCTCCAGCCCTCTGATCATCCTCGTGGCCCTTCTCTGGACACCTTCCAGCACCTCCACATCCCTCTTGTAATAGGGGCTCCAGAACTGGACACAGTACTCCAGGTGGGGTCTCACCAGGGCTGAGTAGAGGGGGAGGATCACCTCCCTCGACCTGCTAGCCACACTTCTCCTGATACAGCCCAGGATCTGATTGGCCTTGCGGGCTGCAAGTGCACACTGAGAGCTCATGTTGAGCTTTATGTCCACCAGCACCCCCAAGTCTCTCTCCTCAGGGCTACTTTACAGCCAGTCACTGCCCAGCCTGGATTTGTGCCTGGGATTGCCTCGACCCAGATGCAGGACCCTGCACTTGCTCTTATTGAACTTCATGAGGTTGGCCTGTGCCCACCTCTCCAGCCTGTCCAGGTCCCTCTGGATGGCCTCCCTTCCCTCCAGTGTGTCTGCCGCCCCACACAGCTTGGTGTCATCAGCAAACTTGCTGAGTGTGCATTCAATGCCACTGTCCATGTCACCCACAAAGATGTTGAATAAGACAGGTCCCAGGACTGATCCCTGAGGGACTCCACTTGTCACTGGCCTCCACTGGGACATAGACCCATTGACATCCACAGTGTCTTAGGGCAACGTGTTCTGGTGTCTCACCACCCTCACTGGAAAGAACTTCTTCCTAACAACCAAAGAAAAGACACTACTGTGGGTAGTGATGGTAGTTGCAGAGAGCAAGAAGGTCTCCCCTGAGCCTCCTCTTCTCCAGGCTAAACAATCCCAATCCCTCCCTTACTGACTTTGTGCAAATTACTTTCCCCATGTTTGTTACATTCCCTTCAGCCTCTCACAGAATGCCATGCTTATGTCTTCCCAAGTTTGTTAAAGAGATGTTGCTAGGCTCCAAGTGCACCAAAAAGAGCACTTCTTCCCAGCCTTTCCATATGCCTGGAATACCCCCTTCCTTTCTTGCCATGGTACATCGAGTACCTTCCCTTTCTTTCAGAAGCTGAGGATCCATCTGTTCGGCAAAGCACTCCATCTGCAATGTCAGCAAGTCCAGTGATGTGCTGCCAATATTTCAACAAAGGGCTCCTCTAAACCCGTTCCCCTGAGCCAGTAACACAGCTTATATCCCCAGGGTGGGGATGCTCGCAGACAGGAGGCTTGTGGGACTAGCAGACTCTATTCATGTGGTTTTCCCCTTTCAAGAAAATGTTTTCCCATATCCAAGGAAAGAGGCAGCAGCATTTGACAAATGTTTCTGTTATGTGCCTCCTACCAGAAATGTCTTGGATTAAAAAAAAAAAAAAGTATTAAAAAATAAATCCTTTGTTAAGAGAGTTGCAGAGTGTTCACCTGGAAAAAATACAAGGGATGAAAATAGTAGAAAGGGACTGCTGGGGACCACATCTGCATCTAGCAAACTAGGAAAAGGGCCTCAGTGAGAAGGAAATTATGCTAAATTTTCCTGTCAGTAAGAAGCTGGGGGGAGGGAAGAGGGCTTAGAAGAGGAGAAGAGAAGAGAAGAGAAGAGAAGAGAAGAGAAGAGAAGAGAAGAGAAGAGAAGAGAAGAGAAGAGAAGAGAAGAGAAGAGAAGAGAAGAGAAGAGAAGAGAAGAGAAGAGAAGAGAAGAGAAGAGAAGCGAAGAGAAGCGAAGCGAAGCGAAGCGAAGAGAAGAGAAGAGAAGAGAAGAGAAGAGAAGAGAAGAGAAGAGAAGAGAAGAGAAGAAGAGAGAGGAGAGGACCAGGTTGGAAAAGAACTTCAAAATCATCAAGACCAATGTATCAGCCAACACCATCTAATCAACTAAACCATGGCACTAAGCACCCCATCCAGTCTCCTCTTAAACACATTGACTCCACCACCTTCCTGGGCAGCCCATTCCAATGGCAAAACACTCACTCTATGAAGAATTTCTTCCTAACATCCAGCTTAAACCTCCCCTGGCGCAGCTTGAGACTGTGTCCTCTTGTTCTGGTGCTGGTTGCCTGGGAGAAGAGACCAACCCCCTCTTGACTACAGCCTCCCTTCAGGTAGTTGTAGAGAGCAAGAATTTCTCCTCTGAGGCTCCCCTTCTTCAGGCTAAGCAACCCATCTCCCTTAGCCTCTCCTCACAGGGTTTGTGCTTGAGGATTCTCCCCAGCTTTGTTGCCCTTCTCTGGACACGTTCAAGTGTCTCAACATCCTTAAATTGAGTGGCCCTGAACTAGACACAGGACTCAAGGTGTGGCCTAACCAGTGCTCAGTGCAGGGGCACAATGACTTCCCTGCTCCTGCTGTCCACAGTGTTCCTGATACAGGCCAGGATGTCTTAACAGTTAAGACAGGAAGC
>NW_027142453.1:1896779-2045911 GCF_026170545.1 Melanerpes formicivorus
AAGCAGCAAATTACCTAAAAAGAACAGGATTGATAGGAGCACAGGGCCAAACAACAGTGCAGGCTGGGGGGCACTTTTGGCAGGCTTTTGGAATGGAATGGACTGGAATGGACTGGACTGGACTGGACTGGACTGGACTGGACTGGACTGGAATGGAATGGAATGGAATGGAATGGAATGGAATGGAATGGGATGGGATAGGATGGGATGGGATGGGATAGGATAGGATAGGATAGGATAGGATAGGATAGGATAGGATAGGATAGGGTAGAATTCAATAGAATAGAATAGAATGGAGTAAAGCAGGTTGGAAGAGCCCTTCAAGATCATCGTGTCCAACCCATCATCCAACAGCACCCAACCAACTAAACCATGCAACCAAGCACCCTATCAAGTCTCCTCCTGAACACCTCCAACAATGGTGACTCCACCTCTTCCCTGGGCAGCAAGCTCCTCACCCTAAGTGTGGCCAATTTAGATCTGGTTGCCCAAGGCTCTCAGTTCTGAGCACCACCAAGAAAGAAAAGTTCACAACCTCTGTGACTATATGACTCTGACTTTGCTATTTTGCTAATATCCAGCTGGGATTTGCTGTGTTGCAACTTGTGTGCATTCCTTCTGACATCATCTACCCTTTACAAGAAACGTCTGGTTTCATCTCCCTTAAATCCCTATTAGACAGCTGAAGCCACCATTAGATGCTGAAGGCAATATCTAAATCCCCTCTTAAAATTCACAGAATCACAGAATGTTAGGGGCTGGATGGAACCTCGAGAGATCAGAGAATCATAGAAACAGAGTCTCAAGAAGGTTGGAAAAGACCTCAAAGATCATCAAGTCCAACCTATCACCCAACACCTCATGATTACAGAATACAGAATACAGAATTAACCAGGTTGGAAAAGACCTCAGAGATCATCGACTCCAACCTATCACCCAACACCATCTAATCAACTGAACCATGGCACCAAGTGCCTCATCTAGGCTCTTTTTAAACACTTCCAGTGATGGTGACTCCACCACCTCCCTGGGCAGCAAATTCCAATGGCCAATCTCTCTTTCTGGGAAGAATTTCTTCCTAACATCCAGCTTCAACCTCACCTGGCACAGCTTGAGGCTGTGTCCTCTTGTTCTGGTGCTGGTTGCCTGGGAGAAGAGACCAACCCCCACCTGGCTACAACCTCCTTTCAGGGAGTTGGAGACAGCAAGAAGGTCTCCCCTGAGCCTCCTCTTCTCCAGGCTAAGCAACCCCGGCTCCACTCAGCCTCTCCTCACAGGGCTGTGCTCCAAACCCCTCCCCAGCTTTGTTGCCCTTCTCTGGACACATTCCAGCAACTCAACATCTTTCCTAAACTAAGGGGACCAGAACTGGACACAGGACTCAAGGTGTGGCCTAACCAGTGCTGAGTCCAGGGGCAGAATGACTTCCCTGAATTATGTCACAGAGCTGTTTAGCTTGAGTATCTCTGTTACTGTTTAAAGATATTTTTTTCATCCAAATTCATAATTGGAACTTGAGAATCTCATTTCTTATTACATCAGAGGTTACAGACTGAAGGCTAAAGCATCATAGAATCATAGAATTGTTTCAGTTGGAAAAACCCTTTAAGATCAACGAGCTGAAGCATGAAATTAATACTCTCCATGATAATTAAAAAGCCCTGGCAGTCAGGTGATGTCCCTGGGGACTGGAAGAAAGGCAACATTACACCCATTTTTAGAAAGGAGGACCCTGGGAACTACCAACCTGTCAGCCTCATCTCCATGGCTGAGAAGATCACGGAACAGATCCTCCTAGATCACAGTATCACAGTATCACCAAGGTTGGAAGAGACCTCAAGGATCATCGAGTCCACCCTGTCGCCACAGACTCATGACTAGACCACGGCACCAAGTGCCACGTCCAATCTCCTCTTGAACACCTCCAGGGATGGTGACTCCCCGGGCAGCCCATTCCAATGACTAATGACTTTCTCAGTGAAGAACTTTCTCCTCACCTCTAAACTTCCCCTGGCACAGCTTGAGACTGTGTCTTCTTGTTCTGGTACTGATTGCCTGGCAGAAGAGACCAACCCCTTCCTGACTACAACCACCCTTCAGGTTGTTGTAGAGGGCAATGAGGTCACCCCTGAGCCTCCTCTTCTCCAGGCTAAACAACCCCAGCTCCCTCAGCCTCTCCTCACAGGGCTGTGTTCAAGGCCTCTCCCCAGCCTTGTTGCCCTTCTCTGGACATGTTCAAGTGTCTCAATGTCCTTCTTAAACTGAGGGGCCCAGAACTGGACACAGGACTCAAGGTACGGCCTAACCAATGCAGAGTACAGGGCACAATGACCTCCCTGCTCCTGCTGGCCACACTATTCCTAATACAGGCCAGGATGCCATTGGCCTTCTTGGCCACCTGGGCACACTGCTGGCTCATGTTTAGGCTGCTGTCAATCAGTACCCCCAGGTCCTTCTCCATTTGGCAGCTCTCAGCCACTCTGACCCCAGCCTGTAGCTCTGTGTGGGGTTGCTGTGGCCAAAGCGCAGCACCTGGCACGTGGACTTGTTAAATGCCATCCTGTTGGACTCTGCCCATCTGTCCATTTGATCAAGGTCCCTCTGCAGAGCCCTTCAACCCTCTAACTGACTAACATCTGCCCCTAACTTGATGTCATCTGCAAATTTGCTGATGACTGACTCAATCCCCTCATCCAGATCATCAATGAAGATGTGCCATGCTGGCACCTGGCTACAACCTCCCTCTAGGAATCTCCAAGACTACTCCCTCTCTGCTGGGTTATATTTCCTGCAGACAACAAGGAAGTTGAAGTCCCCCACGGGAGCAAGGGCTTGTGATCGTGAGACTTCTCCCAGATGCCTAAAGGTTAGTTCAGTTGTCTCTTCATCCTGTTTGGGGGGGTCTATAACAGACTCCCACCATGATACCTGCCTCGTTGGCCTTCCCCCTGATTCTTACCTATGAACACTCAACCCTATTGTCACCATCATTAACCCTGACAGGATCAAAGAGGTCTTTGACATGCAGGCCCACCCTGCCACCTCTACTTCCTTGCCTGTCCCTTCTGAAGAGTTTGTAGCCATTGATTGTAGAACTGCAGTCATGGCTGGCATCCCACCAGATTTCTGTGATGGTCACTACATCATAGTTTTCCTATCCATAGAATCATGGAATCATAGAATCAATAAGGTTGGAAAAGACCTCAGAAATCATCAAGTCCAACCTGTCACCCAACACCTCAGGACTCACTAAACCATGGCTTCAAGTGCCACATCCAGTCCTTTTTTTAATACCTCCTTGTGTCTCTGTTCCACATGTCTCTGTTTTGGGGAAGATTGTTTTATCCATGTCTCTGTTCCCCATGTCTCTGTTTTTGGGAAGATTGTTTTATCCATCTCTCTGTTCCCTAGGTCTCTGTTTGGGGAAGATTGTTTTATCCATCTCTCTGTTCCCTATGTCCCTGGTTTGGGGAAGATTGTTTTATCCATCTCTCTGTTCTCCATGTCTCTGTTTTGGGGAAAATTGTTTCATCCATGTCTCTGTTCCCTGTGTCATTGTTTTGGGCAAGATTGTTTTATCCATCTCTCTGTTCCCTGTGTCACTGTTTTGGGGAAGATTGTTTATCCATGTCTCTGTTCCCTATGTCTCTGATACACACTGGCTTCCAGTTCCTGATGGTGAGAAGCACCTGAGTATCTTGATACCTATTTTGGTTTAAAACTCAATGGTGCATTGCACCTACCTGTTCTACAGCAGGAGTAGTAATCTTTAGACTTAATTTGCTAAGTCTTTTGCTCTTTATTGGTTACTGCATGGAATGATCAATGGATACTGTGTGCAAAGAGCTGGTAAGTGGGAGAACACACATTGCTGGTAAAACACTGATCATTGAATTCCTGTTGAGGGTTTAATGTTTAGATGCACCTTTTACCTTTAAGCACTGCAGCTCAGCTATAACTCTGCACACCTTTAGGCTTTGGACACTTCATGATTTCCCTTGAGACTATAAGGAAAAAGAAGAGGTTTCTACACATATCAGAACCAGAAATTGATTAACTTTCCCAATAGAAGCATGAACTAATAGCATGGTGAAGCCATGAAGCACATACTCTGTGGCTCTAAGGTAAGCTGATAAAGTCATGAAATGAAGTTCTCTGGAGACACTGGAATCTGGCAGAGCATATTAGAGGGTATTTTCTGAATCAGTTCTTATTTTTGGTGCAATGCAATAGAGGCTGTAATCATTTCTGTCATCATCACACTGTGATTGTACTGCTTCTTAAAAACTAAGTCATCAAATACAGAATTTGCAAGCATTTCTTGGAGAATGGAATGGAATGGAATGGAATGGAATGGAATGGAATGGAATGGAATGGAATGGAATGGAATGGAATGGAATGGAATGGAATTAACGAGGTTGGAAAAGACCTCAGATATCTTTGAGTCCAACCTATCATCCAACACAATCTAATGAACTAAACCATGGCACCAAGTGCCTCATCCAGTCTCTTCCTAAACACCTCCAGAGATGGTGACTCCACCCCCTCTCTGGGCAATGCATTCCAATGGCCAATCTCTCTTTCTGGGAAGAACTTCTTCCTAACATCCAGCCTAAACTTCCCCTGGTGCAGCTGGAGACTGTGTCCTCTTGTTCTGGTGCTGGTTGCCTGGGAGAAGAGACCAACCCCCACCTGGCTACAACCTCCTTTCAAGTAGTTGTAGACAGCAAGAAGATCTCCCCTGAGCCTCCTCTTCTCCAGGCTAAGCAACCCCAGCTCCCTCAGCCTCTCTTCAGAGGGCTTGTGCTCCAAACCTCTCCCCAGCTTTGTTGCTCTTCTCTGGACACTTTCCAGCAACTCAACATCTTTCCTAAACTGAGTGGCGCAGAACTGGACACAGGACTCAAGGTGTGGCCTAACCAGTGCTGAGTCCAGGGGCAGAATGACTTCTCTGCTCCTGCTGCCCACACTATTCCTGATACAGCCCAGGATGCCATTGGCCTTCTTGGCCACCTGGGCACATTGTTGGCTCATGTTCAGCTGGCTGTCACCCAGTATCCCCAGGTCCCTTTATGCCTGGCTGCTCTCCAGCCACTCTGACCCCAGCCTGTAGCACTGCATGGGGTTGTTGTGGCCAATGTGTAGAACCCAAAGGCAATCCTCTGTCCCATAGATCACATTAGACACAACTAAAGCAAGCTGCTGCTGAGGGAGGAAGCTCTCTTCCAACAATTACTTGAGTTTGATGCACGTACTGTAATACTATGATGGATTGAAAATTTGACTAATAAAGGGATTCAAAGGTCTTCAGTAAAAAGGAGGTGGTTCTTCTGTAATTTTAATACATTTAGATACAGTGATGGATAAAAAGTAGCTTTATCTGAATTTTAGGAAATAGAGGGGCTGGCACTCGAGACATTACAAGAGGAAAGGTGCTTTCTAGCACTCTTCCTGGGTTATGTGTATGAGAAGGTCTCATAAACATCCAGATCAAGGAGGAGATAAGACTTTGAAAGGAAACAAAATCCCCATGCAATTTCTCTGACAGACAGCTTCCACTCAAAGAGGGAAGCCTCACAAGGCTGAGAAATGTTATTCTACTACTTACAGTTTTTGCACTCTTACAACAGAAGTCAAATCCTTAGCCCTTTAAAAGCTCTTAAGAGTTTTCCCAGTTCAACTTGCATTAACTGTTTTCTTCTTCTCTTTTTTAAAGCAACTGGCTTTATGGGAAAGCTGACCTGGGAACTGGCAGTAGCAGAACCCCTACGCTTTCTGTAGGCAGAAACTGCCAACTGACACAGGGAGAGTATGCCAAGAAGTCAGAGAATGCTTGGAAAGATTACTTACCAGAGGGAGAATGCAAACCATGGCACTGGATGGCATAGGAGGAAACAAGCAAGAACGAATACATGGGAAAATGGACCTTGCTATTAGATAGTGTTGGATGATAGGTTGGACTCCATGATCTCAAAGGACTTTTCCAACCTGGACTATTCTATTCTATTCTATTCTATTCTATTCTATTCTATTCTATTCTATTCTATTCTATTCTATTCTATTCTATTCTATTCTATTCTATTCTATTCTATTCTATTCTATTCTATTCCATTCCTATTCCTATTTCTATTTCCTATCCTATCCTATCCTATCTTATCCTATCCTAAATGGATAGGATGATAGGTTGGATGATAGGTTGGATGCGATGATCTTGAAGGTCTCTTCCAACCTGGTTTATTCTATTCTATTCTATTCTATTCTAAATCAGTGACTTAAAAGTGAAGAGATTAGAGCAGAGGCTGTCCAAACAAATGAGGTCACCCATGACAGAGGTATGGAGGGAGGATCCCACATCCTGTGGGAGTTCAGCTGAACGATGGAGTGGGAGGAGGAGAACACAACCATAAAAGCAAGGGAGAAAAAAAGGGTCAGTGAGACTGGAGTAAAATTAAAGTGAGGTGCTTCTACATGTCCTTACAGTTATTACACAAACTGCATACTTTATTCACTGCTTACAGAGCTGTTTCAAGAACAACTGCATTACTGAAATCAATATCAAACTGCTGAGGTGCTCCACAAACACAAGCTCGGGTAATGTACCTACCCTACAACGTCTACCGTCAAACTGAGCTGGGTATATCTCAGCCATTCAGCCATAAATAATAGCTGCCCAAACCTCTGCCAGATAGGCACTTTTTCAAAATTTCATCTGTATTTGCACACCCACAGTTAGCAGCTGACAAGTCATATGTGAAGGAAATTGCCTCCTTCTGAAAAAGAGCTGCTGTCAGTGCTGCTCTGTTCCACATGGAAATAATTCAAAGGAGTTGTCACAAACCAGCGGCTCCACTCAGAATAGTTACCACTAGGGGCATTTTTACTCAAGCCTGTTCCAGTACTTCCACACTGATTTTTACTTTTTTTTTTCACCTACTGACTTATGTACCTGAGGTAAGTTTCCTTTCTTTCATTTTATTTCAACTCCTCACAGCTCCATGAGGCTAGCAGAACAAAAAGATATGAGAGAAAACTCAGAATAGAGTCAACGGGTGCACTGTCAACCAAACTCTTTCCTGAGATCCAAGTAGTCTCATCGAATCACAGAATCAATAAGGTTGGAAAAGACCTCAGAGATCATCAAGTCCAACTTATCACCCAACACCTCAGGACTAACTAAACTATGGCTTCAAATCAGTAGCACAGTGTCACAGGATCGCAGTATCGCTAAGGTTGGAAGAGACCTCGAGGATCATCAAGTCCAACCTGTCATCACAGACCCCATGACTAGACCAAGGCACCAAGTGCCACATCCAATCTCCTCTTGAATACCTCCAGAGATGGTGACTCCACCACCTCCCTGCGCAGCCCATTCCAATGAAAAATTACTCTCTCAGTGAAGAACTTTCTCCTCACCTCAAGCCTAAACTTCCCCTGGTGCAGCTTGAGACTGTGTCCTCTTGTTCTGGTGCTGGTTGCCTGGGAGAAGAGACCAACCCCTTCCCAGCTACAACCACCTTTCAGGTAGTTGTAGTGGGCAATGAGGTCTGCCCTGCGCCTCCTCTTCTCCAGGCTAAACAATCCCAGCTCCCTCAGCCTCTCCTCATAGGGCTTGTGCTCAAGGCCTCTCACCAGCCTTATTGCCCTTCAGTTGCTGCGTCCAATCCTTTCTTGAACACCTCCAGGAATGATGACTCCACCACCTCCCTGGGCAGCACATTCCAATAGCCAATCACTTTCTCTGTGAAAAACTTTCTCCTGACCTTGAATCTAAACTTGGTGATGATTGCCTGGGAGAAGAGACCAACCCCCACCTTGCTACAACCTCCCTTCAGGTAGTTGTAGACAGCAATAAGGTCTCCCCTGAGCCTCCTCTTCTCCAGGCTAAACAATCCAAGCTGCCTCAGCCTCTCCTCATCAGGCTTGTGCTCGAGGCCTCTCCCCAGCCTCATTGCCCTTCTCTGGACACTATCACCTGCTGTATGGTGCATCCCTAAAGAACTGATTTTATTCTAAGGTAATCTTAACCTTGCTGAAATAATCAGTGTTCCTGAATCATTGCTGGGTTGGTCACTGGAGATAGTTCCAGATATACCTAAGATAAAAAAATATGTTAGGCAGCATTGAAGGCACTCTATGATTTGGGATAGTTAGAGAATTTTTGGATCCACTAAAAACATTACAATGAAATGAAATGTAATACCTCCTTCTGTGCCAAATATTCTGTCTGGGTTTGTTTGGTTCACATAACAACCCAAAATGCAAATATCCATTCTTCCCAAAACAGCACCTCACAATTTCAGAGAGCAAGCATGAATAACTGATGTAATATCTCTCTCTCTCTATATATATATATATGTACATATTACCACAACAGCTTTTGGACTGTGCTGTGCCACAAGTTATCACAGCTGCAAAACAGCCTGGATAAACTTGAAAAGAAAAACATGGACAGAAATCCTGCTTTGCTGAATAGCATGCCCAGTAATGCTCTCAGCCTTAACACATGATGCCAAAATTCACAAGCCCTGCAGAATTCCCACCCTGCCACCTCCACCACCAGCCTGAGGAGTTCTTGTCAGGATGTCACAGGCAAACTCTGCCAGCAGGAGCTATCTTCTGTACATTTATTAAGCTGTTTGCAAATTTGACACCTCTCTAGCCTCCATCTAACTAGAAGGTGAGATAAAAGAGAATCATAGAATCAATAAGGTTGGAAAAGACCTCAGAGATCATCAAGCCCAACCTGTCACCCAACACCTCCGGACTACTAAACCATGGCACCAAGTGCCACGTCCAATCCCTTCTTGAACACCTCCAGGGATGGTGACTCCACCACCTCCCTGGGCAGCCCATTCAAAGCCCAGCCCATACAAAGAGGTGAGACAAATTTATTGATTGATTGATTGATTGGCTGCCATCCCTCCTTCTGCAAAGCATTCAGTGCCTGTCTTGGCTCACTTTCCCAGGTTTCACAAGCAGTGATAGGATATGGTTCAATGTGAGAGTCCCCAGCATTTTTTTCACTGCTGTCCAAACTGTTCTCAACAGCAACGGTGAATATTGTCCAACACAATCAGACATTGAGTAATGTGAAGCTAAAATAAGACTGAGGGACCATGCAATAATAGCCAAGATTCCCCTCCACAAAAGGAGGCAGTTCATGAATTGAACCAAATGTAGAAAATGCCCTCACAAGCAGAACCATGCATTAAATTTGTACCCTCTTGCCCCAGAGCTCTGGTATGATTTGTCTCTTATGCATTCAGCAATTTCTTCCATAATGTTTAGCTCTCTTAGTCATTTTCTCCTTCAAATAACAGCAATAATGAGAAGCAAGCAAGTTCACTGTTTGCAGATAGGAGTGGCTTTCAGCTGTCAGGAGGCAAAGCACAACTAGAATAGAATAGAATAGAATAGAATAGAATAGAATAGAATAGAATAGAATAGAATAGAATAGAATTCACTAGGTTGAAAAAGACCTTCAAGATCATCAAGTCCAACCTACGGCCCAACACCTTATGACTAACTAAACCATGGCACTAAGTGCCACATCCAATCCCCTCTTGAACACCTCCAGTGATGGCGACTCCACCACCTCTGTGGGCAGCACATTCCAATGGCTAACAACTCTCTCTGTGAAGAACTTTCTCATAACCTCGAGCCTAAATTTGCCCTGGTGCAGCTTGAGACTGTGTCCTCTTGTTCTGGTGCTGGTTGCCTGGGAGGAGAGACCAACCCCCACCTGGCTACAACTTCCCTTCAGGTAGTTGTAGAGAGCAAGAAGGTCTCCCCTGAGCCTCCTCTTCTCCCCTGAGCCTCCTCCTCCTGTACATAAACGATGTACAGGTAACATGCCATTAAAAAGCTTCATTATCACAGTACAGCTTTAGCTATCATTGCAATGTGAGTCTGTTGACAGAACCTAGGGTAAAGCCTGTTAAACACACTTGAGTCCATGTGGAAACAAGGAATGAGTCCTAAACCCAAGCTCATAACTGCCATCAGATGAGAGAGATGCTCACACTTCTTACGCCATTGCTTCAACTTCTGTAGCAGATGTGCTTGCCCTTCTATCAGAGGCCAGGCACAGGCAAGGAGCTACTGATTTTGTTCTGTTAAAATTGGTAATTCTTTACAAAGCAGTATAAGAAAAATTAGTATATATACACACATATATATATATATACACACATTGCTTTTGAAACAGGGATTTCTGCACCTATTGAATCTGCATGGCTGCACCATGGCTTCAAGTGCCACAGCCAATCCTCTCTTGAACACCTCCAGGGATGGTGACTCCACCACTTCCCTGGGCAGCACATTCCAATGGCCAACCACTCTCCCTGTGAAGAACTTTCTCCTCACCTCGAGCCTAAACTTCCCCTGACACAGCTTGAGACTGTGTCCTCTTGTTCTGCTGGTGGTTGCCTGGGAGAAGAGACCAACCCTCACCTGCCTACAACCTCCCTTCAGGTAGCTGTAGACAGCAGGAAGGTCTCCAGTGAGCCTCTTCTCCAGGCTAAGCAACCCCAGCTCCCTCAAGGCCTCTCCCCAGCCTCATTGCCCTTCTCTGGACACATTCAAGTGTCTCAACATCCTTCTTAAACTGAGGGGCCCACAACTGGACACAGCCCTCAAACTGTATCCTAACCAGTGCTGAGTGAAAGAGGAGAATGACTTTTTCCTGCTCTTGCTGGCCACACTATTTTTAAGTCCAGCAAGTATCAGAGAGCAGCTGAGACAAGTTGCTTCTTTCTCTTAGACATTACGTCATCATGGCCTCTCCAGAATGGATGAAATATTTATTATGATTAATACAAAAGGCATTACAGACAGAGGATTTCAGGAGGAGCATCAGAACAGATTAAAATTTAAAATGACAACATACCTAATAGCTCTCTTTACCTCAGGATCTGGAAGGCTGTGCTGAAAGTCTTTCACCATTTTAGAAATTACATTAAAAGATATTCTTATACAATTTGCTGTTCAAGGGAAAAGCACACTGCATTCAGATTATAGTATTTTTTTTTACCTTACCATGGGCAGAAAAGTTGATATAGAATAGAATAGAATAGAATAGAATAGAATAGAATAGAATAGAATAGAATAGAATAGAATAGAATAGAATAGAATAGACCAGGTTGGAAGAGACCTTCAAGATCATTGCGTCCAACCTATTATCCAGTACTACCTAATCAACTAAACCATTCAACCACACAACCTATCAAGTCTCTTCCTAAACACCTCCAGTGATGATGACTCCACCACCTCCCTGGGCAGCACATTCCAATGGCTAATCACTCTTTCTGGGAAGAATTTCTTCCTAACCTCCACCCTCAACCTTCCCTGGTGCAGCTTGAGACTGTGTCCTCTTGTTCTGGTTTGTGTTAGCAAGCACTGCTGGGGTAACCTGGAGCAGTAATAACCCTTTGATAAAAGTCAGCAGTCCTGCTTGATCAGTGCCAGGTGAACTGTGAGTAGATCATCTGAGGTGTGGGCCCCTGTGGGTTGTTTAGCCTGGAGAAGAGGAAGCTCAGGGGAGACCTTCTTGCTGTCTACAACTACCTGAAGGGAGGTTGTAGCCAGGTGTGGTTTGATCTCTTCTCCCAGGCAAGTAGCACCAGAACAGGAGGACACAGTCTCAAGCTGCACCAGGGGAGGTTTAGGCTGAATGTTAGGAAGAAATTCTTCCCAGAAAGAGTGATTTGCAATTGGAATGTGCTGCCCAGGGAGGTGGTGGAGTCACCATCACTGGAGGACTTTAGGAAGAGACTGGATTGGGTGCTTGGTGCCATGGTTTGGTTGATTAGATGGTGTTGGGTGATAGGTTGGACTCAATGATCTCAAAGGTCTTTTCCAACCTGGTTTATTCTATTCTATTCTGTTCTATTCTATTCTATTCTATTCTATGCCATGCCATGCCATGCCATGCCATGCCATGCCATGCCATGCCATGCCATGCCATGCCATTCCATGCCATTATTTCCCTAGGTTGACTGAGCAATAAAGCCAGGCTGTGGCCATGGCCTTTGGGATGCAGATGTGTTGGCTGGGCAGAAATGTCTGAGCCTTCCAACAGCCTGCCTTGGTGTGATGGAGGGAAGAAAACAAGGCCCAGGTCATTTCAGAGGTAAGGTTGTGCAAGACAAACGGAGTGATAGCTGTTTCAAATCATGAGTACACTGAGGCAAATGCTGATGAGAGGTTGGTTCCTTAAGCATCTATTTATACTGTGCAGAAGAGAAATATGAATTACCACAGAGAACTTTAATTTCAAGAGCATATGCTAGAGGCTCTGTGCTCCCTTGAAATAAATAAATAACAAAAGCCCTACTCTACATAAGGACATTTTTTTTAACTCAGTAAGAATTGCATTTAGCCTGCAGCAATTTTATATCTAATCTTGAATGGCAACATAAAATTTGCCACAGAAATTAACAATTACTCCTTTATGAATGACACTGTTTGCTCATCATGTTTCTCATTGAAAGCCAGGATAATGTCAAAGCAAATAAACCTGGTACCTTAAAATTACTCACTTTGCAGTCCAGAGAATAGGTAAAAGCAAATGCAGTTGGGAAAAGCTGGGAATTGCTTAAGAACATTCTAGCAAAGATTAAGCAAACAAACAAACAAACAATTAGGAAATAGAAGACAAAAAAATACCTGCCTGAATTCTGACACTGATGGACTGAAGTAAAAATAGCTATAGAAAAAATATTCTTCAGCAGGGAACAAAGGGATTGCAATTAACATATGTTAGATTATTAAGGGAAAGAAGAAAAAAAAAAGCCCAGATAGAGGGGAAAAGATAAATACTGAGAGGAGACCTTCTTGCTGTCTACAACTACCTGAAGGGAGGTTGTAGCCAGGTGGGGGTTGGTCTCTTCTCCGAGGCAACCGGCACCAGAACAAGAGGACACAGTCTCAAGCTGCACCAGGGGAGGTTTAGGCTGGATCTTAGGAAGAAGTTCTTCCCAGAAAGAGAGATTGGCCATTGGAATGTGCTTCCCAGGGAGGTGCTGGACTCACCATCACTGGATGTGTTTAGGAAGAGACTGGATGGGGTGCTTGGTGCCATGGTTTAGTTGATTAGATGGTGTTGAGTGAAAGTCTTTTCCAATCTGGTCTGGTCTATTCTATTCTATTCTATTCTATTCTATTCTATTCTATTCTATTCTATTCTATTCTATTCTATTCCATTCCATTCCATTCCATTCCAAGGGGAAAGGGGAAAAAAAAGCCCAGATAGAGGTGAAAAGATAAATACTATGGAGAGTAAAGGACAGAAGCATCTTTCTAAGCATGGCAAGCTGAAAAGTAATTTCAGCAACAACATTGGTCCTTTGTTGGACAGAAATCATAGAAATGCCAATAAAGATTCAGGAAAGCTAAATGTGTTCAATAAATAGATTGGTTCTGCCTTTAGGAGTGAGAATAGGCTTGTATAAGGTTTCCCCTTCCCCTCCAAATACATCTCTCTGCCAAATGAACATCTTTTTTCCTGTTGTGTCCTGGTCTAATTGGATTTTCAAGCGTTGTTTTGGTGGCCAGCATTTCCTTTAAATTGTCCTACAATGTTTCCTTGGATTGAGCTTTTCTTCTCTGTGTTACCAGTTGATAAGTAAGCCTTGAAATATTGCTACAGAGAAATCATGTCATTGGCATTCTTAGGAGATGTCTGAAATCCCTCCGTAGTTGCCTTCAACCCATCACCTTACAGAAGTCCAGTTTACTTAGTATCTCTGATATGTTAATTCATACTCAGCTATGATACTTTATTGGCTGCCAGTAGCTTAGAAGCGACTTAGCCTGGAGAAAAGGAGGCTCAGGGAAGACCTTATTGCTCTCTACAATTCCCTGAAGGGAGGTTGTAGGCAGGTGGGGGTTGGTCTCTTCTCCCAGGCAACCAGCACCAGAACAAGAGGACACAGTCTCAAGCTGTGCCAGGGGAAGTTTAGGCTCGAGGTTAGGAGAAAGTTCTTCACAGAGAGAGTTGTTAGCCATTGGAATGTGCTGCCCAGGGAGGTGGTGGAGTCACCATCACTGGAAGTGTTCAAGAGAGGATTGGACGTGGCACTTGGTGCCATGGTTTAGTTAGTCATAAGGTGTTGGTTGATAGGTTGGACTTGAGGATCTCTGAGGTCTTTTCCAACCTTATTGATACTGTGATTCTATGATAGTTATAATAACCTTTTGCAACATATATTATATGAAGATAGACCATGACATAATGCATAAGAGGAGTAATTATTCAGCTTCCTCTATTTTAGCATGTTGAACACGTTTTTCTTTCCCAGCCAAAATCATCTGGCTTCTATTTGTCAGTCATTTTAAGAGTTGACTCTTGACACATTCAAAGTCTGTTTAGGAAGCATTATTTGCCCCCAAAAGTCATAGACCAGTAAGCAGATTTTCTACCTTGTACATAAGTCATCCTTGCTAATCTTTGCTTAAGAGTAAGTTGAGGCTGATACTATAGCTAAGCAGCTTTCGGTATTGTATTGAGTTATGCTTCATTGCTCCTAGTGGTATTTTTTCTGCTGAAGGATCAATCTCAATTTAGGTGTTGGGGAGAAAAGAAAGATGAAAGAGGAGAGAGAAAGCAGCACTAGTTGTCTCTTAATCTTCTGTAAAGCATGATTTCCTGAACCACCAATTGCACCAATGCTTTCTGTAGCTCCACAGGTACCTCAAAAAGAAGTCAAGCTTTCAGCACTGTGCCATGTGGGCACAGTCTCTAATTGGTCACTTAGGCCAGTGTGGTGTCATATGATTTTTAGACATTTTTCTTCATGCTTAAGTGTTTATTATGCTGCATTCAAGGTACTTAGTGTTGGTGAAGCTTCATATATTTAATATCTTCAACAATTAGGATGTTTATTCAAGGATGTAAATGTTATCAATGGATAAAAAAGGTAGCAGATGATCTGCTGTAAGTTTAGGCTTAACAGAATGATATGGGCAGGCCTACAGTTTGTAGACAGTATTTCTAGTAAAGTATAGATTTGATAGTAGGCTGAATATGAGCCGGAGTGTGGCCAGGTGGCCAAGAAGGCCAATGGCATCCTGGCCTGCATCAGGAACAGTGTGGCCAGCAGGAGCAGGGAAGTCACTGTGTCTCTGGACACAGCATTGGTTAGGCCACACCTTGAGTCCTGTGTCCAGTTCTGGGCCCCTCAGGTTACGAAAGATGTTGAGTTGCTGGAGCGTGTCCAGAGAAGGGCAACAGATCTGGGGAGGGGTTTGGAGCACAGCCCTGTGAGGAGAGGCTGAGGGAGCTGGGGTTGCTTAGCCTGGAGAAGAGGAGGCTCAGGGGAGACCGCATTGCTGTCTACAACTCCCTAAAGGGAGGTTGTAGGCAGGAGTTGGTTGGTCCCTTCTCCCAGGCAACCAGCACCAGAACAAGAGGACACAGACTCCAGTTTCACCAGGGAAGGTTTAGACTGCATGTTAGGAAGAAATTCATCACAGAAAGAGTGATTGGCTATTGGAATGTGCTGCCCAGGGAGGTGGTGGAATCACCATCACTGGAGGTGTTCAAGTGGAGATTGGACATGGCACTTGGTGCCATGGTTTAGTCATGAGGTGTGTGGTGACAGGTTGGACTTGATGATCTTTGAGGTCTCTTCCAACCTTGGTGATTCTGTGCTTCTGTGAAAAGAGACCTGAAACCAGGTGCCACTGTGCAATTTGGCTTGCTTTTAACTGATCTATAGGAGATAGCAAGACAAAATGTGAACAATAGTGCTTGGCATCCCACATGTTATCACATGCCAGAAATGTTTGGAGGGTGGAACGGAATGACGTTAAAAGAAATTATGTGGAGCATGCTTTTCTTTCCACGCTAGGCAAGTGACATTGTTTTGGCAGCTCAGTCTGACATGGTAAGTACAGTATCCTCTATATTTTCTAATTTGAAGAGCTACACAAATCTGATGGAGAAAAGTATTGACTGGCTTTTACTTCAGCTGGAGCTGCATACATTTAAATGCACAGTACACATAATTTAGGTGTCTGTACTTATCAATGATCTCAGACTAAAGCACAGGACTGTCACACTTGTTTCTTTAAACAAGGTGGAAGACTTTGTTCCCTCCACCTGAATTTTCTCAGCAGATTTGAAATAAACAGGTATTAAGGCAGGGAGTATGCATAATTGTGGTTTTTCATAAAAGCAGCAATTGACAAACACAGAGCTTTTTCCAAAGCAACAATTGATAGCACTTTAGGGAAGCAAGTGGCTAAAGCACAGGCGTTGCAAAGTCTCATTTGACAGCAATCAATAGCTCTGCGATATGGCTTATGCATAGAAAAAGATTTGCTTTCCTCTCCATTAAGGGCCTGCCTACTTCAGCAATTAGAGCACAGAAAACAGTGTAGGAGAGATAGGTAACAGTCATCATTTTCCTTGGAAGAGTTAATTTATTTATCTTTTTCTTGTATTTCTTGTATTGTTTGGGGTTTGTTTTGGCTTTTTTCCCCCCCATTTCTTTTCTACCTCCAACCTCAGTACAAGAAGAATCCAGAATTCCACCCAAATGGCTATTATCCTATTTAAACATACTCAGGGCTGTCTTTCTCACAACTTTTTGTTTCATATATTCTTCTCTGTATTTTCCTGAGGGGTCCTTATTCTTCTTTGCACCTTGCAGAAAATGAATACTTCAAGATGGAACGGAACGAAACATAACGTAACAGAACAGAACAGAACAGAACAGAACAGAATAGAATAGAATAGAATAGAATAGAATAGAATAGAATAGAATAGAATAGAATAGAATAGAATAGAATAGAATAGAATAGAATAGAATAGGATTAACCAGGTTGGAAAAGACCTCAGAGATCATGAAGTCCAACCTACCACCCAACACCATCTAATCAACTAAACCATGGCACTAAGCACCCTATCAAGTCTCTTCCTAAACACCTCCAGTGATGGTGATACCACCACCTCCGTGGGCAGCCCATTTCAATGGCCAATCACTCCTTCTATGAAGAACTGCTTCCTAACATCTAGCCTAATCCTCCCCTGGTGCAGCTTGAGACTGTGTCCTCTTGTTCTGCTGCTGGTTATCTGGGAGAAGAGACCAAGCCCTACCTGCCACCTTTGACTAGTGTATGACTGTCCAACAGCCATTCAGAATAGAAATAGAAGTAGAAATAGAAATAATAGAAAAATAGAATGAAATAGAAATAGAAATAGAAATAGAAATAGAAATAGAAATAGAAATAGAATAGAAATAGAAATAGAAATAGAAATAAGTTTATTCTGCCCCTGTACACTGCACTGGTTAGGCCACACCTTAAGCACTGTGTCCAGTTCTGGGCCCCTCGGTTTAGGAAGGATGTTGACTTGCTGGAGCAGGTCCAGAGAAGGGCCACAAAGTTGGTGATGGGCTTGGAACACAAGCCCTGTGAGGAGAGAATGAGGGAGCTGGAGTTATTTAGCCTGGAAAGGAGGAGACTCAGGGGTGACCTTATTTCTCTCTACAACTACCTTAAGGGAGGTTGGAGACAGGCAGAGGTTGATCTCTTCTCCCGGGCAACCAGCACCAGAACAAGAGGACACAGTCTCAAGTTGCACCAGGGGAGGTTTAGGCTGGAGGTTAGGAAGAAGTTCTACACAGAGAGAGTGATTGCCCATTGGAATGTGCTGCCCAGGAAGGTGGTGTAGTCACCATCACTGGAGATGTTCAGGAGGAGACTTGATAGGGTGCTTGGTTGCATGGTTTAGTTGATTAGGTGGTGTTGGATGATAGGTTGGACGTGATGATCTTGAGGGTCTCTTCCAACCTGGTTTATTCTAAATGAATAGAAATAGAAGAGAATAGAAGAATGGAATGGAATGGAATGGGATGGGATGGGATGGGATGGGATGGGATGGGATGGGATGGGATGGGATGGGATGGGATGGGAGGGAAGGGAAGGGAAGGGAAGGAAGGGAAGGGAAGGGAAGGGAAGGGAAGGGAAGGGAAGGGAAGGGAAGGGAAGGGAAGGGAAGGGAAGGGAAGGGAAGGGAAGGGAAGGGAAGGGGAAGGGAAGGGAAGGGAAGGGAAGGGAAGGGAAGGGAAGGGAAGGGAAGGGAAGGGGAAGAGGAAGAGAAGAGAAGAGAAGAGAAGAGAAGAGAAAGAGAAGAGAAGAGAAGAGAAGAGAAGAGAAGAGAAGAGAAGAGAAGAGAAGAGAAGAGAAGAGAAGAGACGAGACGAGAAGAGAAGAGAAGAGAAGAGAAGAGAAGAGAAGAGACGAGACGAGACGAGACGAGACCAGGTTGGAAGACACCATTATGCACCTGCCTTTTTACCTATGAAATCTTGCATCCAAACAACATACTAACTATACTGCAATGGATGAGCTGTGTATGCAGTAACTCAGGAAGTCATTTGGTAAAATTAACATTTAGAAGCAGGCACCAGTAGTTATTTCACACATTATTAACTTATATTACAATTCAAATAAGCTTACAGCTGGCAAAAAAAAAAGTCTCTTCTGTAAAGTGATCTCAAACATAATAGGCTTAATCAGAGATAAATTAAATTAGTCAGTCATGCATACTACAGCATATTAGCACTGAGTAGTTATTAAATACATTTGCTGTTATCAGTTGTGCAAGGCAATATTGTAGGCAAACAAAGTGCATGAGAAACCAGTAAATAAAGTTTATGTTTGGGAGGCTACATGTCTGACATTACCTGGGTTTTATCGCGATGTTACATGATCTCTACCGCTACGACTGGCACCAGGTTAAGTCCCCAAATAAAGGATTCAACTTCACTCCCAGGCAATTAGCCAAAAAGCAGAGCAGACAGAACTAATGAATACCTAGACAGCAGATGTTCAGCGTGGTTTTGTGTTTTGGAGGGGATTTCTTCCATGGCAAGTCTCAGAAAGAAAGCAAGCATGCACGGGTGAGTCATAGCTGGTACACAATTGATAAAGAGCAGACAGGCAACATTTCTATTTGTTATAAAATTAATCTTTGTGCTGAGGCCTTTCTCAGAAGTTGTTTTCCCCTCTGCTTTCACTGCTTCAGTTTGAGTAGGTCTTGTAATTGTGTGCAAATATTGAAAAGGGTTAGCCTTGCCTTGCATCTATCACAACCTGCTTTTGTATTATTGCTGCTGTAGCAGCCAGCAGCATCACCTTCATCTCCAGCTCAAAATCTGTCTCAAAAAGAATACAACACAAAAGCACTCACTTTCACTTTACAAGAGGAATCATAACTTTCATGGTAGGCTCCTAAACCCATACCTTTGTTCTTTCATCCATCTTTCAGAAACCTATCTGCACATTAGCTGGAAACATCATAACGTGCTGAGCCTGACCCAGAAGACTTAGGAGCATATCTGACATTCTGTAACACTCTGCACATTTAAAACTCAATGTAAGGTGACAAGAACATTAAGCTGCCCACAGAGCAAAATGTGAAACTAATCAGTATCTGTTCTGAGCCACAGGTACAATAATTGGAAAATTAAAGTGCCTGTGAACTGCTAGGGCTGGCTGCATCAAAAAGCAACACCTTGAAATGATTAATGAAGACAAATGTATGCAACTATTTCCATTGACAACAACTTCAGATAATTGCAGACTAAAAGAATAACATTATAGTTCCCATTTATGTTCTCTGTAGTTCACCTCTTCCAAGAACTTACTGCAAAGAAACCTGCAAGCATTCACTGGTTAAAAAGATTCTTAAGTGGAAGCTCTGTTAACTCAGAGATGTAGAAAACGCAGGCCCTTTGCTACACATAGTGCAACCATCACCTGTGCCAGCAGCAGTATAGAAAGAATCAGCCACGACAGAGACATTCAACACCAGGCCCTCTACCAGAAAATGCTAAACTGACATGTAAAAGTAGAATAGAATAGAATAGAATAGAATAGAATAGAATAGAATAGAATAGAATAGAATAGAATAGAATAGACCAGGTTGGAAAAGACCTCAGATATCAATGAGTCCAACCTATCACCCAACACCATCTAATCAACTAAACCATGGCACCAAGTGCCTCATCCAGTCTCTTTCCTAAACACCTCCAGTGATGGTGACACGACCGCCTCCCTGGGCAGCACATTCCAATGGCCAGTTCTTTCTGGGAAGAACTTCTTCCTACCATCCAGCCTAAACTGCCCCTGGTGCAGCTTGAGACTGTGTCCTCTTGTTCTGCTGCTGGTTGTCTGGGAGAAGAGACCAACCCCAACCTTGCTACAACCTCCCTTCAGGTAGTTGTAGAGAGCAAGAAGATCTTCCCTGAGTCTCCTCTTCTCCAGGCTAAGCAACCCCACCCCCCTCAGCCTCTCCTCAAAGGGCTGTGCTCCAAACCCCTCCCCAGCTTTGTTGCCCTTCTCTGGACACCTTCCAGCAACGGAACATTATTCCTAAACTGAGGGGCCCAGAACTGGACACAGGACTCAAGGTGTGGCCTAACCAAGGCTGAGTCCAGGGGCAGAATGACCTCCCTGCTCCTTCTGGCCACACTATTCCTGATGCAGGCCAGGATGCCATTTGCCTTCTTGGCCACCTGGCCACAATCCAGGCTCATGTTCAGCCTACTATCAACCAGTACCCCCAGCTCCCTTTCTGCCTGGCCACTCTCCAGCCACTCTGGCCCCAGCCTGTAACATGGGGTTGTTGTGGCCAATGTGTAGAACCTGTCACTTAGATGTCTTAAATCTCATGCCTTTGGACTCTGCCCATCAAATGACACAACTAATATGGGATGGCAGCACTCAATAGACCTCTTAAGAAAGTACTTCATCGTGATATTGTTTCAAAATCTACCTCTCTTCCTTGGCCGTTGGAATGTGCTGCCCAGGGAGGTGGTGGAGTCACCATCACTGGAGGTGTTTAGGAAGAGACCGGCTGGGGTGCTTGGTGCCATGGTTTAGTTGATCAGATGGTGTTGGATAATAGGTTGGACTCAATGATCTGGAAGGTCTTTTCCAACCTGATTAATTCTACTCTATTCACATCCATCAGTGGCACAGCCAGTTCACTCACTCAAAGAGGTTGACCTAATGTGCACCATCATGGCTGGGGCTACTGCAGCAGCCCAGAACTGCATGTGATGGGGGCTCTATTTCTTAGGCTTGAGACTAAACAAACTCACTTAAAAAGGAAATGGGATACATAAATATACACACATATGTATAAATCAATAAGAAAATTTCAGAGTTCCCCCTTCCCCTCTCAAGTACTGACAAAAACTCCAATTATGTGAGCCCTCTGGGACCTCAAATGTGACTCCCAAGTGGCAAAGATTAAATAGTGTCTATTTTTAAGGGGAACTTATTGAATCTTATTGAGAGGATCCTGACTCACAAAGCAAGCACAGTTTGCACTGTATCTCTTAGGTCAAAGCACATCAAATGCTTGGCACTCACACTGGAAAGAAAATTAGCACTACAGGCAAGGAGTAACAGGTTTGGAGAAGAAAGGCTTCACCACTTTGAAGGAAACATAAAATACAAATAACCAGCCCTGTATTCAGAGTGTGTTATGACTGTGGAATTCTTATACACATATTCAGAAGCTAGGAAATGCAGCTAATTGTCATGCCTCTACCAGGCATGAACATTTACAATTATACTAACTCATAGAGCTGCACCAAAAATGATCAAGGGGCTGGAACAAGGGGCTGCTACAAGGACAGGCTGAGAGAGCTGGGGTTGTTCAGCCTGGACAAGAATAGGCTCTGGGAAACCCTAATAAGGATCTTCCAATACCTGAAGGCTGCAGAGGGACTGTTGACAAAAGCCTGTAGTGATAGGACAAGGGGCAGTGGTTTGAAATTAGGGAAAAGGAGACTGAGATTGGATGTTAGGAAGAAGTTCTCTATCATGAGGGTGGTGGAACACTGGAAAAGACAAACTCACTCCTGGCTACAACCTCCCTTCAGGGAGTTGGAGACAGCAAGAAGGTCTCCTCTGAGCCTCCTCTTCTCCAGGCTAAGCAACCTCAGCTCCCTCAGCCTCTCCTCACAGGGCTTGTGCTCCAAACCCCTCCCCAGCTTTGTTGTCCTTCTCTAGACACCTTCCAGCAACTCAACATCTTTCCTAAACTGAGGGGCCCAGAACTAGACACAGGACTCAAGGTGTGGCCTAACCAGTGCTGAGTCCAGGGGCACAATGACTTCCTTGCTCCTGCTGGCCACACTATTCCTGATCTAGGCCAGGATGCCGGAAGCCCCATCCCCTCTTGTTTCCCTTGCAATCTTGATGTATTTGAAGAAGGCAGTAAAAAAGCCTTTGCTCTGATGATTTGGATGTGGGGAAAGAAGTGATTTTTATGTGTTGAATCTCTTCTGACGGAGAATGTGAAAGAGATGCCACCAGGCTTTCCCTTCTGACTGGTATAGGAAGTGAAAGCAGTGATCGGGGAGCAGTGAGCAGATATCTCCCTCCTGCATTTTGTGCAGACATTTACACAACATAATATCATAGTATCATAGTATCATTCAGGGTTGGAAGGGACCACAAGGATCATCTAGTTCCAACCCCCCTGCCATGGGCAGGGACACCCCACACTACATCAGGCTGGACACAGCCTCATCCAGCCTGGGCTTAAACACCTCCAGGGACGGGGCCTCGACCACCCCCCTGGACAACCCATTCCAGGGTTTCACCACTCTCATGGTGAACAATCTCCTCCTCACATCTAGCCTGAATCTCCCCACCTCCAGCTTCATTCCATTCCCCCTACTCCTATCACTCCCTGATAGCCTGAGCAATCCCTCCCCAGCCTTCCTGTAGCCCCCTTCAGATACTGGAAGGCCACAATGAGGTCACCTGGGAGCCTTCTCTTCTGCAGACTGAACAGCCCCAACTCCTTCAGTCTGTCCTCATAGGAGAGGTGCTCCAGCCCTCTGATCATCCTTGTGGCCCTTTTCTGGACACATATCTTCTTCTTCTACTGCTACTAGTACTACTAAACTAAGATTGAGTCAGTTTCAGAAAAGGAGATACCTGTATGACAGAAGAGGGGTAAATATCAAAAATGAAGATGTTGTGATGGTAGGTGTGGAGGGAACAACATGAAAGGAGCATGCTCAAACGTAAAACATACACTCTGACATCTCTTTCACTGAAAGAAAAATGGAAAATAAGGAGGGGGGAAAAGGTTGGCTTTTATCACACTGTTTTCTAGAGCACTCATATACAAAAGAGTTAGGTTATTCTGAGCTGTGATTTCATAAGGTCTGTCAGTGCTCCAGATTCACAAAATCATGGCATACAAAGTTTAAACTCCAGGTTGTTCTTTTGAAAAGCTTTGTAGAACAAAAATATGATGCTTTTGCAAGTATCATAGTATCAGTCAGGACTGGAAGGGACCACAAGGATCATCTAGTTCCAACCCCCCTGCCATGGGCAGGGACACCTCACACTAGAGCAGGCTGGCCACAGCCTCATCCAGCCTGGGCTTAAACACCTCCAGGGACGGCGCGCCCCAACCACCTCCCTGGACAACCCATTCCAGGGCTTCACCACTCTCATGGGGAAGAACTTCCTCCTCACCTCCAGCCTCAATCTCCCCACCTCCAGCTTCATTCCATTCCCCCTAGTCCTAGCACTACCTGATATCCTGAGAAGTCCCTCCCCAGCCTTCCTGTAGGCCCCCTTCAGATACTGGAAGGCCACAATGAGGTCACCTCAGAGCCTTCCTTTCTCCAGACTGAACAGCCCCAACTCCTTCAGTCTGTCCTCATAGGAGAGGTGCTCCAGCCCTCTGATCATCATTGTGGCCCTTCTCTGGACACCTTCCAGCACCTCCAGATCCCTCTTGGAATAGGGGCTCCAGAACTGGAGGCAGTACTCCAGGTGGGGTCTCACCAGGGCTGAGCAGAGGGGGAGAATCACCTCCCTTGACCTGCTGGCCACACTTCTCCTGATGCAGCCCAGGATCTGATTGGCTTTGCGGGCTGCAAGTGCACACTGAGAGCTCATGTGGAGCTTCTCCTCCCCCAGCACCCCCAAGTCTCTCTCCTCAGGGCTGCTTTCCAGCCCTGAAGTATGGAGACCCAACCTCTCAGACATCACTGCTGTGTGGTTTCCTTTAAGCAGCATATGAATAACAACCTAACCCTAAAAAAGAAAAACCCAGTCCCTCAGAATTCATCCTGCAGCTCACATCATTACTGCAGCTCTAATGCCCTAGTCAGGTTTTAACAAGCAACAGATTAAAAAGCTCTGAATATAGAATAATAGAATCAACAAGGTTGGAAAAGATCTCAAAGATCATCCAGTGCAACCTGTCACCCAAGACTTCATGACTTCTAGACCATGGCACCAAGTGCCACATCCAGTCCTTTCTTGGACACCTCCAGGGACGGCAATTCCATCACCTCCCTGGGCAGCACATTCCAATGGCTAACAACTCTCTATGTGAAGAACTTTCTCCTCACCTTGAGCCTAAACTTCCCCTGGTGCAGCTATGTGCCTGTTGTCCTCTTGTTTCATATTCTGCTACACGCCCTCTGCTCTCTTCCTATCCTTAGTCACAGGATGAGACTTACAGGAAGACGTTCTTGTCCCACACAGCTACTGGAAATGCCAGAGTTTGATTTCCATTATTCAGTTTGACTCCTATCGCCTCTCTCCATCCATCCTCATTGAAACGTAAATTTCTTAACATCCATCCCCTAAATCTAATTCCCTCATTATTCAGAAGCATATTACTGCCTTCATTTTGCACATGTTCTGCTTCTCCTATCAGAGCTAAAACCTTTTAAAGAATAGGTTCACTTCTCATTCCTTTTTTTCCCCTCCTTTACCCTAGAGCAGCATTTCTTATTATTAGCTGTGATATATTTCCCAGAATCACCTGAAATACTCCTCAAAACCCTCATGTTCCATGTAGCCTCTTTAATGTCTGACATGCCTCTGCTCTAAGATTCAAGAATTAGAGTACCCCAGGGTTCAGATAAGAAGCACTCAGTGAAATAATGTATGACCATTGTAGGATAAAGAATCAGCTACACAAACAAGGCCTGGGCAGTTCATCAAAACAGCCATACATTCTCTTAGCACAAAGAGTAAGTAAACTGCCCTATGCATGCAGGTTTTATTGTCTGCTTCCAATGACTCTATCTTGTTTTCAGCATCAATAAAAACTATGGATTTGGGGAAGCATAAAGTGAGTTTAATGAGGAACTTTTAAAACTCTCATAAAATGATGGATCTACTAGGCAAATACATTGATTTTCAATGCAGTGAAGTAGTGAACATCACTGCAATGCCCAAGAATGTATAGGGAGGCCAAGGTAAAGCCAGGATTCCCCCTAAAAAGCCTTTGTTTTTGTGATGGGTTCACGCCCATCCTGGAAGCAGGGTGGGGAGTGCTTGCCAGTGCTTTGCCCTCCCTGCAGGGCATTTTTCCCCCTGGGAAACTGAATCTGTTCCACTCTCCCTCCCTGCCCAGCTATGGTGTAAAAGGGAGAGCACTGCAGCCATTAGCTCTCTTTTTGGCTCCTGCCTTTCCTGGACAAGAGCTACGGCAGCTGCCTTCCTGCTCCTCTGCCATGTGGTTGGGCCTGATCCTTCTCCCTGCTGCCTCTGTGCCTCTTCAGAGAGACTGGTTTTGTACTCTTGTTTTTTTTCCTCTCCCATCCATCCTTGTTCCTTGTGAACCTTACCTGTTATTGTTACATATATATATTAAAGAAAACTCTTTACCTCTCTACTTCCAAGCCAACTCCAAATTATTTCTTGGTGGATTTGCTCCTTCCCTTTCTTTTTTCCTCTCTGTTGGAAGGGAGGAGAGGGGAGCAGGGAAGGGATTCTCAGCTTTGCCCCCATCTGAGCCCTTAAGTCCCAGTTAAGGCTCAAACCACCACAGTGTTCCACTGGTTTCAGAATTTGGCCTGCAGATTCTCACTGTAGGCTACATTTGGCAAAGAACACTTCAGCCTGGGAGTATTTCCCTGCCACAAATAAATCTGCAAAACAAATTAAGTCTGGGTCATTTTTTCTGTGGTTAACAGTGCAAAAGACATTTCCTGTGCTTGTTAGTGGTCTTCAAAAAATAGAGAAAAAAAAGGGCTTTGATTTTCCAAAAATGAACCTTGGCAAGTGATAAATCCATAGAACTGCACAGTCAAATCATCTGGGGTGTTCTGAAGGCACACTCAGTTAAAAATAAACAGAGTTTGACTTAGTCACTTTCTATTTTTTTAAAGCAATCTTTACAGTTATTTTTATATGTGAGACTTTCCAAAGTTGCTCCTGCTCTCCAAAAGAGATTTAAAGCATGTTTTAGCAGAGTTTTTAGCATACAGTCCTTGAGCGATGCAGAAGCTGTAAAGGTGCATTGAAGTGATGACAGCAGAGAAAAATGACCCTCAGCCTCTCAGCCCATTGCTTTGCTAATCTGCCTAGACAAACTCAGTTTCAACACGTTTTGGACCCTGAGAAAGTGACACTTTAATGTCTATGTTTAAGCTCACTCCCGCTCTCCACCAGTGGCTTCACATGAATCGCCTCATGTTAAATGCAAAAGATGAAATGGTGTGAGAGGACTAATTCCCAGCTCTGAGTAATCAGCCTAGGGTCTGAAAAGGAGCTGGACATTTCTCTACCTGCATCTCTACTAGTATCAAAGGAGTGACAAACAAATTCAGGACACTGTTTATCCTTCTGCTACTCTGCTGAGTTCAAACCTGTAATCCCTTTGACAGCTGTGCACTTCCTGTCTCAGAATATTTGCATAGGTGGCAATGACTTAAATGCAATAAACTGAAAGAAGGTAGATTTAGATAAGGGTGGTGAGGCACTGGAACAGATTACCATAGCCACTGAAGTGGCGTAGATGTTCTGCTTCACCAGCCAGCATGTTAACCAAAAATAGATACACAACACTCCAGCTCCTGCATGCAAAAGGTAGATTGATTCCATATATTGTTGTTGCTAATTGTTTTTTCCTGCCTGGATCTGTAGCAGTGGTAGCAGAAGATGAGCTGAGCTTATACCCCATTTCCTTAATACCCATCCTAACCACAATATCACATTTTGGTCACAACAACCCCATGCAGTGCTACAGGCTAGTATTGCACTGGCTGCAGAGCAGCCAGCCAGAAGGGGACCAGGGGTTACTGGTTGCCAACTGGCTGAGCATGAGCCAGCAGTGTGCCCAGGTGACCAAGAAGGCCAATGGCATCCTGGCCTGCAACAGCCATGGTGTGGCCAGCAGGAGCAGGGAAGTAATTGTGCCCCTGTAGTCAGCACTGGTTAGAATAAACTTAGAATAAACCAAACCAGGTTGGAAGAGACCTTCAAGATCATCGTGTCCAACCCATCAACCCACCCAAACAGCTAACCCATGGCACCAAGCACCCCATCAAGTCCCCTTCTGAACACCTTCAATGACGGCGACTCCACCACCTCCCCGGGCAAGCCATTCCATAGCGCAATCACTCTTTCTGTATAGAACTTCTTCCTAAGGCCACAGCTTGAGTCCTGTGTCCAGTTCTGGGCCCCTAAGTTTAAGAAGGATACTGACACACTTGAACATGTCCAGAGAAGGGCAATAAAGCTGGGGAGACAACTCAAGCACAAGCCCTTTGAGAAGAGGCTGAGGGAGCTGGGGTTGCTCTCTGTCTTCAACTACCTGAAGGGAGGTTGTAGACAGGTGGGGATTGGTCTCTTCTCCCAGGCAACCAGCACCAGAACAAGAGGACACAGTCTCAAGCTGTGCCAGGGGAAGTTTAGGCTCTAGGTGAGGAAAAAGTTCTTCACAGGAAGAGTAATTGGCCATTGGAATGTGCTGCCCAGGGAGGTGGTGGAGTCACCGTCCCTGGAGATGTTGCAAAAGGGATTGGATGTGGCTCTTGAAGCCATAGTTTAGTTAGTCCTGAGGTGTTGGGTGATAGGTTGGACCTGATGATCTCTGAGGTCTTTTCCAGCCTTATTGATTCTATGATTCTATAACCACCTCTATTGTTGGTAAAAACTGAAATGCCATCTTCTGTGTTGGGGCTAATCAGCTCTAAGCACATGACCCCTCTTCTGCTACTCTTCACTTCAAGGGCAGTGACTCAGA
Source organism: Melanerpes formicivorus (assembly GCF_026170545.1). Taxonomy (NCBI): domain Eukaryota; kingdom Metazoa; phylum Chordata; class Aves; order Piciformes; family Picidae; genus Melanerpes; species Melanerpes formicivorus. The sequence goes on from NW_027142453.1 coordinate 1,924,816, forward strand.
GAATTATTATTCAATTACAAAGCAATAATTCAATATTGCAAAGTCATAAATTGCTGCAAATTAAACCTACCAAAGCTCATCTTCTGCAAGGCCTGAACTCTGAAGCTCCCTGTAAGGATGGCTTTTAAGGAAGTATATTCATTCTGCCATGATTGATAGAGCCTGCAGCTATGGAAAGAATATCCAGGTGCAGCTGTGTTTGCATTTAAGTAGATGGATGACTGTGCTCCAAACAAGCTGTCATCAAGAGGAAGTGTGATACCAGAGGGAGTGCCAGCAGTCTGGAGGCTCCCACACCATCACTAGACACTTGCAGTCCTTAAGATCTGCCTGTTTGAGTCTATAGAGTATGTGGTGGCTGGCTGGGTGGCTGTACGGATGGATGGACAGAGGAGAGTTTTGGAATGGAATGGAATGGAATGGAATGGAATGGAATGGAATGGAATGGAATAGAATAGAATAGAATAGAATAGAATAGAATAGAATAGAATAGAATAGAATAGAATAGAATAGAATAGAATAGAATAAGCCAGGTTGGAACAGACCTTCAAGATAATCGAGTCCAACCCATCAACCAACACCATCTGATCAACTAAACTGTGGCACCATGAATGGAATGGAATGGGATAGGATAGGATAGGATAGGATAGGATAGGATAGGATAGGATAGGATAGGATAGGATAGGATAGGATAGGATACAATAGAATAGAATGGAATGGAATGCAATGGAATGGAATGGAATGGAATGGAATGGAATGGAATGGAATGGAATGGAATGGAATGGAATAGACCAGGTTGGAAAAGACCTTCATGATAATCGAGTCCAACCCATCACCCAACACCATCTAATCAACTAAACCATGGCACTAAGTGCTTCATCCAGTCCCCTCTTAAACACCTTCAGTGATGGAGCACCTGTTACTTGCAGCTCTCATAAACTTCTGTGTTAAGATGTGGAAGTTAAACACCTGCAGAAGGCAGGAAATAGTCCTTCGGGCAGTTAGTTTCAGCAGTCATGTACGGTATGAACCACAAAATGAGAATAGACAACTAAAAATGTCTTAATACGGCACAGTGCCAAAAACAATGAGCCAGAAACATTTTTCTGGTGAGATTACTTTGCAGTCATTTAAAAGGAACAGTTTAAAAAAGTAGAACTAAATTAACGACTGTGGGCAAGTTACGTTGCAAATGTGCTTTTCCTTTAGCAAGCTGTCACTGTGTACAGAGGTGAAATATGTACCTGCAAGCACAGAAAATACATACCTATATTTTTTAATGTTATGTTTATGTTTTATCATATCCTATTTTTCAAAAGGCTGTTAAAATTATCTAACATAAAACTAATATTTATCCCCTCTATTATAAGCACCAAGCTCCACTGCGAGCCCGAGACTTACAGCTATGCAAACACATCTTATTTCATGTACCCGCAGAAGAAATATGTCTTCTCAATACTTGTTGGGGAATGCTCTCCAAGTGTGTGGTCATCCAGCTTTAAATCAGGGAGTAACATAAGGATGCATGTAAAACATTTAATCTTCTATTATTAGATCTTAAATTATTTGCTAGTGTCTTTTTTTTTTTCTTCTTCTTCATTCCCCTCCCCCCTTCTCATATCTAGTATTCAGTATCACTAAGGTTGGAGGAGTTCTCAAAGATCATCGAGTCCAACCTGTCACCACAGACCTCATGACTAGAGTAGGGAGGACACTGCTGCCCACTGCAGGCTTGAATTCATGACCTTCCCATTAAGGGTCTTATGCGCTACCAACTGAGCCACTAACCACCTCCCCATATTGGTTGAGCTGCCACTTGCAGAGGTGCACTGGTTTCACAGAATCACAGAACCACCAAGGTTGGAAGAGACCTCAAAGATCATCAAGTCCAACCTGTCACCACACACCTCATGACTAAACCATGGCACCAACTGCCATGTCCAGTCCCCTCTTGAACACCTCCAGGGATGGTGACGCCACCACCTCCCTGGGCAGCACATTCCAATGCCTAACTACCTTCTCAGTGAGGACAGACTGAAGGAGTTGGGGCTGTTCAGTCTGCAGAAGAGAAGGCTCCCAGGTGACCTCATTGTGGCCTTCCAGTATCTGAAGGGGGCCTACAGGAAGGCTGGGGAAGGACTTCTCAGGATCTCAGGTAGTGACAGGACTAGGGGGAATGGAATGAAGCTGGAGGTGGGGAGATTCAGGCTAGATGTGAGGAGGAGGTTCTTCCCCATGAGAGTGGTGAGACCCTGGAATGTGTTGTCCAGGGAGGTGGTCGAGGCCCCGTCCCTGGAGGTGTTTAAGAGCAGGCTGGATGAGGCTCTGGCCAGCCTGATGTAGTGTGGGGTGTCCCTGCCCATGTCAGGGGCGTTGGAACTAGATGATCCATGTGGTCCCTTTCAACCCTGAATGAAACTATGAAACTATGAAACTATGAAGAACTTTCTCCTTCTGCTCAATTATTTTTTAAAGTAAATAAACAAGCAAATAAATAAAAAGAAAAGTCACTCTGGAAGTGGTGAATTGTTAGGGAGAGGCAGAAATTACCCAAGATAACTGGACTACAGAATATTCGCCTTCTCTGTAACGAATCTCATGAACCTGGGCAATTGAAGTTACAGTACCCTTCCATGGCAGGAATTCCTGTTGTTATTGATACCTTTTACAGTCCATGTCTTCTTCAGAGACTCCCAGAAGGCTTGAAATTGTGAGAGCAGAGCAGGATGGTGGAAGCAGGTTGCAAAGCCTGACATTACTAGTTGCCTCCCCTCAGAAATAATGTCCAATATATCAAAATGTGAAGAACGTGGGAATACTAAGTTACAACAGTGGGATGGTTAAAATGATAAAAACAGTCCCACCTGAAAATACAAATTCTATTCCTGCATCGTGAAATGCAGTGAAATACTATCTATTATCTAATCAACTACACCATGGCACCAAGTGCCCCATCCAGTCTCTTCTTAAACACCTCCAGTGATGGTGACTCCACCATCTCCCTGGGCAGCACATTCCAATGGGCAATCACTCTTTCTGGGAAGAACTTCTTCCTAACATCCAGCCTAAACCTCCCCTGGCACAGCGTGAGACTGTGTCCTCTTGTTCTGGTGCTGGTTGCCTGGGAGAAGAGACCAACCCCCACCTGTCTACAACCTCCTTGGTGCCATGGTTTAGTTGTTGAGGTGGGTTGGATTGGTTGGTTGGTGGGTTGGATTGGTTGATGTGTTGGACACGATGATCTTGAAGGTGTCTTCCAACCTGGTCTATTCTATTCTATTCTATTCTATTCTATTCTATTCTATTCTATTCTATTCTATTCTATTCTATTCTATTCTATTCTATTCTATTCTGCTCTGCTCTGCTCTGTTCTGTTCTATTTTATTCTCCCTTCAGGGAGTTGTAGAGAGCAAGAAGGTCTCCCCTGAGCCTCCTCTTCTCCAGGCTAATCAACCCCAGCTCCCTCAGCCTCTCCTCATAGGGCTTGTTCTCCAAACCCCTCCCCAGCTTTGTTGCCCTTCTCTGGACACATTCCAGCAACTCAGCACTGAGGGGCCCTGGACACAGGACTCAAGGTGTGGCCTGAGGAGTGCTGAGTACAGGGGCAGAATGACCTCCCTGCTCCTGCTGGCCACACTGTTCCTGGTAGAGGCCAGGATGCCATTGGCCTTCTTGGTCACCTGGGCACACTGCTGGCTCATGTTCAACCTACCATCAACTATTAGATGCATGTCTGAGATCTATCTGATGGTACGTGTTGTATACAAATGGTTTCATTCTCTTCAGAGAATATGGAGGAAGCCCTGAGAGCCTAGCTCAATTATCAATGTCTCTGTTTCAGATTACTTGCATAGGGTTGACTAAACCTCCTTATCCTGTCTGCAAAGAAGCAAATAGTCAATGGAAGAGGGACCAGGTGCAGAAAGAAAGAAAAAAAGAAAAAAATATGTGAGTTGAGAAGGAAATGTTTGAGTGGCAGAATAACCATCATCTTGAAAGGCATGAAAACCAAACAAGTCTGTAAGTGATGGTTACATGTCTTTCTTCAGAGTCTAAAATTAACCCTGGAGAGACTGAGTTCTCACTTTTGTCTGTTTTTACCTAAATATTTCTGAAATTCACAAGGAAATTGTCTGTCTTGGTCCTCCTTGAATGTCTGGCATCCACAGAAAGCAGACACTATTGCCATCAGTTGCTCCACTAACTCAAATGGGAGAGGTATGATCTTTGAATGCAGACATTTCACCCTGTGCTTAGCCTGTGAGCAGTAGTATGTAAAGGACTTCTTCTCAGTTTGTATTTTAAAAGAAGCTAGATGAAAGGTGCCTTAAGTCACAGTATAACAGTATCACAGTATCACTTAGGTTGGAAAGGACCTCGAGGATCATCGAGTCCAACCTATCAACACAGACCCCATGACTAGACCATGGCACCAAGTGCCACGTCCAGTCTCCTCTTGAACGCCTCCAGGGTCGATGACTCAACCACCTCCCTGGGCAACCCGTTCCAATGACGAACGACTCGCTCGGTGAAGAACTTCCTCCTCACCTCGAGTCTAAACCTCCCCTGGCGCAGCTTGAGACTGTGTCCCCTTGTTGTGGTGCTGGGTGCCTGGGAGAAGAGGCCAACCCCTTTCCTGGCTACAACCTCCCTTCAGGTAGTTGTAGAGGGCAATGAGGTCACCCCTAAGCCTCCTCTTCTCCAGGCTAAACAATCACAGCTCCCTCAGCCTCTCCTCATAGGGCTTGTGTTCAAGGCCTCTCACCAGCCTTGTTGCCCTTCTCTGGACACGCTCAAGTGTTTCGATGTCCTTCTTAAACTGAGGGGCGCAGAACTGGACACAGGACTCAAGGTGCAGCCTAACCAAAGCAGAGTACAGGGGCACTATGACCTCCCTGCTCCTGCTGGCCACACTATTCCTAATGCAGGCCAGGATGCTATTGGCCCTCCTGGCCACCTGGGCACACTGTTGGCTCATATTCAGGTGGCTGTCAATCAGCACACTGAGGTCCCTCTCTGTTTGGGAGCTCTCCAGCCACTCTGACCCCAGCCTATAGCTCTGCATGGGATTGCCGTAGCCAAAGTGCAGCACTCGGCACTTGGACTTGTTGAATGACATCCCATTGGACTCTGCCCATCTGTCCAGTCGGTCGAGGTCCCTAGAAGGTAAGAAATACCCCAATGTAGGCATATTTTATTAGACACCAAATAATTCTGATATAGATAATGCATGGGACTGTGTGTTAATGGCTGCTGCATTCAGCAATTTGCTATAGGTGATATTTAATCGCTAGGTTTAAGCTGTGCAGTGAATAAGACCTTATTTCCTGCAGGACTCACCACTTGCAGAAGACCAGAGGTATATGTGGAATAGGAGGTGGAACTACAACAATAAGACTGTATGTAAAGAATCATAGAACCATAGAATCAATAAGGTTGGAAAAGACCTCTAAGATCACCTGTCCAACCTGTCACCCAAGATCTCATGACTAAGGCAGTGGAATTTCAGCAGGGAAAGCTGCACTTAGCAATTATGTTATCTCTGGGGTGCTGAGTGAGCTACACCAATCAGATTTCTTCATTTTGAGGGGGTGGTGATATGCCAGGAGCACAGCAGTGGATTGAAATCACTGTCTTTTGTGTTTGGAACATATGAAACACTCTAAAACCATCCTGTACATTAATATGTGGAAAACACCCTAAAAAATCAAGATCCTAAGCTGGACATCAAAAATCATAGAACCATAGAATCAGTAAGGTTGGAAAAGACCTCAGAAACCATCAAGTCCATCCTATCACCCAACATCTCATGGCTACTAAACCATGGCACCAAGTGCCATGTCCAATCCCCTCTTGAACACCTCCAGTGACTCCACCACCTCCCTGGGCAGCACATTCCAATGGCAAATCACTCTTTCTGGGAAGAACTTTCTCCTCACCTCCAGCCTAAACTTCCCCTGGCACAGTTTGAGACTGTGTCCTCTCGTTCTGGTCACAGGCTGCCTGGGAGAATTCACCAACCCCCACCTGGCTACAACTTCTCTTCAGGTAGCTGTAGACAGCAATAAGGTCTCCCCTGAGCCTCCTATTCTCCAGGCAAAGCAACCCCAGCTCCCTCAGCCTCTCCTCACAGGGCTGTGCTCCAAACCCCTCCCCAGCTTTGTTGCCCTTCTCTGGACACCTTCTAGCAACTCAACATCTTTCCTAAACTGAGGGACCCTGGACACAGGACTCAAGGTGTGGCCTAACCAGTGCTGAGTACAGGAGCAGAATGACTTCCCAGCTCCTGCTTAAAATTGAGGTACCTGGCCAAGGCTCTTTTTACTGGCACAAAGAGAAATAAATAGATTTTGGCAGTCAGTTCACCTGACCTATTTTAGCTGTGCCCACTTCTTTCCCCTAGTTATGCTGAAGCTTCAGGTAAGTACCACCATTGTAGACATCTGCATTGGAGAGGTCTGTATGTGGGCCAAATACAACCCAGTTGCCACTTACCCTGTCAAACAGAGGGACCCAAATGACCAAAATTAAATGAGTTTACACAGCAGTAAATTTGTCTCAGGATTTTTAACATTTTCATGCACCTTAACATTTTCCATTCCCTTCTCCTTGCTGCTCTTATCTTGGACAGATTTAGGATATTGAACATGCACAGATAAGCTTTCATGACTACCTACTTTGACAGATACACAGATAAGAATGTACTGTTAAAGTGATTTAGCAGGCTGGAGGTATTTAGGAACAGCTTTAAGGTGCTTTGAAAGTGGTTTAGTACCACAAAGGCATCATTAAAGCATTTATAGTGGGGTTTTTTTTTCCCCTGCTTCTTAAGGGGGCTTGCCATGGAAAAGAATGAAAGGAAGCAAGGAAGAAAGAAAGGGGATATAAATATAAAACCTCAGCACTAACTCAATGCCAAAAGTAAGAAATGAAGCATGGGACTATGCCCAGGAAATTTCCAGTGTAATTATTATTAATACACATTTGCAATTTCTATAATTATAATTTATTTCACTGCTGTAATTTTCCTCATTTTTCTTCCCAGACAAGCCCTTGGACGTTCTGTTATTTCCAGTGTGCCACGAGGAGGTTTGTGTAGCCTAGAGAATGAAATGTTGAGCAATACTTTATTTTCCCTCCCCAGATCCCTCACTGAGTGACTGAATTGTCATGGTGACTGCTAGGCTAGCAACAATAGGGGATCTGGAGATGGTTTTAAGCAACATCTTGAGTACTGTGTCCAGTTCTGTGTCCACTTCTGGGCCCCTCAGTTTAAGAAGGACATGGAATGGAATGGAATGGAATGGAATGGAATGGAATAGGATAGGATAGGATAGGATAGGATAGGATAGGATAGGATAGGATAGGATAGGATAGGATAGGATAGAATAGAATAGGATAGGATAGGATAGAGGAGAATAGAATAGAATAGAATAGAATAGAATAGAATAGAATAGAATAGAATAGAATAGAATAGAATAGAATAGAATAGAATAGAATAGAATAGAATAGAATAGAATTTACCAGGATGGAAAAGACCTTTGAGATCATCGAGTCAAACCTATCATCCAACACCACCTAATCAACTAAACCATGGCACTAAGCACCCTATCTAGTCTTCTCCTGAACAGCTCTAATGATGGTGACTCCACCACCTCCCCAGGCAGCCCCTTCCAACAAGCAATCACTCTCTCTGTGTAGAACTTCTTCCTAACACCCAGCCTAAACCTCCCCTGGCGCAGCTTGAGACTGTGTCCTCTTGTTCTGGTGCTGGCTGCCCTCATAGGGCTTGTGTTCCAAACCCCTCACCAACTTTGTTGCCTTTGAGACACTTGAAGGTGTCCAGAGAAGGGTAATGAGGCTGGGGAGAGACCTCAAGGACAAGTCCTATGAGGAGAGGCTGAAGGAGCTGGGGTTGTTTAGCCTGGAGAAGAGGAGGCTCAGGGGAGACCTTATTGCTGTCTACAACTACCTGAAGGGAGGTTGTAGCCAGGTGGGGGTTGGTCACTTCTCCCAGGCAACCAGCATCAGAACAAGAGGACACAGTCTCAAGATGCACCAGGGGAAGTTTAGGCTCGAGGTGAGGAGGAAGTTATTCACTGAGAGAGTTGTTGGCCAATGGAATGTGCTGCCCAGGGAGGTGGTGAAGTCACCATGCCTGGATATGTTCATGAGGGGATTGGAGGTTGCACTTGGTGCCATGTTTTAGTCATGAGGTCTGTGGCGACAGGTTGGACTTGATGATCTTTGAGGTCTCTTCCAACTTTGGTGATTCTGTGATCTTTAAAGAAACAAAGATTTTTCACTACACAGGGGTAATGAAGCTGTCCACACATAGGGGGGGAAAAAATCTCAACAGCACAAACCAAATCAAACACAAAAGAAACAAATAAACAGGGCTGCCTATTCTTTCTTAAGAGCCCAAAAGTGAGAGAGAGGTTTACAGTTAAATATAACTTTCCCTTTTCAAGGACCAAGCTGTTACAACTTTGCAGCATCTTAATTTTATGAAATTTCCAAGGACACCAAAAAGAATCCAAATCTTCTCAGCATTTCCCTTTCCCCTCTGAATGAAGAAGGTCTTCCTTGCTGCTTTCTTCAGTCCCCGTTATCTGCTGAGAGCTTACAGGTGGGCCACTCAAGGTCAGACGTATGAAGCAGTTTTTCATACACCATTTAATGCCTCCTGCTTTTTAATGAGCCTTATCTTTTCAAACAGAGAACACAATACAATGCAGAACTGAAAAGAGATGTTCCTTTGTTTCTTATGAACAGCACTCTCATGGCTTCTCCTGCTGCATGACCTCTGCAAACAGCTGCCACAAAGGACAGCCTGACTACTGTGTATGGCTTACCCACAACATGAAGGCAATTAGGAGGTGCTGGCATGACCAGTGGAAATTTTATTTCCTATACTTAATGCATTATTTTAAAGTTTCCTTTATGTCAGAAGTCCTTGCCCAGGCAAGAAGTGAAAGAAGCCTAGCAGACTGGAGCTATTAGATTGAACACATCCAAGTGCCAGGTTCTGCACATTGGCCACAACAACCCCATGCAGTGCTACAGGTTGGGGTCAGAGTGGCTGGAGAGCAGCCAGGCAGAGAGGGACCTGGGGGGTACTGGTTGATGGTAGGCTGAACATGAGCCTGCAGTGTGCCCAGGCAGCCAAGAGGGCCAATGGCATCCTGGCCTGCATCAAGAACAGTGTGGCCAGCAGGAGCAGGGAGGTCATTCTGCCCCTGTACACTGCACTGGTTAGGCCACACCTTGAGTCCTGTGTCCAGTTCTGGGCCCCTCAGTTTAGGAAGGAGGTTGAGTTGCTGGAACGAGTCCAGAGAAGGGCAACAAAGTTGGTGAGGGGTTTGGAACACAGCTCTGTGAGGAAATGCTGAGGGAACTGGGGTTGCTTAGCCTGGAGAGGAGGAGACTCAGGGGTGACCTTATTGCTCTCTATAACTACCTGAAGGGGGGTTGTAGACAGGCGGATGTTGGTCTCTTCTCCCAGGGAGCCAGTACCAGAACAAGAGGACACAGTCTCAGGCTGCGCCAGGGGAGGTTTAGGCTGGATGCTAGGAAGAAGTTCTATACAGAGAGAGTGAATGCCCATTGGAATGGGCTCCCAGTGAGGTGGTGGAGTCACCATCACTGGAGGTGTTTAAAAAGAGACTTGATGGGGTGCTTGGTGCCATGGTTTAGTTGTTTAGGTGGGTTGGATTGGTTGATAGGTTGGACACGATGATCTTGAAGGTCTCTTCCAACCTGGTCTGGTCTGGTCTGGTCTGGTCTGGTCTATTCTATTCTATTCTATTCTATTCTATTCTATTCTATTCTATTCTATTCTATTCTTTCCTTCCTTTTAGTTAGTCCTCAAAAATATCTGCTGCTTGGTTGGGGAAGATGAAAGGGCTACTTATCAAAATTATATGCCCAGCAACTGCTTGGCAATGCTAAGAGTGTTTATTTTCTACAGACACCCCCAGCAGATTGCAGAAGAAATTGCTTGTCCCAATTTTATATTACTTTTAAATGGACTTTATGACTATGCAAAGGTAATTCACCTACATAATAGAGGCTCATAAGAGAGAGAGAGAAAAAAAAGAGGATCATCTGTTATCCCCAAACACATTTGACTAAGGTCACTACACATGTGATGTGACTGTATGGTCAAGATTCTCATATTTCCTCCGAGACTAGCTTAACTAATCACAGTACCACAGTTCATTAGAGGTTGGAAGGGACCTCAAGAGATCATCCAGTCCAACCCCCTGCCAAAGCAGGATCACTTAGGGCAGTCTGCACAGGAATGCATTCAGCTGGGTTTTGAAAGTGTCCAGAGGAGACTCTGCAAGCTCTCTGGGCAGCCTGTTCCAGTGCTCCCTCACCCTCACTGTAAAGAAGTTTCTCTTACTGTTGAGGTGAAATCTTCTATGTTCAGGCTTGTACCCATTGTTTCTTGTTTTATTAGTGTGCAGCACTGGAAAGAGATTGGTCCCCTCCACTTGTCACCCTCTCCTCAGGTATTTGTAGACATGGACGAAATCTCTCAGTCTTCTCAAGACTAAACAGCCCCAGGGCTCTCAGCCTCTTCACAAGGGAGATGCTCAAGTCCCCTAAGCATCCTCGTGGCTCTCTGTTGGGATTCTCTCCAGCAGGTCTCTGTCTCTCTTGAACTGGGGAGCCCAACATTGGACACAATATTCCAGGTGGAGTCTCACCAGGGCAGAGTAGAGGAGGAGAAGAACCTCCCTAGACCTGCTGGACAGAACCTCCCAGGTTCAACATGTCAATATTTATTCTTTTGCACCTCCCAGGTGTCAAAAGTCAATATTTATTCTTAAAGGCTACAAGGAGCAGCCTGTGAGGATTTATTTCTTTCACTGTGAAAGTAGGGCAAAAGTCTGCATTTTATTTCAAGATAGAAGGGAGCTATTAAGTTTTTTCTATAACATTTCAGACAAAAAAAAAAAAAAGAAAGAAAAGGTACACAGCTCATAAAAGTTTTATGAATACTCTTATTTACACTGTGCTTGCAAAGAAACAATATCTGTGACTGCTTTATAGTTTCTTTGTTTGCAGACTAAACTTACCTGGTTTACAGGTTCCTTGTGAAAAACAGCTGAGATATAAAATTCATTGGGGCAATGTGTTCAGTATTTGCCCTCTTGCTAATACACACCTCAATCAATAAGGTTGGAAAAGACCTCAGAGATCATCAAGTCCAACCTATCACCCAACACCTCAGGACTAACTAAACCATGGCACCAAGTATCACAGTATCACCAAGGTTGGAAGAGACCTCAAAGATCATCGAGTCCAACCTGTCACCACAGACTTCATGACTAAACCACGGCACCAAGTGCCACATCCAATCCCCTCTTGAACACCTCCAGGGATGGTGACTCCACCACCTCCCTGGGCAGCACATTCCAATGGCTAACGACTCTCTCTGTGAAGAACTTTCTCCTCACCTCCAGCCTAAACTTCCCCTGGTGCAGCTTGAGACTGTGTCCTCTTGTTCAGGTGGTGATTGTCTGGGAGAAGAGACCAACCCTCACCTGGCTATAATCTCCCTTCAGGTAGTTGTAGACAGCAATAAGGTCTCCTCTGAGCCTCCTCTTCTCCAGGGTAAGCAAACCTAGCTCTCTCAGCCTCTCCTCAGAGGGCTTGTGCTCAAGACTTCTCCCCAGACTCTTTGCCCCTAGAATCATAGAATCAACAAGGTTAGAATAGACCTCAAAGATCATCAAGTCCAACCTGTCACCCAAAACCTCATGCCTACTAGACCATGGCACCAAGTGCCACGTCCAAACCCTTCCAGGGATGGCGACTCCACCACCTCCCTGGGCAGCACATTCCAATGGCTAACAACTCTCTCTGTGAAGAACTTTCTCCTCACCTCAAGCCTAAACTTCCCCTGGCACATTCAAGTGTCTCAGCCTACAAGAATTGAAGAGGATTGCAGCTCCTCAAAAGTGTAACAGAAAAGCAGAGGGACAAGACTTAAAATGTGAGAAAATGGATATCCACAACACAGCTGACAGTGAAAGGTAGTTACTTTCTTGTCCAGTTGCTGCAGTTCCTAAAGAAATACTGTGTGAGCAGCTCCTCAGCCTCTGTGCTGGAGGTCTCAGTATAAAGCCTGGGATGAGTAATGACCACTGTAGTGGCATCCTTCATGCTCTTATGTTTCTAAACCGGTGGTGCACAGGGCTGGACTAACCAAGCTCTCCACAGAAAATCCAGTTCCAACACAGGGCATGGCTGGACTAAGAGGCCACAGAAGATGTATTTGCTCAGCATGTGTCAAAGAGCTGCTCCTGGCTCTGCAAGCAAGCCAGTCTTCTGCCTGTGTCGGTGCACACACATGCCTATATGCACACATACACCAGAGCTTGTTGCTTTCCAGCAGTAAATCCTTGCTAAGAACACCACTGAAATGGTGTCAGCACTGCAGTTGGGTACCACTTCACTTCTTTGTTGCAGTAACACAGTAATAGGTAAATGGAACAACTCCACTACTTCGATAAATTTGTTACCAAGAGACAAATGTCTGGGAGAAACTGCCTAAGCAGCATGGAATGGAATGGAATGGAATGGAATGGAATGGAATGGAATGGAATGGAATGGAATAGAATAGAATAGAATAGAATAGAATAGAATAGAATAGAATAGAATAGAATAGAATAGAATAGAATAGAATAGAATAGAATAGAATAGAATAGAATTAACCAGGTTGGAAGAGACCTTGAAGACCATTGCGTCCAACCCATCATCCAACACCATCTAATCAACTAAATCATGACACCAAGCACCCCATGCTTACAGCCTGCTTACTCCATGCTTACAGCATGCTTTGAATCATGAAGAAAGCCACTTTGTGTGATGTATTTCAGATGCAATCTTATACCCATGCATGAAGAAAGGTTGCAAAGCATCCAGGTGCCTGGAAAGCTTAAGAATAAGAAGCACCAACACACGACGACAGACGTATTTTCATTGAAAGGCTTGACATTTGGAGTGAAAGGGCAACACAGGCTTGGAAAGGGATAAATATAAGATGACATAGCTCAACTTTTCATTTAGATGAGCAGTCACATCTGATGCTCTGAAGCCGCAGGGGACAGATCACAACATGAGGTCTGCTGCCCTGTAAAAATGACAGGGAGATTTTTGCCCTTGATGAAGTTCTGGTGCACACAGTTTCTATATGAGAGCAGGTATATATACACCCTCCAAAACCTCAAGGCTTCATGCAGATGAGTAACACATTTTAGTAACTCATTTGCTTGTCACTGAACAATCTGGAATGCCAAAAATTACCCAGTCATGATTCTTTCGGGGTTACCTGAGATGATCTGTTCGTTGCAATGGATGTTGCTCAGGCCTGAGGCTATGCTCATGCATTCTCCCACAAGTATATTCTATCTACAAGGGGTCTTGGTGACAAGGGACATGAAGCAATGTGCCCAGCTGGCCAAGAAGACAAATGGTATCCTGGCCTGCATCAGGAACAGTGTGGCCAGCAGGAGCAGGGAAGTCATTCTGCCCCTGTACTCTGCACTGGTTAGGCCACACCTTGAGTCCTGTGTCCAGTTCTTGGCCCATCAGTTTAGGAAAGATGTTGAGTTGATGGAATGTGTCCAGAGAAAGGCAACAAAGCTGGGGAGGGGTTTGGGGCACAAGCCCTGTGAGGAGAGGCTGAGGGAGCTGGGGTTGCTTAGCCTGGAGAAGGTGAGGCTCAGAGCAGACCTTGATGATCTTGAAGGTCTTTTCCAACCTGGCCTATTCTATTCTATTCTATTCTATTCTATTCTATTCTATTCTATTCTATTCTATTCTATTCTATTCTATTCTATTCTATTCTATTCTATTCTATTCTACTCTATTCCATTCCATTCCATTCCATTCCATCCTATCCTATCCTATCCTATCCTATCCTATCCTATCCTATCCTATCCTATCCTATCCTATCCTAATTCTATTCTATCCTATCCTATCCTATCCTATCCTATCCTATCCTATCCTATCCTATCCTATCCTATTCTTTCTATTCCATTAATCTACTGAAGGCCCAAATCTATTTTATTCTGTGCCTACCTTTGGACCCACTGACTGCCCATTTCTAAGCACAAGTGCATTAGCTCAATGAGATGATCTTTGGGCAAGATTGAGCCTCATGTTCCTTGTTGTGTTTTTGAAGTCCAGTGAATACAAATTCAGTGCTAAGAGACATCTATCAGTGCAGCTTTCTTTACTTCTGTAGGATTTGTGGATGCATAACATGTCATAAGCTGTGGTTCATCCTGGCCTTTAGATGTTGGTTGTCTATCATGCAGTCTGACAGCCATCTGTTTCTGCACAAAATGTAAGCTAACTAATATTACTGAAAAGCTGACTGACATCAGTTGTGGGTTGGGAGGCTTTGAGTTTTGGTCCAGACAGATTTAGAGTGCAGTGTCAGCGCTGCAGAAGGGCTTCCTGTGCCTAGTGCTGTACACGTGAATATTCTGGCATTATGAGCATGAATGAAATTCCTCTGTGCATTTTGAACTCAAACAAAAGAGAAATGAGAAAGTTTTGAGATTAATAGAATAGGATGGAGGGTGCATGTTGCTAAGCATCACTTAAAAGACTGTTCTTGTCTGAAAAGTATTGGTAAATACAGCACTGTTTGACTCAGAAGATCTAATCCCACAGTGTATTCAGTAGGATAGGATAGGATAGGATAGGATAGGATAGGATAGGATAGGATAGGATAGGATAGGATAGGATAGGATAGGATAGGATAGAATAGAATAGAATAGAATAGACCAGGTTGGAAGAGCTCTTCAAGATCATCATGTCCAACCTATCATCCAACACCATCTAATCAACTAAATCATGGCACCGAGCACCCATCAAGTCTCCTCCTAAATACCTCCAGTGATGGTGACTCCACCACCTCCCTGGGCAGCACATCCCAATGGCCAGTCACTCTTTCTGGGAAGAACTTCATCCTAACATCCAGCCTAAAGCTCCCCTGGCACAGCTTGAGACTGTGTCCTCTTGTTTTGGTGCTGGTTGCCTGGGAGAAGAGACCAGCCCCCTCCTGGTTACAACCTCCCCTCAGGTATTTGTGAATCACCACATACCTGAGAAGCAGGGAAGTGAGAAAGGGTTTCATAGTGTTTCCTAAGCTGCTGAATTGACAGGTTCAGTTAAAGTCAACATGAGGAAATCATATAGACACTATTTAAAGAATATTTTTATGCTGTCAGATAAGGAAACAAGCTGGAAGTATCCAGCCACACATTTATGTTACTTCTTTTTCTCTTGATAAGGCTAAATTCATTTCCATCCATTCCAGAAAACTGAGCATTCCTCAGGTCTGATAAAGAGAGTAGAATCCATTTTCAAGATACAGCTGTGCATACTCCTGTATTGTCTTGGGATGTTGTCCTAAGAAAAACATGGCACATGCTACCATTAGGAGCAAAAAAACATAAAGCTTGCATTAGTGGAGGTGAATAAAGTCACTCTTCAAGGGGAAGAAAGATCAATAGAAAAAGTAAAGAAACTTCTGAACTGAAGCACGTTGGCAGGAAAAAGCAGTTGCACATGAATGCACAAAGAGAGACAGACATCAGAACAACCTTAATAATAAACCTTGAATTTATTAATTGGGGCTCCCTGACAAAACCCCCTGAAAAATTTCTGGAGCACTGAGAGAAGAAGGAATAGAATTAACCAGGTAGGAAAAGACCTTTGAGATCATCGAGTCCAACCTATCACCCAACACCATCTAATCAACTAAACCATGGCACCAAGTGCCTCATCCAGTCTCTTCCTAAACACTTCTAGGGATGGTGACTCCACCACCGCCCTGGGCAGCACATTCCAATGGCAAATCACTCTTTCTATGAAGAACTTCTTCCTAACATCCAGCCTAAACCTCCACTGGTGCAGCTTGAAACTGTGTCCTCTTGTTCTGGTGCTAGTTGCCTGGGAGGAGAGACCAACCCCCACTTGGCTACAACCTCCATTCAGGTAGTTGTAGTTCTGGTGCTAGATGCCTGGGAGAAAAGACCAATCTGAACCTGGTTACAGCCTGCCTTCAGATAGTTGTAGACAGCAAGAAGGTCTCCCCTGAGCCTCCTCTTCTCCAGGCTAAGCAGCCCCAGCTCCCTCAGTCTCTCCTCATAGGCCTTGTGCTCCAAACCCCTCCCCAGCTTTGTTGCCCTTCTCTGGACACCTTCCAGCAACTCAACATCTTTCCTAAACTGAGGCATTGCTCCTTATTCCAGAGCTCTTCTATGGAGCTACAGAGCTTTTCAGTGCAGGTGCAGAATACTCATGTTTGTCTCTGATATTAGCTGTATAATGGAAAGGAATCAAAGAAGCAGAAGGAAGGAAAGCTTTCTCTTCTGTTCAGAGGCTGATCTGCACATATACTGAGATCACCATGGGTCTAAACAGTAAAAGCAAAATTATTCCTCCACTGAAGTGTGAAGTATTTCCATTTTTACTCCTTACTATAGAACTATTCTGGTGTTATTACAAGCCATGTTTACTAGGACTGTGATGTGAGTCAGCTGTTTTAATACAATTTTCTAGCAGATAACTAAAAAAAACCCAACCCAACTGCATTGAAGAGGATTAAATCATCACGAAATCAGAGCTCACACAGCCTATTTAACCTAAATAAAGAATTCATGGGAAAGAGAATCTTGCTCACATAATATTTATTGAAAAGGCACACAGGAAGAAGGGAAAAAAATCCATACCTGCTTCTCAGGAAAGCATAATTTCCCAATGGATACCACTCCATTTGACTTGAATCTAAACGAACACTGTAGATTCTAATAGCACTTGGCACGCTGCAGACACATCATTTTTTAACTCAGGCTTACATCTGAGCTACCTGGCACTCAGATTTTCCAATGTGACCTTTTCAGGGCTTTGTTTAGGAACAAAAAGAATTTTCACTAGAGAGAGAAACTACCTTTTAGAGAGCAGGATTTATTGTTGAGGGTGAGGCTAAAATAGTGCACTGCTGCTCCTAGTCTAGCACGAGGGAAAACAATGAGTGTGAATGTAAGCTTTGTCACCTTTAGCTGACAAGAGAATATATTTTCTTTCACATTTAAAACCAAATTTCTGATTTCTCTTTATACTGTGCTTTCAAGCACGTATTTGCCTTCAGTTCTGTAAGGAGTTCTGCATCAGAAAGTAAATGATAGCCAAAGCATTTATTACCTCTCAAAACACAATCACAGAATCAATAAGGTTGGAAAAGATCTCCAAGATCAAGTCCAGTCTAGCACCCAACACCTTAGGACTAACTAAACCATGGCTTCAAGTGCCACATCCAATCCTGTTTTGAACACCTCCAGGGATGGTGACTCCACCACCTCCCTGGGCAGCACATTCCAATGGCCAATTACTCTTCCTGTGAAGAACTTTCTCCTCACCTCGAGCCTTAAGTTCCCCTGGCACAGCTTGAGACTGTGTCCTCTTGTTCTAGTGTTAGTTGCCTAGCAGAAGAGACCAACCCCTACCTGGCTTCTATTCTATTCTATTCTATTCTATTCTATTCTATTCTATTCTATTCTATTCCATTCTATTCCATTCCATTCCATTCCATTCCATTCCATTCCATTCCATTCCATTCCATTCCATTCCATTCCATTCCATTCCATTCCATTTGCAGACAGCAAGAAGGTATCCCCTGAGCCTCCTCTTCTCCAGGTCACTAGACTTTTATTCCACTCCCCTCCCCCAGTTTTGCTTCCAGGAGAACTGAAGGAAATCTGACTTGCAAAGTGCAGTACCCTGTTCTGCCTTGTAACTGCATCTATACTGGAGCTATAGATTGATCTTGTTCCCCATTTCCTTTATCCTATGGAAAGCTTCATAGACTGGCTTTTCAACTGCCTTTTCACTGCCAAGTTCAGAAAGATACAACAGGAAAATTCAACTGCCTATTTACACAGAAAAAAAAAAAAAGTGGAAAGCATGGGAGAGCCAAACACAGCTTTGAGTCTTTTTGTAGTGTGCTCACTGCCACAAGTGGGGGAAAAAAAGCCAAAAGAGATATAGTATCTAATTGCTAAATATTTACTTAATGCAATCATCATTAATTGAAGCAGATGAAGAAGAGGAGATCAAATGTTTACTAGAGATTATAGAATTATTTACTGTATATGGGGATAAGCATTAATTCTGGGGAAGAAGTCTACTGTGTCAGATAGAGATTGCTTCATGTTACTTGAATTGGTCATGCCCTCAATTTTCCACATAGGGACATTTCAAAATGTCTCTTCCTCTGAGCTATCCCCTTACCTTTTCACAGAGTCACAGTAGCACAGTATCACTTAGGTTGGAAAGGACCTCGAGGATCATTGAGTCCAACCTATTAACACAGACCCCATGACTACACCATGGCACCAAGTGCCATGTCCAATCCCCTCTTGAATGCCTCCAGGGTCGATGATTCAACCACCTCCCTGGGCAACCCGTTCCAATGACGAACAACTCACTCGGTGAAGAACTTCCTATTCACCTTGAGTCTAAACCTCCCCTGGCGCAGCTTGAGACTGTGTCCCCTTGTTCTGGTGCTGGTTGCCTGGGAGAAGAGGCCAACCCCTTCCTGGCTACAACCACCCTTCAGGTAGTTGTAGAGGGCAATGAGGTCTCCCCTGAGCCTCCTCTTCTCCAGGCTAAACAATCCCAGCTCCCTCAGCCTCTCCTCACAGGGCTGTGCTCAAGGCCTCTCACCAGCCTTGTTGCCCTTCTCTGGACACGCTCAAGTGTTTCGATGTCCTTCTTAAACTGAGGGGCCCAGAACTGGACACAGGACTCAAGGTGCGGCCTAAACAAAGCAGAGTCCAGGGGCACAATGACTTCCCTGCTCCTGCTGGCCACACTATTCCTAATGCAGGCCAGGATGCTATTGGCCCTCCTGGCCACCTGGGCACACTGTTGGCTCATATTCAGGTGGCTGTCGATCAGCACACCCAGGTCCCTCACTGTTTGGGAGCTCTCCAGCCACTCTAACCCCAGCCTATAGCTCTGCATGGGATTGCTGTAGCCAAAGTGCAGCACTCGGCACTTGGACTTGTTGAAAGCCATCCCATTGGACCCTGCCCATCTGTCCAGTCGGTCGAGGTCCCTCTGCAGAGCCTTTCTACCCTCTAACTGACTAACATCTGCCCCTAACTTGGTGTCATCTGCAAACTTGCTGATGACTGACTCTACCCCTTCATCCAGATCATCGATGAATATGTTGAAGAGGACAGGGCCCAGCACAGATCCCTGGGGAACACCACTAGTGCCTGGCTGCCAGCTGGATGTGGCACCATTCACCACCACTCTCTGGGCCTGGCCCTCCAGCCAGTTCCTAACCCAGCACAGAGTGTAATGGTCCAATCCACGGGCTGACAGCTTAGTCAGCAGTTTGCTGTGGGGGACGGTGTCAAAGGCCTTGCTGTCACAGATTCACAGAGTCACAGAATGTTAGGGGCTGGAAGAGATCTCAAAGGATCATATAGTCCAAACCATCTGCCAGAGCAGGATCACCTATGCCACATCACATCACAGGTGGGTTTTGAATATATCCAGAGAAAGAGACTCCACAACCTCCCTGGGCTGCCTGTTCCAGTGTTCTGTCACCCTCATAGTGAAACATTTTCCCTTCATGGACCTTCCTATGCCTCAACTTCCACCCATTGCCCCTTGTCCTGTCATTGGGCATCACTGAGAAGAGCCTGGCTCCATCCTCTTGGCACTCACCCTTTTCAAAATTACAAGCATTAATGAGGTATTGTTCTTACCCTGCATGTTTTACTTCTAGATGCAAAGCCTGAGTGACTGGTCCACCATTCAACCTCTGCCAATTTGATCCAAATAGCAAAGAACAGCTTAACACAGAGTTTTTCTCCATTTTACCAGCAGAGATTCATGCTCCCTATTACTTATGAGCCTGGAAACTGCTCTGAATACGAGCAAGTAGAAAACTTCAATGGAAGAAGCACAAGCCCTATGAGGAGAGGCTGAAGGAGCTGGGATTGCTTAGCCTGGAGAAGAGGAGGCTCAGAGGAGACCTTCTTGCTCCCTACAACTACCCGAAGGGAGGTTGTAGCCAGGTGGGGGTTGGTCTCTTCTCCCAGGCAAGCAGCACCAGAACAAGAGCACACAGTCTCAAGCTGCACCAGGGGAGGTTTAGGCTGGATATTAGGAAGAAGTTCCTCATAGAAACAGTGGTTGGCCTTTGGATTGTGCTGCCCAGGGAGGTGGTAGAATCACCATCACTGGAGGTGTTTAAGAGGAGACTGGATGGGGTGCTTGGTGCCATGGTTTAGTTGATTAGATAATGTTGGGTGATAGGTTAGACTTGGTGATCTCAGAGGTCTTTTCCAGCCTGGTTTGTTCTGTTCTATTCTATTCTATTCTATTCTATTCTATTCTATTCTATTCTATTCTATTCTATTCTATTCTATTCTATTCTATTCCATTCCATTCCATTCCATTCCATTCCATCCCATCCCATCCCATCCCATTCCATTCCATTCCATTCCATGCCATTCCATTCCATGCCATTCCATTCCATTCTCTCATACCCGGTGGACTCTGGCTGGAAATTCACACAGGCAATAAAATCACTGACCTCAGTAAGAAGCTCAATGATCCTGAAGGTTGTGAAAGTCCATTTCTAGAGTCTGTGGAGGCTTTGCCTGGGAAGAAAAAATTGTGGTAGGTGTGCTGTGGACAACACATGGTACCTGACATGGAAAAAATTGGAAAATGAGGAATAGCTATCAGGATGTGCTCAGAGTGGCTGCAGGAATTAGCAGAAACGCCAATTAGTAGTGGATGCCTACAAAACATCACTTTTGTCCTGTTTAATGGACCTAATTTATATGAAGTGTATTCAAAACATCACTTAGGGTTATTACCACATCTCTGAAATAATTTCATTCAGCTGAATAACAGAAACTCTTTATGGACCTTTTATTAATGCATAAACATGATTAATTGCACTTTACCTATCAGAATCATTAAAGCATTAAAAGGAGCATAAACCCAGAAAATGACTGGGCATTTCCTGGTTGTGGCTGAATGAGCTAGGCAGGTGGAATGAACCATGACCAACCTGTGACCCTTCCCTCCAATACTAATGCCTCTAATGAAATCTGATGTGGATCAGAAAATCGCATCCAAATGGCCTGATCATTTGCCATCAGTCCCTTAGGACAAAATAACACTCTGAAAACTTAATAGGAAAGAAATGTTTTGTTCAAGATTGTCCTAGAAAAGTGGCTGCCTTTATTATTTATATGCCACTTATATGGCTGATGCTGTGTCCAGTTCTGGGCCCCTCAGTTTAGGAGGGACATTGAGACTCTTGGATGTGTCCAGGGAAGGGCAACAAAGCTGGGCAGAGGTTTGGAACACAAGCCCTATGAGGAGAGCCTGAGGGAGCTGGGATTGCTTACCCTAGAGAAGAGGAGGCTCAGGGGAGACCTTCTTGCTGCTCTTTCTTCCTAACATCCAGCCTAAACTTTCGCAGGCACAGCTTGAGACTGTGTCCTCTTGTTCTGGTGCTTGTTGCCTGGGAGAAGAGACCAAGCCCCGCCTGGATAAAGCCTCCCTTCAGGGAGTTGTAGACAGCAACAAGGTCTCCTCTGAGCCCCCTCTTCTCCAGGCTAAGCAACCCCAGCTCCCTCAGCCTCTCCTCACAGGGCTGTGCGCCAAACCCCTCCCCAGCTTTGTTGCCCTTCTCTGGACACATGCCAGCAACTCAACATCTTTCCTAAACTGAGGGGCCCAGAACTGGACACAGGACTCAAGGTGTGGCCTAACCAGTGCTGAGCACAGGGGCGCAATGACTTCCCTGCTCCTGCTGGACACACTATCCCTGATGCAGCCCAGGATGCCATTGGCCTTCTTGGCCACCTGGGCACACTTCTGGCTCATATTCAGCCTTCTATCAACCAGTACCCCCAGCTCCCTCTCTGCCTGGCCGCTCTCCAACAACTCTGTCACTGTTTCTCAAAATGATGGGCAACTTTGGATAGTCAGTTGTTTTTCTGTGCTATCATTAGAGGTCTTTTCCATTTCATAATTAGAAAGTACCTGCAATTATGAGGTAGTCTGAAAAGCTTAAGTAAACACAGAAAAATCACAGGTGCCAGATTAATTTATCCCCTTTTCCAGGTAGGGAGAGCAGAGTCATGCAGAAGAAAAAGTTGCAGACACCTGAAATGTAAATGGCCACTTAACAAAAAATTAAATAGGTAAATAACTAAATTTCTGCTGCTCTCTAATCAACCCATCTGTTTAGGCAGCATACAAAGGGAAAGCAGGAAATCATAAGCACCATTTGAGACTGGAATCTCTAAGCCATACTGCTTGTGCTGTTACTGAAATTAACACATTTCTCTAATGGAACTGAACACACCAGAGAGAGTCCTGGTTTCTGGGCTTTGGGACAAAAGAGTTATCTATAGGAAAACCAGCAAAAAAGGCAGAGGTTTCCTTGGCAGTCTCAGAGGCATCAGTATTCCCAGCAACTGGGCAAGGAGCTCTTGCAAGTCTGGAGTGGAGCCAAGGTTTTACTAGAGGAGCCACACCACATATCCCTCCCTCTTCTTCCTAACATACAGCCTAAACCTCCCCTGGCACAGCTTGAGACTGTGTCCTCTTGTTTTGGTGCTGGTTGCCTGGGAGAAGTGACCAGCCCCCACCTGTCTACAACCTCCCTTCAGGTAGCTGTAGAGAGCAATAAGGTCTCCCCTGCTTCCATTTGCTTTTCTGACTGAGCGAGCTGAGTTTTTGTTCATGCTGGTGGGCCCAACCATCACACTATGCCTCTGTGTATGACAGATATGCAGGGGGAGCACGACTCCTGACCACTGACAGCAGGGCTGTGCTTCCCTTGCAGTGCACATCCTCTGAATTCCATCCAAGCTTTGCAGCATTGTCTTTGCAGCAGGGGCTTTGGTTAAAATTCATCTTCTGGCACTCAGTCTTCAGAATAGATAGCTGGTTGGCACCCTCTGCACCACATGTTTTCTTGTCAACTAAATGCACAAATGCTTGCTCCATCCTCACCATAAAAGAATAATCAGATTTGGCACTTAATTCTGTGATTTGAAGTTAATGATATTTAAGATTTATAAATATGTAACAGAAGTGTGTTAAATCCCTAACTGTACTAAAAAAATCCACTCACAACACAAAAGGCATGTAGCTGAGGAATGAAGCAAAACCTGTCATAAATATGCCTAACAATAAAGATTTAATTTATTAGCAGTTCTGGCAAAACAACTGCAGAGATGATTGTGATTGTGAAGCAATGATGTTTGTCATTTGACAAAGAAGAGGCTGCTACTCAGAGTGATAGCAACACTGGGCTTGTCTTCTTTAAAGAATTCAGAAAGGATCTGCCTGCAAGATTCACCACAAGGATGTTGAGGCACTGGAACAGGTTGCCCAAAGAGAATGTGTCCAGAGGAAGGCAACAAAGATGGGGAGGGGTTTGGAGCACAAGCCGTATGAGGAGAAGCTGAGGGAGCTGGGGCTGCTTAGCCTGGAGAAGAGGAGGCTCAGGGGAGACCTTCTTGCTGTCTACAGCTCCCTGAAGGGAGGTTGTAGCCAGGTGGGGGTTGGTCTCTTCTCCCAGGCAGCCAGCACCAGAACAAGAGGACACAGTCTCAAGTTGTGCCATGGCAGGTATAGGCTGTATGTCAGGAAGAAGTTCTTCACAGAAAGAGTGATTGGCCATTGGAATGTGCTGCCCAGGGTGGTGGTGGAGTCACCATCCCCAGAGGTGTTTAAGAAGAGACTGGATGAGGCACTTGGTGCCATGGTTTAGTTGATTAGATGGTGTTGGATGATAGGTTGGAGGCGATTATCTCAAAGGTCCCTTCCAAGATGGTTTATTCTACTTTAAAGGGTCAATGCACATGGCAGGGAGGTTGAAACTAAATGATCCTTAGGGTCCCTTCCAACCTTGACAATTCAATTAAAAGAGCTAAAGAGATCTGACATCAAGGAGCACTTCATCATAGATCCTCTTACATTTATGAGGCCAGTTATGGCTTCACAGAAATCAGAAGCTTCATGGAAGAAGGAGGAGTTCTCAGATCCCTGTTTGATAGAAGGATGACTAAGGCATGTTACTTTCCTTCTTTTACTCCTTCATCATGGCTGTGTCTGTCCTAAGTGGAATAGATGTGAGAAACTGCACATCTAAACCGCAAAACGTAGAATCATGGAATCATAGAATCAATAAGGTTGAAAAAGACCTCAGAGATCATCAAGTCCAACCTGTCTCCCAACAACTCATGACTAGCTAAACCATGGCACCAAGTGCCATGTCAAATCGCCTCTTGAGTACATCCAGGGATGGTGACTCCACCACCTCCCTGGGCAGCACATTCCAATGGCCAATCAGTCACTCTGTGAAGAACTTTCTCTTCACATCCAGCCTAAACTTCCCCTGGCACAGTTTGAGGCTGTGTCTTCTTGTTATGGTGCTGGTTGCCTGGGAGAAGAGACCAACCCCAACCTGGCTACATCCTCCCTTCAGGTAGTTGTAGACAGCAAGAAGGTCTCCCCTGAGCCTCCTCTTCTCCAGGCTAAGCAACCCCAGCTCCCTCAGCCTCTCCTCATAGGGATGTGCTCCAAACCCCTCCCCAGCTTTGTTGCCCTTTTCTTCACACTTTCAAGTGTCTCAATATCCTCCTTAAATTGAGTGGCCCAGACCTGGACACAGGACTCAAGGTGTGGCCTAATCAGTGCTGAGCACAGGAGCAGCATGACCTCCCTGCTCCTGCTGGCCACATTATTCCTGATACAGGCCAGGATGCCATTGGCCTCCTTGGCTGCCTGGGCACACTGCTGGCTCATGTTCAGCCAGCTATCAAGCAGTATCCCAAATTAATCATAAATTAATCATAAATAACTACACCATGAATTTACATATTCATCCTACTGTGAGTATTTGAAGTTGAATAAAGTGCCTGCAGGTTTTTGGTTGAGCAGACTGAAGTAATGAAAACAATCTCCTAAAATAAAATGCAAGCATTGTCAAGAGTTCTTAACTAGAAGTCCAGCAAAATTAGTTTCCATCTCAAAAAGAGCGGAAAATTGGTTTCTCCAGATCCCAAATCAAATGCTCCAATAAGTGAAATTTTGCCTATTGAAATGGAAAAAGAGAGTATTGGGAAATGTAATAATCCTACCAGTTAGAAAGGTTTTACATCATAATCACTTTTGTCAGCACAAGGTTATGAGGCACTATGCTAACTTGTTCATCACTCCTCAACATTGCATTGGTTCAAGACTAGTCCCTGTGTTTTTTCCCCACTAAGTCATGAGGTGTTGGGTGATAGGTTGGACTTGATGGTCTCTAAGGTCTCTTCCAACACTATTGATTCTAAATGAAGTGCTGAAGATCAGCCACTGACTATGCGAATTATCACAGATACACAATTCTCTGATGAGAGAATGGTGAGGGGTTTGGAGCACAAGCCCTTTGAGGAGAGGCTGAGGGAGCTGGGGTTGCTCAGACTGAAGAAGAGGAGGCTCAGAGGAGACATTCTTGGTATCTACAACTACCTGAAGGGAGGTTGTAGCCAGGTGGGGGTTGGTCTCTTCTCCCAGGCAAGCAGCACCAGAGCAAGAGGACACAGTCTGAAGCTGCACCAGGAGAGGTTTAGGCTGGATGTTAGGAGGAAATTGTTCACATAAAGTCTGATTGGCCATTGGAATGTGCTGGCCAGGGTGGTGGTGGAGTCACCATCACTGGAGGTGTTTAGGAAGAGACTGGATGGGGTGCTTGGTGTTATGGTTTAGTTGATTAGATGGTGTTGGATGATAGGTTGGACTCGATGATCTTGAAGGTCTTTTCCAACCTGGTTAATTCTCTTCTCTTCTCTTCTCTTCTCTTCTCTTCTCTTCTCTTCTCTTCTCTTCTCTTCTCTTCTCTTCTCTTCTCTTCTCTTCTCTGCTCTGCTCTGCTCTGCTCTGCTCTGCTCTTCTCTGCTATTCTCTTCTCTTCTCTGCTATTCTCTTCTCTTCTCTTCTCTGCTATTCTCTTCTCTTCTCTTCTCTTCTCTGCTATTCTCTATTCTATGCTATTCTCTATTCCATTCCATTCCATTTCTCTGGGTACCTTGTAGACTTGCTGCTTTAAATGCTTGTGGGAACCACTTCTATCTAGCAAAAACTATAACATCCTTCATGCTGTTCTAATGTTAGTCAGAAGATGAATGCTACCACACAACAGGACATGGGAAATGAAAGAGACACTTTTCTACCAAATATTCTCTGCTGCACTGTGCTCAATGGATGAAGCTGAGGATCAAATTCAGGTTGCCTAATGCATCACCCAGAAATTAACAACTGAAAATCTTCTCACAGTTTCTTTGAGAATTGAATTAAAATTGCATGGTTTAGGTGCCAGAGAACTGGAAACACAAGAACATAAAATGACCCCCAGGTGACAGGCCAACAGGCAAATAGGGTCTAAAAGGAACACTCAGAAGAGTAGAGAAACCCATTCACATTTTATCCATCCTCACTCACTGTGGAAGAATTTCAGGAAGTTTTCATGGTGGAAGTTTTCAAGGGCTGCACTCAAAGGATTTATCCCAGGTTATGTGCTAGTACAATGTACAGAAAGATCAGTAACTGGAAGGTGATATTAAACCATGAGTACAAAAGGGAACAAAAGACAT
Source organism: Melanerpes formicivorus (assembly GCF_026170545.1). Taxonomy (NCBI): domain Eukaryota; kingdom Metazoa; phylum Chordata; class Aves; order Piciformes; family Picidae; genus Melanerpes; species Melanerpes formicivorus. Next base: position 1,951,539 of record NW_027142453.1, read on the forward strand.
TAAGTGCAGCATGTAGGTCTTTGCTCAAGACCACTCTGACACCAGAGGACTAAACTGCAAAATGTAAGGCTAATTATTTTAGAAGGATTTGACAAGGGATCTTGGGAACTCTATGTCCAAAAGAGACAAACTGTTAAAGACTATAAAAGAGAATTGACTTAGTGGACACACAGGTAATGATTAACAGAGCCAATACAGTTTCTGCAAGCTGTACCTCACCATCACAGTGGCAGACCTAGAAGGAATGAGTGTGCACATGGACAAGGAAAATTTGGCTCATATAGTTAGAAATTCAGCAAAATCTGTCATTCAAAATTCAAATTCATCCTGGATCTTTCCTTCCTCATCTCCTCACTCCCATTTCTTTACCTGACACTTAACTCCTTTACTCCTTGTAGAATAGAATAGAATAGAATAGAATAGAATAGAATAGAATAGAATAGACCAGGTTGGAAGAGACCTTTGAAATCATCAAGTCCAACCTGTCATCCAACACTATCTAATCAATTAACCATGGCACCAAGTGCCTCATCCAAACTCTTTTTAAATGTGCCCAGTGATGGTGACTCCACCACCTCCCTGGGCAGCACATTCCAATGGCCAATCACCCTCTCTATGAAGAACTTCTTTCTAACATCCAGCCTAAACCTCCCCTGGCACAGCTTGAGACTGTGTCCTCTTGTTCTGATGCTGGTTGCCTGGGAGAAGAGACCAACCCACTCAACAGTATCACAGTATCACAGTATCACTTAGGTTGGAAAGGACCTCGAGGATCATTGAGTCCAACCTATCAACACAGACCCCATGACTAGACCATGGCACCAAGTGCCGCATCCAATCTCCTCTTGAACGCCTCCAGGGTCGATGACTCAACCACCTCCCTGGGCAACCCGTTCCAATGACGAATGACTCGCTCGGTGAAGAACTTCCTCCTCACCTCGAGTCTAAACCTCCCCTGGTGCAGCTTGAGACTGTGTCCTCTTGTTCTGGTGCTGGTTGCCTGGCAGAAGAGGCCAACCCCTTCCTGGCTACAACCACCTTTCAGGTAGTTGTAGAGGGCAATGAGGCCTCCCCTGAGCCTCCTCTTCTCCAGGCTAAACAATCCCAGCTCCCTCAGCCTCTCCTCATAGGGCTGTGCTCAAGGCCTCTCCCCAGCCTTGTTGCCCTTCTCTGGACACGTTCAAGTGTTTTGATGTCCTTCTTAAACTGAGGGGCCCAGAACTGGACCCAGTACTCAAGGTGAGGCCTAACCAAAGCAGAGTACAGGGGCACTATAACCTCCCTGCTCCTGCTGGCCACACTATTCCTAATGCAGAGCCTCCTCTTCTCCAGGCTAAGCAACTCCAGCTCCCTGAGCCTCTCCTCACAGGGCTGTGCTGCAAACCCCTCCCCAGCTTTGTTGCCCTCCTCTGGACACATTCCAGCAACTCAAGATCTGTAGATGAAACTAATTTGCTTTGGATAATATAGATGAGGTCACCTGGGTAAGTGTTGCAGTAGGACTTGAAGCCACTTCAAAACTAGGAAGAAATGGGGATCAATAGGAGCACATCTGTGCAGTGAAACAGTCGCTGCTGCAGACCACACATGAACTCATTGCATTCTGCTCCCATGGATTGAGTGTGTGAGCAAAGGGCACTGAAGTTGAACTTCTTCAGCTTATCTCCTGGTTTCATTACATCTGAAAGTAGTCAAGTCCATGGGCTCTCAGATCATTTTCAGTGTGTACAAATGCACAGTTAGTGCAGATGACCAGCAGGCTTGCTTCAAAAGCACTCTCCTCCTCCTATGCCACTGATAGAGGTGAATTCTACAAGGATCAGGGTACAAACAATAAAACAGCCTGTAAGTGAAGGCAGATAAATTCAGAGTGCTGGAGACATGGGAAAAGCCAACAAACATGACTTTGTACACAGGGTGATGAAGTCTGGGTATCCTATTATCAGGCACAAATGAGGTCTCAGTCACAACAGTCAGCCTTATGAACAGCTCAGCTCAGTGCTCATGAAAATGCATCAATTACTCAAAAAAGGAGAAGAAAACAAACAGAAATACCATTTATTTCATAGTAGAAATGTCAGCCTTATCTCCTGGTTCCTCCACCCTAGAAAGACATTGTAAAATTGAATGGGCCGATAGGAGGGTGACAAGAACACCTAATGGCATGGAGCAGATTCCCCCTGAAAATGACTAAGCAGGGAGGGGCTTTTCAGCCAGGGAAAGAAATGGCTGAGGATGGGATATCATAGATTCACAGAATCAATAGAGGAATGAAGAGGGTGGAAACAAACAACTACTTTTTTAGTCTGCCTGGAGATACAGAGAAAAACAGTGACCTATCTAATGCAACTAGCATGGTGGAACTGGATTCAGAACTAGCCAAAAAAAGATATGGCTACTCATAGAATCAATAAGGTTGGAAAAAACCTCAGAGATCATCAAGTCCAACCTATCAGCCAGCACCTCAGGACTAATTAAACCATGGCTTCAAGCACCCCATCCAGTCTCTTCCTAAACACCTCCAGTGATGGTGACTCCACCACCTCCCTGGGCAGCACATTCCAATGGCCAATCTCTCTTTCTGGGAAGAACTTCTTGCTGACATCCAACCTAAACCTCCCCTGGCACTGCTTGAGACTGTGTCCTCTTGTTCTGGTGCTGGTTGCCTGGGAGAAGAGACCAACCCCCACCTGGCTACAACCTCCCTTCAGGTAGTTGTAGACAGCAATAATATCTCCTCTGAGCCTCCTCTTCTCTAAGCTAAACCACCCTCAGCTCCCTCAGCCTCTCCTCATAGAGCTTGTGCTTGAGGCCTCTCCCCAGCCTTGTTGTCCTTCTCTGGACACATTTAAGAGTCTCAACATCCTTTTTAAATTGAGGGGCCCAGAACTGGACACAGGACTCAAGGTGTGGCTTAACCAGTGCTGAGTCCAGGGGCACAATGACTTCCCTGCTCCTGCTAGCCACATTATTGCTGATGCAGGCCAGGATGCCATTGGCCTTCTTGGCCACCTGGGCACACTGCTGGCTTATACTGTGATAAGATCAATTTGATTACAATTTCATAGATGTCGTTAAAAATATATATATGTGTGTGTGTGTCAGTAAAGTGTGTCAGTTATTAATGACAAACACTGAATTATGGTAGACTGCACTTTCTCAGCAGGCTGGAGGATTTGATTGTAGTGGTTTGAGTCAGTCTTGCAAAATTGCATATTTTGTCTTTTGGACAATATTTGTTATGCCTCAGAGAGCAAAACCAAATACTTTTATAGAAAGAATAATTTGATAGTAATTCTCTCTTTCATTCTTTCTCAATCTCATTCTCTTTCTTTCTCCCTTCCTTTCTTTCTGTCTTCTTTCTTTCTCTTTCTTTCTCTCATTCTTTCTCTCTCCTTTCTTTCTCATTCTTTCTCTCTTTCTGTCTCTCATTCTTTCCTTCTCCTTTCTTTCCCCCTTTTTTCTCTCTCCTTTCTCATTTGCCTTACTTTCACTGTCCTTCCTTCCTTCCTTCCTTCCTTCCTTCCTTCCTTCCTTCCTTCCTTCCTTCCTTCCTTCCTTCCTTCCTTCCTCTCTTCTTCTTCCCTTCCCCCCCCCCCTTCCCCCCCTCCGTCCCTTCTCCTCTCTCCTTCTTTCCCCTCTTTCACTCTTTCTTTCCTTTCTCTCTGTCTGTCCTTTCTTTCTATTTATTTCTTTTTCACTTCTTTTGAACCTTTACCAAATGCCTCCCTGCACTAGGACTTGCCCTGTTATTTTCTCCTATCAAAGGTTAAGTTTGGACTAGTTTGCACAAGTCTGGATTCACTCCCACCCTTTTGAACCCCACATGGTAATAACCCTGACTGAAAGCTATCCAGTTTCGTGATGTGCTCATTTACAGCTTCAAATACAATATTGATATTGGGTGCCAGGGATGAGTTATTAGAAAAAACATTTGGTCCCTGCATTTTGTGAACTGTGATTTGTTCATGCTTGCAATGGAGTCCAAAAGCCTGCATATATTGGCTGGGTGTCACTAATGACGTTAACTATTTACGGGACACAGCCCCAAGCTGCGCCAGGGGAGGTTTAGGCTGGATGATAGGAAGAAGTCCTTCACAGACAGAGTGATTGGCCATTGAAATGTGCTGCCCAGGGAGGTGGTGGAGTCACCATCACTGGAGGTGTTTAGGAAGTGACAGGATGAGGCACTTGGTGCCATGGTTTAGTTGATTAGATGGTGTTGGGTGGTAGTTTGGGCTCGATGATCTCAAAGGTCTCTTCCAACCTGGTTAATTCTATAAATTCTATATTGCTCTCAGCTATTTTTACTTTAAATACAGGACACAGCTGAAATACGATCTGCATCTGCCACAATTTGGCTTCCCTGCTTTTAAGGGAAGTCATATATACCCTGATTTATGTGAAGATGATTATTTTATTTAACAAGTCCCTTACATAAGCCAGAAAAACATAATGAAAAATGACTGCCTGTGTCTTCATAAAAGTGGTATTTCAAGTAAACTGGGTCCTCCTAGTTTCAGGGCTTTTTTTCTCCCACCTTCTTTAACCATTAGCCAGAGAAGGGCCACGAGCATGATCAGAGGGCTGGAGCACCTCTCCTATGAGGACAGACTGAAGGAGTTGGGGCTGTTCAGTCAGCAGAAGAGAAGGCTCCCAGGTGACCTCATTGTGGCCTTCCAGTATATGAAGGGGGCCTACAAGAAGGCTGGGGAGGGATTTTTCAGGATCTCAGGTAGTGATAGGACTAAGGGGAATGGAATGAAGCTGGAGGTGGGGAGATTCAGGCTGGAAGTGAGGAGGAAGATCTTCCCCATGAGAGTGGTGAAGCCCTGGACTGGGTTGTCCAGGGAGGTGGTTGAGGCCCCATCCCTGGAGGTGTTTAAGCCCAGGCTGGATGAGGCTGTGGCCAGGCTGATGTAGTGTGGGGTGTCCCTGCCCATGGCAGGGGGGTTGGAACTAGCTGATCCTTGTGGTCCCTTCCAACCCTGACTGATACTGTGATACTATTACCACTAACTAAAATTCTGGTTTCATAGAGGGGCTATAAACAAGCAGTTAATAAGGCAACTGTCTGTGGCTTCAGCTGCTCTGTGTAAACTAAGCTATTATTTTGGAAGTGATGACACAACTCACATGGAAAAGGTGATTAATCCATCACATAAACTAGGACACTTCAGACTGCAAGTATAAATGTGCATTATTCATCTGATCCAATTATCTTTCCTGCTATTGCTACAGCGGAGAGATTGTGTGTTTATTTTCTTTTAATCTGGAATTTAAAGCTTTACAGGGAAAAATAAAGAAAAGATAGGGGGGAAAAATTAGAGGTGTGGTTAGATTATACAAAGTAACTCTAAAGTGGCATTAGGGTCGCCACAAAATACTGTATCTCAGGAGGCGCCCCCATACTCAGCACTGGTCAGGCCACACCTTGAGTCCTGTGTCCAGTTCTGGGCCCCTCGGTTTAGGAAAGATGTTGAGTTGCTGGAAGGTGTCCAGAGAAGGGCAACAAAGCTGGGGAGGGGTTTGGAGCACAGCCCTGTGAGGAGAGGCTGAGGGAGCTGGGGTTGCTTACTCTGGAGAAGAGAAGGCTCAAGGGAGACCTCCTTGCTCTCTGCAGCTCCCTGAAGGGAGGTTGTAGCCAGGTGGGGGTTGGTCTCTTCTCCCAGGTGACCAGCACCAGAACAAGAGGACACAGTCTCAAGCTGTGCCAGGGGAGATTTAGGGTGGATGTTAGGAAGAAGTTCTTCATAGAGAGGGTGATTGGCCACTGGAATGTGCTGCCCAGGGAGGTGGTGGAGTCACCATCACTGGAGGTGTTTAGGATGAGGCACTTGGTGCCATGGTTTAGTTGATTAGGTGGCATTGGATGATTGGTTGGACTTGATGATCTGGAAGGTCTCTTCCAACCTGGTTAATTCTGTATTGTATTCTGCATTCTGTAACTAGCTTTGCCAGCTGCAGAAGTTACACATATCACAGAATCACAGAAACATTCAGGTTGGAAAGGACCCTTAGGATCACCATGTCCAAACAATAAGCCTGCTCTGCAAGGTTCACCCTTAAATCCTACCCCCAAACACCACATCCAAAAGACCTTTAAACATACCCAGGGTTGGTGACTCAACCATCTCCCTGGGCAGCACATTCCAATGCCTGACCACTGTGCCTGTGAAGAAATTTTCCTAATGTCCAGTCTAAACCTACTCAGTCCCAGCTTGAGGCTGTTCCCTCTTGTTGTTGTCACTGATTACTACTGAGAAGAGACTAGCACGAAGAAGCAACATTAACAGCTAGGGATTAGATCCTGTGCAACGACAAGCAGAGAAAAGGCCAAGACATGTCCTACCTTAGATTCAGCCTTGCTAGTTCCTAAGGAGATATATATATATATATCACATATATATATATATCCCATATATATATATACCCTATATATATATATATATCTCCCATCTATATATCTCCCATATATTTCTCAGAAGTACATAAATATATATATACACCTCTGGGATATAGAATCATAGAATGGTCTGGGTTGGAAGGGACCTCCAAAGGTCATCTAGTCCAACCCCCTCTGCAGAAAGCAGGGACATTCTCAACTAGATCAGGTTGCCCAGAGGCCTGCTGAGCCTCACCTTGAATATTTCCAGCGATAAGGTCTCAACTGTCTTGTTCACCATCTTTGTGGGTGACATGGACAGCGGCATTGAGTGCACCCTCAGCAAGTTTGCTGATGACACCAAGCTGTGTGGTGCAGCAGACACGCTGGAGGGAAGGGAGGCCATCCAGAGGGACCTGGACAGGCTGGAGAGGTGGGCACAAGCCAACCTCATGAGGTTCAACAAGACCAAGGGCAGGGTCCTGCATCTGGGTGGAGGCAATCCCAGGCACAAATCCAGGCTGGACAGTGACTGGCTGGAAAGCAGCCCTGAGGAGAGAGACTTGGGGGTGCTGGTGGATGAGAAGCTCAACAGGAGCTCCCAGTGTGCACTTACAGCCCTGAAAGCCAATCAGATCCTGGGCTGCATCAGGAGAAGTGTGGCTAGCAGGTCGAGGGAGGTGATCCTCCCCCTCTACTCAGCCCTGGTGAGACCCCACCTGGAGTCCTGTGTCCAGTTCTGGAGCCCCTATTCCAAGAGGGATCTGGAGGTGCTGGAAGGTGTCCAGAGAAGGGCCACAAGGATGATCAGAGGTCTGGAACACCTCTCCTATGAGGACAGACTGAAGGAGTTGGGGCTGTTCAGTCTGCAGAAGAGAAGGCTCCGAGGTGACCTAATTGTGGCCTTCCAGTATCTGAAGGGGGCCTACAGGAAGGCTGGGGAAGGACTGCTCAGGATCTCAGGCAGTGATAGGACTAGGGGGAATGGAATGAAGCTGGAGGTGGGGAGATTCAGGCTGGAGGTGAGGAGGAAGTTCTTCCCCATGAGAGTGGTGAAGCCCTGGAATGGGTTGTCCAGGGAGGTGGTTGAGGCCCTGTCCCTGGAGGTGTTTAAGCCCAGGCTGGATGAGGCTCTGGCCAGCCTGATGTAGTGTGGGGTGTCCCTGCCCATGGCAGGGGGGTTGGAACTACATGATCCTTGTGGTCCCTTCCAACCCTGAATGATACTATGATACTATGAACTACCTCCCTGGGCAACCTGTTCCAGTGTTCCACTACTCTCATGCTAAAGAACTTTTTCCTAACATCCAATCTAAACCTACTCTTGTCTTGTTTATATATATTACTAAAAAATAAACATATAATGGAAAAAAATGCATAATATAAATTGTTTACAAATATCCCAATCCCTCTCTGTCAGGCAATACCCTCTCCTACCTATTACTGGGTTATAAATGCTCCTGTGGCAGCAGTTTTGGGCCCCAGAGATGCCTTGTGCCACATGAAATCTCTTTAAGCTCTGATGCACTCCTTAGGCAGAAGGCACCTGCCCTGATCACTGTAGCCTGCAAAAGAAAATTTCCATTATTTTACCCTCAGAATCCTTCCTCCCATTGAGTAGGGGAAATGGTTTAGGTTGCAGTGACACTACACCAGTGATGAAATTGTTTAGCACCCCAAAGTAAGAGCTGAGGCATAGTAATGCTTCTATACTCAGCCTGTAGGTGCAAGCATCTCTCTGCCCTCTAGCCAAGAAGCAGCCAGCCACTCATAATCTTAATGCTAATCATCACAACAGCAAGGGTTTAAATGGTGGTAAATTAGACACAGATTAGTTTAGAAGCTGTAATCACATGCAAGCAGGTTGCAACAGAGAGCTTGAAAATCTGAGCACACAAAGCCCCAGGAATGTGCAGTGCTGTCCATACAGCACATAGAGAGAAGCACATAGAATGGTAGCTCTGCATTAATTGCTTGGAGACTTGCTGCAGCCCGCACATCACAGTACAGGTACACCTCATACAGGAATGGAATGGAATGGAATGGAATGGAATGGAATGGAATGGAATGGAATAGAATAGAATAGAATAGAATAGAATAGAATAGAATAGAATAGAATAGAATAGAATAGAATAGAATAGAATTAACCAGGTTGGAAAAGACCTTTGAGATCATCGAGTCCAACCTGTCACCCAACACCATCTAATCAACTAAACCACGGCTCTTCTGAGCCTCCTCTTCTCCAGGCTAAGCAACCCCAGCTCCCTCAGCCTCTCCTCACAGGGCTGTGCTCTAAACCCCTCCCCAGCTTTGTTGCCTTTGTCTGGACACCTTCCAGCAAGTCAACATCTTTGCTAAACTGAGGGGCCCAGAACTGGACACAGGACTCAAGGTGTGGCCTAACCAGTGCTGAGTACAGGGGCAGAATGACCTCCCTGCTCCTGCTGGCCACACTGTTCCTGATGCAGGCCAGGATGCCATTGGCCTTCTTGGCCACCTGGGCACACTTCTGGCTCATGTTCAGCCTACTGTCAACCGGTATCCCCAGGGCCCTCTCTGCCTGGCTGCTCTCCAGCCACTCTGACCCCAGCCTGTAGCACTGCATGGGGTTGTTGTGGCCAATGTGAAGAACCCAGCACTTAGATGTGTTCAATCTCATACCCTTGGACTCTGCCCATCCAACCAGCCTGCTAAGGTCCCTCTGCAGAGCTCTCTAACCCTCTAACAGATCAACACCTGCCCCCATCTTGGTGTCATCTGCAAATTTGCTGATGATGGACTCAACCCCCTCATCCAGATCTGTGCTCTTCAGCAACAGACAGCCTTACCCCCTCAACTTTACCACAGCCCAACACCGTCCAGCAAACTGTGTTACCAGCACTTCTTACGTCATTCAGGCTTCTCTACCAGAATTCTGCTTGATTCTGAGATAGGAAAATGAGGCCCCTGAAGAAAGCAAACCAGAAGTCTGAACTGATAACTTCACCACGTTGGAACAGCAAATCCTGCACTTATTTGAAGGCAGAAAATGATATATCAGGCAGAATCAAAAGCAGAATATGAGAAATGAAAGAACTCTTCAAACGGTGACGCTGCCCCAGCTTTTACCAAGCATCCAGTCGCAGAGGATTCAGTTAACACATACATGGTTCTTAAATATACTCGGTATTTAACTTCCACAAAAGCAGATTTGGAGGTTTTGTTCACATCAAAAGAATTATAACAAAGCAATGGGAGACTGAATTCATGATTAAGAGAAGCAGGCATATTCATTTTCTATGCCGCAGCCAAGCAGCGGAAGAAAGCCACACTACGGCTGCTGAAGTTATTCAGTGATGAAGAGTTGAGATTAGCATGCAAACAAGGAAATGTTTGACTACATAAAAGATAACCTGAGTAGCAGGACTGTATTTTATGCAGAAACTGGTTATAAAACCCCTGCATAAATGATCCCCACAGGGATAATTTGAGGAAAATAAGCTCAGATATTTACGTACCTGACAAACATTCGGGACCCTGGGAGATTTTTCTGCTGTTTGTGTGTCTGTTGTCTAAACCTATGCTGCCTGGCCATGACAGCCATGGTCACACTGACCATTACAGTCTGCTTTGGCACTGGGAGCACCCTGGCTATGTGAGAAGGGTTAATCAGTCCAGGTGGAATTTCAAGGCCAAACAGCCTTGCAGCACTGGGAATAGTGTGCTCACACAGCTCAGGTGTAACTGCAGTCTGTCACACAGACACATCCTAAGGTGCTAATGCTAGCAGGACAGCTGGCCTCCAGAATAGGCATATTACATTTCATCTGAGCAATGGTCTATATGCCCATTGCAAAATGCTCACAGCCCAAAGGATGAGTCTGCCCTGCCTTCACACTTTGTGCCCTACACTTACTGCTGTCTACAACTCTCTGAAGGGAGGTTGTAGCCAGATGGGGGTTGGTCTCTTCTGCCAGGCCACCAACACCAGAACAAGAGGACACAGTGTCAAGCTGCACCAGGGAAGGTTTAGGCTGGGTGTTAGGAAGAAGTTCTTTATAGAAGGAGTGATATGCCATTGGAATGTGCTGCCCAGGGAGGTGGTGGAGTCACCATCACTGGAGGTGTTTAGAAAGAGACTGGATGGGGTGCTTGGTGCCATGGTTTAGTTGATTAGATGGTGTTGGGTGATAGGTTGGACTTGAGGATCTCAAAGGCCTTTTCCAACCTAGTTAATTCTGTTCTGTTCTGTACTTCTCCAAAATACTGTTCCTGCCTATTGCACATCTCCCTGCTGAGACACATCCTACCTTATAAATGCATCCTCTGTCTGGAGATCTTGCCAGCACAGTGGCAAACACACAGCAGAGATGGAAGCTGCCACTTCATGCTAGAAGCATCACACATACCAGAGCACTGTACATTGATCCTGTGCCTATTTATTACTCTTTTCTTACTTTGTCATGCTGGGAACGTAATTCTCTTGCATTAAGGCAGCAGCACTAACACTGGATAATCAGCAGAAGAGGCACATTGCAAGAGCTTGTGAGCCACATGCATTTTGCAAACTGGAGTTTGGCCATTGTCACCATAAAATGAAAATGGACCAGGTGTAGAAAAAGGCTGCAAAAATCAGTATGAAGAGAACATTTTTTCCCTGGAAGGGAGATTACAGGAGCTTAGATTGTTTAGACTAGTAAAATGAAGAGGAACAGCTAAAAGAAAAGGTAAGGGAGGATATATTTGCTCTCTATTAAATATTAATTAATCCCCCATTAATGATTAATAAAGAACTATACAGGATAAAAGGTAATGGTGTTACAAAGCAAATGTATAAAGCTTGTTCAGGAATATACTCAGGCTAAGAATAACGATAAAGTTCCTAGCCATTAACTGGGTTTGGAATCAGCCTTCCAGTGGAAAATGTGGAAGGAGAAGGCCTCAAATACTTCTGAAATGAATCTCTATCAGGAGACTATGTCCTTGAACTCCATGCACCAAGAGACAGTTTAAGTCTATTATCCCAAACCTCTCCTTTCACCTTGCTGCTAAGGGAACATGCTAAGCCCTGGTTTTTAATGTACTTTCTTAAATCTTGAGTAAATAAAAGTCAGAGCATTTAGTCTTCCAAATATGGGGGAGAGAAACCCACCATAGTCTCAGGGGACTTTGATAACTGCTATTTCTGTTTCAGATGATGTCCACTTTCAGTATGAGCTGGAGTGAGACCTCTATAAAATCATAGAATCAGTAAGGTTGGAAAAGACCTGAGAGATCATCAAGTCCAACCTGTCACCCAACACCTCATGACAACTAAACCATGGCACCAAGCAACCCATCCAGTCTCCTCCTAAATACCTCCAGTGATGGTGACTCCACCACCTCCCTGGCCAGCACATTCCAATGGCAAATCACTCTCTCTATGAAGAATTTCTTCCTAACATCCAGCCTTAACCTCCCCTGGCTCAGCTTGAGACTGTGTCCTCTTGTTTTAGTGCTGGTTGCCTGGGAGAAGAGACCAACCTCCACCTGGCTACAAGCTCCCTTCAGGTAGTTGGAGAGACCAAGAAGGTCTCCTCTGAGCCTCCTCTTCTCCAGGCTAAGCAACCCCAGCTCCCTCAGCCTCTCCTCATAGGGCTTGTGCTCCAAACCCCTCCCCAGCTTTGTTGCCCTTCTCTGGACACCTTCCAGCAAGTCAACATCTTTCCTAAACTGAGGGGCCCAGAACTGGACACAGGACTCAAGGTACTGTGGTTAAGCCACAACTAAAAATTAAGAATGTTTTTAATATCTGCTTCAGAAATTTAACTATGCAATGATTCAAAACTCATAGGCTTCAGCATCTGTAAGAATGCTGCTTCATTTCCTGCGAATGCTATCGGACTTATGCTCCAATCAGCTGGAATATTTTAAGCACAATCATGTGGTGCTCAGTGCCCATAATTAAGAATTGTGTGCCAATTTGTCAAGGACCATAAAAGATAAATGGAACACAAACTGTACCCTCGTTTTTCTGTGGGTCAGCAAGTATTTCTCATTATGAATCCTGTTTGCCAGAGGACTTCCTGAGATTAGTTTGGTATTTCAGTCATTTTCAAACAAACAGTAGCCAATTTGCAATCTCAGTCATTCCTGATTGGAAACTCTTCTGGATACTTCAGCTTTACTTCTGGTTTGTGAATAAGGGAAAGCAGGCTTCCTTTTATAGGCTGTCATGAGTATCTGGCAGGTGGCTACTTTGTCTGTTGTGGTTTGGGTAGATGCTGATCTGCTGAGCTGCCTCTGCTCCAAGCCTGTCACGCAGGGCATTGCGAGGTGCTCTGCTTTTCAGAGGATCAGAACCTGCTCCGTTCATCTCACTGCAGCTGCTCTTTCTTTTCCTCCTTTCTCTTCTGTTTCTCTTTAGCTGATTAGATGGTGTTGGATAATAGGTTGGACTTGATCTCAAAAGTATTTTCCAACCTGGTCTGGTCTATTCTATTCTATTCCATTCCATTCCATTCCATTCCATTCCATTCCATTCCATCCCATCCCATCCCATCCTATCCCATCCCATCCCATCCTATCCTTTGAATGTTTAGCAGTGGAGGGAGAAGAGTGAGCCCTGGGGGTTTTGGGTGTACCCTCAGGTGGGGAGAAGGGAAATGTTGAGAGGCTCTTGGGTATGCTGTAAGGGGATTCTGTATGCTTTGGGACCTCTTTTGTCACTATGCTTGTAGCTTCTGTATAACACTAATTGTTTTTCCATTTAAACTTTCCATCACTTCTTCAATCCATTTGTGTGAGTGTCATTTCTTGCCCCGGTTTGGCAGCAAGAGAGGATCTGCCTGGCCTCAAACCAGGACGATAGAGAAGACACAACAATGCCCTGGACATTGTGTGCCTTGGAAAGTCACTTGAAATTCACAGTTTTTCTAGTTCCTTACTTAAGAAACAGGGATAACCACACCTGCCCATTCCTAGACAGCTGCAGCAAACATTTGTCAGCAGTCACCAAAGCCTTTAGATTTAAGAAGTACAAATGAGGATCGCTACTCCTAAAGAAGTCTGCACAACAGCTTGTTTGTCTGGTACTGCTCAGCTCTGGGGAGTGACTCTGATAACAAAACATTTTCAAAGAGAGCAAATACAGATAACACGCTCAACACAGTCAAGGGCCTTGTATTCACTGCAGTACACATTTCTAGTTCAGGCTGAAGATCCAATTCAACAGTGTTAAGATTAACCCTCACACAGACACAAATATTTTAATATTCAGCTGGAGATAATGGTCCTCATGAGTCCTGAAATTCACTCTGCCTTGAGACAGCTGCAAAGGATCCATGCCAGGTTCTCTTTGTAGCTGCTACACTACTGATCAGCTATGGCCCCAATGACTTGATGGTGCTGAAGCGCAGTGACCGTCAGTGTGCATTAAGAGATGTCTAGAGATGGTGAGCTTGTTAGTGCCATGGTTTAGTTGATTAGATGGTGTTGGATTGTAGATTGGACTCAATGATCTCAAAGGTCCTTTCCAACCTGGTCTGGTCTGGTCTATTCTATTCTATTCTATTCTATTCTATTCTATTCTATTCTATTCTATTCTATTCTATTCTATTCTATTCTATTCCATTCCATTCCATTCCATTCCATTCCATTCCATTCCTATTCCTATTCCTATTCCTATTCCTACTCTTATACTATTCTATTCCTATTCCTATTCATTCCATTCCATTCCATTCCATTCCATTCCATTCCATTCCATTCCATTCCATTCCATTCCATTCCATTCCATTCCTATTCCTATTCCTATTCCTACTCTTATACTATTCTATTCCTATTCATTCCATTCCATTCCATTCCATTCCATTCCATTCCATTCCATTCCATTCCATTCTATTCCCGCTCTAATTCTATTCCTGTTCTAATTCTATTCTATGCTGTTCTAGTCTACTCTAGTCTAGTCTAAACTATAGTCCATTTCCCCTGTGTCTATACCAGCTTTTGACTTGAAATTTCTCCAAAAGAAACTACAGAGGCACAAAGATACCTCCACTATGTGCTTCTCCTCTTCATGGAGGTTTCATGCCTGTCATGATATTGATTATGTCATCATGTTCTCTTGTACTCAGCACCCACAAATAGGGGGTTTCAAAACAGCTGTGGTCCTTCCAGCTGGCTGAATATGAGTGTGCCCAGCTGGCTAAGAAGGCAAATGGCATCCTGGTCTGCATCAGCCATAGTGTGGCCAGCAGGAGCAGGGAAGTCATTCTGCCCCTGGACTCAGCACTGGTTAGGCCACACTTTGAGTCCTGTGTCCAGTTGTGGGCCCCTCAGGTTAAGAAAGATGTTGAGTTGCTGGAAGGTGTCCATAGAAGGGCAACAAAGCTGGGGAGGGGTTTAGAGCACAAGCCCTATGAGGAGAGGCTGAGGGAGCTGGGGTTGCTTAGCCTGCAGAGGAAGAGGCTCAGGCCTCTTCAGGCCCTGAAGGGAGGTTGTAAACAGATGCGGGTTGGTCTCTTGTCTCAGGCAACCAGCACCAGAACAAGAGGACACAGTCTCCAGCTGCACCAGGGGAGGTTTAGGCTGGATGTTAGGAAGAAGTTCTTCATAGAGAGAGTGATTGGCCATTGGAATGTGCTGCCCAGGGAGGTGGTGGAGTCACCATCCTTGGAGCTGTTCAAAAAGGGATTGGATGTGGCAATAGAAGCCATGGTTCAGTCCTGAGGTGTTGGGTGATAGGTTGGCATTGATGATCTTTGAGGTCTTTTCCAACCTTATTGATTCTATGATTCTATAAAGGCAGGGAGTGCTTAGAATGGACAAAAAAAAGAAATCTATTTTCCATATAGTTTGTTTTTAGCACATAGTGGTAGGATTTTAACAGCTACCTGCAATAACTTTTGACATACAGTGTAAATCACTGGATACATTATAGTTTATATCCTTTCAGTATCTCTAGCATCCTATTACCAGAACTTGAGAAGATAGGAGAGCAATATCAGCAGGGGAACATGCAAAATAGACACAAGGTGGGAGGAGAAAAGAGGAGGAGGAAGGTCCTTCATGCTTGGGGGAGTCCTTGACAGGCAAAGGGGAGATAGATAAAGGTGAAAGGATGCCTGAAGTGTGGGTGAATACACAACTGAAGACCAGAACACAGGTTTTGGTCAATAGTTCAGCAAAATTATATGGTCCTGATGCTTTTGAGTTTGTTTTGTTTTGTTCTGTTTTGTTTTCACAGTATCACACTAAGATCACTAAGGTTGGAAGAGACCTCAAAGATCATCGAGTCCAACCTGTCACCACAGACCTCATGACTAGACCATGGCACCAAGTGCCACGTCCAATCCCCTCTTGAACACCTCCAGGGATGGTGACTCCACCACCTTCTTGGGCAGCACATTCCATTGGCTAACAACTCTCTTAGTGAATAACTTTCTCCTCACCTCAAGCCTGAACTTCTCCTGGTGCAGCTATGTGCCTGTTATCCTCTTCCTAAACAACTCCAGAGATGGTGACTCCACCACCTCCCTGGGCAGCACATTCCAATGACAAATCACTCTCTTGGTGAAGAACTTTCTCCTCACCTCAAGCCTAAACTTCCCCTGGTTTGGTTTTGTTTTGTTTCCAAACTTCTTTCCCTGCACTGAGAACCTTGAATTACTAAAATAAATAGGCTTGTAAAAACACTTGCTCAGCCTGCAGCTAATTTAGATCACTGCATGGCTCACCCAACCAGGGGCAGCAAAGGCAAGAGTTAATGACTGGTTTGCAAAATACAGTGTCAACTTGTTAACACGGGTTCAGAGGGAAGCAGGCTGAAGAATGACATGGACACTGTGCATCAACAGCTGCCCAGCAGGCACTTCCACTCTGTCCTGCATTGAGAGGAATTAAATTCTGGTAACATTTAATCCATCAGCTTTAGAATTAGAATTAGAATTAGGATTAGAATTAGAATAGAATTAACCAGGTTGGAAAGGACCTTTGAGATCATCGAGTCCAACCTATCACCCAACACCATCTAATCAACTAAACCATGGCACCAAGCACCCCATCCAGTCTCTTCCTAAACACCTCCAGTGATGGTGACTCCACCACCTCCCTGGGCAGCACATTTCAACAGCCAATTACTCTTTCTGGGAAGAACTTCTTCCTAACATCCTGCCCAAACCTCCCCTGGCGCAGCTTGACACTGTGTCCTCTTGTTCTGGTGCTTTCATAGAGTCAGAGTTTTTTAATCTTCAGATTTGTTTTATTTTATTTTTAATGCATGTACACAGATGAAGGAATTCTCAGCATGAAATACAAGTCTGTATTAACAGAAGTCATGCTGTCTCCATGTCTCTGTTCATTTTTCACTGCAAGTTTCAGAAACAGTGAGCATCATTTTATCTCTCCGTAGCAAACTTGGAGGCTTATTTTGCTGTAGCCAGTTCAACATAGCTTCATTTTCTCTCATCCTGCAGGGCTGGATTAAACCAAAATCCATCATCCTCCACTTGCTGTGAGAGTAAAGGCAAAAAAAAAAATCTCCAAAGGTCCATCAATCCTCAGCCCAATTCCAAGGACAGAGCTCTGTGATTCCTGTTCAGTAGGAGAGATCTCTTGATTTGGAGCTTGCAGACCTCTTTCCCCCCCAGCTAACAGCAGAGCTTTTAAGTGCTAGTCTGCACAGCAGACCCTCAGGGTATGAAGCCAAGGAGAAGACTCCTTTTTTAGCTCAACCTCCTCTGGTCAGTCATGTAGACATGAGAGAAATAATTGCTCTGCGTGCAGAGGAAATCGCAGCAAATCGAAAGTGAAATAGGTGAAATGCAGGGTTAAAAAAAGATCTTTACAGAAGAGAATTTCACTTTCCTCTCCAACCTGCTGGGTAAAATAACTCTTAATAGATTTGATTTTACATCTGTTTCGCTCTAAGGTTAACTAAGTTCTTCCCCCATGAAGAACTGCTTCACCATCTCACATATTTCTTTCCTCCCACTGCTGCCCAGCTTGTCTCAGATGAACATCGATCACTCTGGGATCCACACACTCTTTTGTCCATCCTGGGAAACAGCATTTATGAAAGACATTGTGGCTTTCTACCATGAAAGTGTCTACAGCACTGCATACAGTAGAATTATGACTTCTATAAAGAAAGGGGGGAAAAATAGCCCAGACAGGATATGAGGAACATCTGTTTATATGAAAGCCCATGGGATCTGCAGTATGAGCATAAGAACCCACAATACACAGGCGATGAAAGGACAGGCACTCAGAGTGCAGAGGCATAAGAATTAACACATCTAAGTGCCGGATTCTACACATTGGCCACAACAACCCCATGCAGAGCTACAGGCTGCAGTCACAGTGGCTGGAGAGCGGCCAGGCAGAAAGGAACCTGGGGTACTGGTTGAGAGTAGGCTGAATATGAGCCAGAAGTGTGCCCAGGTGGCCAAGAAGGCCAATGGCATCCTGGTCTGGATCAGGGAGAGTGTGGCCAGCAGGAGCATGGAGGTCATTGTGCCCCTGTACTCAGTGCTGGTCAGGCTACACCTTGAGTCCTGTGTCCAGTTCTGGGCCCCTCAGTTTAGGAAAGATATTGAGTTGCTGGAAGGTGTCCAGAGAAGGGCAACAAAGCTGGGGAGGGGTTTGGAGCACAATCCCTATGAGGAGAGGCTGAGTGAGCTGGGGTTGCTTAGCCTGGACAAGAGGAGGCTCAGGGGAGACCTTCTTGCTGTTTACAACTACCTGAAGGGAGGCTGTAGCCAGATGGGGGTTGGTCTCTTCTCCAAGGTGACCAGCACCAGAACAAGAGGACACAGTCTCAAGCTGTGCCAGGGGAAGTATAGGCTAGATGTTAGGAAGAAGTTCTTCATAGAGAGAGTGATTTGCCATTGGAATGTGCTGCCCATGGAGGTGGTGGAGTCACCATCACTGGAGGTGTTTGAGAAGAGACTGGATAGGGCACTTGGTGCCATGGTTTAGTTGATTAGATGGTGTTGGGTGACAGGTTGGACTTGATGATCTAGAAGGTCTTTTCCAACCCTGCTCATTCTATTCTAAATGAGACCTGAAAGGCAACATTTTAAACAAATGGTTTCTTCTTAGGTCAGAATTAAGACCAGATGATCACTGCAAGTGAATATAGCAGCATTGTGTAAAGATGATTCATTTTTAATTGCCATAATATTATAATATGCAAGAAACTACAAAGGATTGGTCCATGGGATTTTGTGTACATCCTGAACAAGCCAATTAGTACAGGGACTTGGTGCCATGGTCTAGTCATGAGGTCTATGGTGACAGGTTGGACTCGATGATCTTCGAGGTGTCTTCCCACCTTAGCGATACTGTGATACTGTGATACTGTGACTACCTCCTGCAATCACTCTCTAGCCAATTACTTCCTATCAGTGTTTTTCTTTTTCATCAAAACTGTCTGTCCTGACGCTTCTTAATGAAGCAGGTAACTAGCTTTCCATTTTGGTGATTTGGTTCCCTCAGCTAGAGAAGTTTCCACGTCTCACTTCACTCAATCTTCTGCTGATTTACCTCCATGCACATCACAATCTGCGTTTTACTAAACCCTGTTTACTGCTAGGAGAATAGGCACTTAATATGCACATGGCATTTAGACATGAGTGAAAAGTGTAACTCTGTTTACAGGCAGCATCAATAAAGCCTTCTTGTTTTGAACTTTAAAACTGCTGTAAAGCACGATCATTGCACTTGCCATCATAGCCGCTGCCTGACATGGCTAAATCCCTTACAGAAACTGTCAGAATAACCAACTTCCTCCACACGCTGCCTGAGAGCGCTGAAACAGATTTATTTGGACTGCTTTGCCAATGTTTTTTACAGTCTGCTTCCCATTCCCCAAATCTTCACAAAATAATTTTCTGCCTCGAATCCTAAAATTAATCTGCAGGAGCAGTATGGAAAATACGTTTTGATTTGTGCACATCAATTTATCCCAGAGGTCACTAAATCCTGCTCAACAGTTGGCCACAGCAACCCCATGCAGTGCTACAGGATGGGGTCAGGGTGGCTGGAGAGTGGCCAGGCAGAAAAGGACCTGGGCATACTGGTTGATAGTAGGCTCAACATGAGCCAGCAGTGTGCCCAGGTGGTCAAGAAGGCATCCTGGCCTGCATCAGGAACAGTGTAGCCAGCAGGAGCAGGGAGGTCATTCTGACCCAGTACTCAGCACTGGTTAGGCCACACCTTAAGTCCTGTGTCCAGTTCTGGGCCCCTCAGTTTAGGAAAGACGTTGAGTTGCTAGAACATGTCCAGAGAAGGGCAACAAAGCTGGGGAGGGGTTTAGAGCACAAGCCCTATGAGGAGAGGCTGAGGGAGCTGGGGTTGTTTAGCCTGGAGAAGAGGAGGCTCAGGGGAGACCTTCTTGCTCTCTCCAACTCCCTGAAGGGAGGTTGTTGCCAAGTGGGGCTTCGTCTCTTCTCCCAGACAACCAGCACCAGACCAAGAGGACACAGCCTCAGGCTGTGCCAGGGGCGGTTTAGGATGGATGTAAGGAAGAAAATCTCCACAGAAAGAGAGATTGGCCATTGGAATGTGCTGCCCAGGGAGGTGGTGGAGTCACCATCACTGCAGGTGTTTAGGAAGAGACTGGATGGGGCGCTTGGTTCCATGGTTTAGTTGATTAGATGGTGTGGGGTGATAGGTTGGACGTGATGATCTGAAAGGTCTCTTCCAACCTGCTTAATTGTATTCTATTCTAATGTATGTTCACAAGAACATACATGGAAACACAGAGATTTATTGCTTATTGGAATGGGCTGCCAGGGGAGGTGGTGGAGTCACCGTCATTGGAGGTGTTTAGGAGGAGACTGGATGGGGTGCTTGGTGCCATGGTTTAGTTGATTAGATGGTGTTGGATGATAGGTTGGACTTGATGATCTCAAAGGTCTTTTCCAACCTGGTCTGGTCAATTCCATTCCATTCCATTTCTATTCTATTGTAAATTCTGTAATTCTAACTAGGAGGCTAAAGCCAGTATCACATACTCAATTAAAAGAGCAAAACCAATATGCTCTGAGTATCTGGTTGTTTAGGTGATTGAATTTCATGAGAGATTCAGCAGTCATATTTGTTTATTTATGGTTTTGTGTGTCAGATTCAGAAAAAAAACAACCACCAAACATCTCTGGTGAAATTGTGATCTGTTCCCAGATAAATGACAGGAGAAACAGGGCCAACCTGATAAATTATTTGTTCCCTGCATATAATTCACCCTCTTCTGCCTTGTCCTCCAGCAAATATCCCATTGCTTTCAGTGCATGGAACAGCTGTTGAACTGCCTCCTGGCTGTTTGCAGGAAGTTGGCTTGAATGAGGAGCAAGAATTGAGAACAAATTTCCAAATGAGGGGGAGGGAAGAGTGGAAAAAAATAAAATAACTCTTTAAAGGCTCCTGGACTCATTTTAATAAACTACAATAAATCATTTTTTTTTTCCCTTTGCATGGTGAATCTTCAATTTGTGAACTGCCCCATTTGGTATTATTATGAAAATAGACTTCATGGGTTTTAATTAGTTTCCTTATCAGCCCCAGAAAAAAAACACAGTTTCCAATAAAGTGGGAATGGACTAAGTCATTCTGCTAATTTCAAATCCATGCTTTGCAGAGTAGAACTTAGATATAATGTGGCTTCTTTCAGCTTAGGCAGGAATAAAGGAAATAGAAGAAGAGGGGGGAAAAAAAATAAATGCAGAGAATAAAAAGATGATCAAAGAAAAAGACTCTTAGCAAAAATACAAACTGCCTGAGAAGAAGGCAAAACTGTACCACCTTCTTCATCCAGAAAAATATCTTGGGGACAGTTGTGATTGTGGTGGGATGCCTAGAAAATGCCAAGTCCACAAGCAGAGCTGGGGGTTTGTGGGCAACTGCTTTCCACTGTTAAGTTACATATGGAAACACAGATGCAGTATGACTGAGGAGGAACAGGAGATACCTTAGCTCAGACTCTGCCATCATTTACCTTGCGCTAGTAATGGTGATACCCCTGCCTTGGGACATGCTGTAGAAGAATAGAATAGAATAGAATAGAATAGAATAGAATAGAATAGAATAGAATAGAATAGAATAGAATAGAATAGAACACAACACAACACAACACAACACAACACAACACGTAGAGTAGAGTAGAGTAGAGTAGAATAGAATAGAATAGAATAGAATAGAATAGAATAGAATAGAATAGAATAGAATAGACCACACCAGACCAGGTTGGAAAAGACCTCAGAGATTATCATGTCCAACCTATCATCCAACATCATCTAATCAACTAAATTATGGCACCAAGCACCCCATCCAGTCTCTTCCTAAATACCTTCAGGGATGGTGACTCCACCACCTCCCTGGGCAGTACATTCCAATGGCCAATCACTCTTTCTATGAAGAACTTTCTCCTCACCTCCAGTCTAAACTTCCCCTGGCACAGCTTGAGACTGTGTGCTCTTGTTCTGGTGTTGGTTGCCTGGCAGAAGAGACCAACCCCCACCTGGCTACAACCTCCCTTCAGGTAATTGTAGAGAGCAAGAAGGTCTCCTCTGAGCCTCCTCTTCTCCAAGCTAAGCAACCATTCACAGGCTGTGGTTATTTTGGACAGGGATGGCTTTGATATTTGCAATCATGTCACATTCACCTCCTTTCCTCTGCCACGTCAGTGAGGAGGTAAATGCAGCTCTTCGTTGATTTTTCTTTTAGGCCCTGAGTTGTTTCTGAAGACCAAGGTATCCTTACTCACTACACTAGGTCATATACCTTCAGTCACACAGCTCCTCTCAGCCTTTTGGGGAATTACAGTCAGTAAAACCAGATCCAGGCTTTGCTAAGTCTTACCTTGAGTGTTTCAAGCCTGTCAGCAGGATGCATGTCTGCAGTCACATTCAGCCTCTACGCAATCAACTCTATAATGGCCAATTCCTGCTTTGAAAGTCTCACTGTTTGATATATTATCTGTGACCAAGCTGGCAAGATTTTGCTGGGAGAGGAGGAGGCAGTGGGAGGAAGAGCTTGATGAATGTAATTTTTAAAAGCCACTACGAGAACCAGAGTACAACAGCATGGTCCTGACTCTGAGCACACAGCAAGGAGACCTTGGATGGGTCTGGCATGCAGGGGCTGCAATTCTGCAAGCCTGGACCCCTAGGGCACCCCTTGTATTGGTCAGACATGATGATAAATGGCTTTTTCTGCAGCAATTATCCTTGACCTTTTCATAGAATCATAGATTCATAGAATCAATAAGGCTGGAAAAGACCTCAGAGATCACCAAGTCCAACTCATCACCCAACACCTCATGACTACTAAACCATGGCACCAAGTGCCACAGCCAGTCCCCTCTTGAACACTTCCAGGGACGCTGACTCCACTTAACATAGTCTTCATTTCAAGCATTTAAATTTAACAGCAACAAAAAGTTGCTCTGAAAGAGTCTAATGACTTACAGCAGTATTTTAATAATAGCCCTTGTATCACATTGTTTTTGACCAATGGCTTTAGAAACAGAATCACACAGAATCACAGAATCACCAAGGTTGGAAGAGACCTCAAAGATCTTCAAGTCCAACCTGTCACTACAGACCCCATGGCAACCCACACCACTGTACTTCAGACAACAGAAAGAGCACCCAAGGCAAGTCTTGAGCAAACACACTTCAGCAGGCTTCATTGGAAGGCTGAATAATCATAGAATCATAGAATCAATAAGGTTGGAGAAGACCTCAGAGATCATCCAACCTGTTCCCCAACACCACATGACTACTAAACCATGGCTTCAAGTTGCACATCCAACTCCTTTTTGAACACCTCCAGGGAGAGTGACTCCACTTAACATAGTCAAAGTTTTACTCATTCATTTCAAGTCTCTTTTGAAAGTGTGGAGTGCAGGCACCAGTATTTGCTTACCAAGGCATTAAAGCATTTGAAGACCTGGATATTTATGAAATCTGTAACGCTTCTACCTATGCCAACAGATTTTAAACAAACAGATAAAACTTCCTGGCTGCTTTTAATGAGAAGTTTCTGGACTCTTATACTCTTCGATGTAATTTATCATATTTTTCTGGATCACAAGAGTAGGCTCAAAAGATAAGGACTCTGCAAATCTGGCAATCCTCTGGATTTTGCAGGTGTTTTTTGTTTGGGTTTGGTTTAAGTCATACTTGGCTTTTAATGCTTATACTTGGAAAATGGCCCTCAGTTAGGAACATACTCCTACCTTTGTACAGAGTATCTGCGTGGAACTCACTTTATCTGAGAGAGTTCAACCCAGTCGAGCGTTCAGCTTTCTATGCCTATGGTGGATCCCAAAAGAGAGCTGCAGAGAGGGAGAAGTGTGGAAAATTATTTGATTTTCTCATAAGAGACCTACATCAGAGTACTATTCTGACCCCAGCAGTGCTACAGGCTGGGGTCAGAGTGGCTAGAGTGTGGCCAGGCAGAAAAGTTCCTGGGGGTACTGGTTGATAGTAGGCTGAACATGAGCCAGCAGTGTGCCCAGGTGGCCAAGAAGGCCAATGGCATCCTGTCCTGAATTAGGAATAATGTGTCCAGCAGGAGCAATGAAGTCATTAAGCCCCTGTACTCAGCACTGGTTACGCCACACCTGGGGTCCTGTGTCCAGTTCTGGGCCCCTCAGTTTAGGAAAGATGTTGAGTTGCTGGAAGGTGCCCAGAGAAGGGCAACAAAGCTGGGGAGGATTCTGGAGCAGAAACCCTATGAGGAGAGGCTGAGGGAGTTGAGATTGCATAACCTGAAGAAGAGGAGGCTCAGGGGAGACCTTCTTGCTGTATGCAACTCCCTGAAGGGAGGTTGTAGGCAGGTAGAGGTTGGTCTCTTCTCCCAGGCAACCAGCACCAGAATGAGAGGACATAGTCTTAAGCTGCACCAGGGGATGTTTAGCCTGGATGTTAGGAAGAAGTTCTTCCCAGAAAGAGAGACTGTCTATTGCAATGTACTGCCCAGGGAGGTGGTGGAGTCACCATCACCGGAGGTGTTTAGCAGGCGACTGGATGGGGTGCTTGGTTCCGTGGTTTAGTTGATTAGACAGTGTTGGATGATAGGTTGGACTTGATGATCTCAGTGGTCTCTTACAGCCTGGTCTATTCTATTCTATTCTATTCTATTCTATTCTATTCTATTCTATTCTATTCTATTCTATTCTATTCTATTCTATTCTATTCTATTCTATTCCTGGCTTCTTTACACCAATTGAAGGCACAAGGGCAGTGCAACCGTTTCTCCTACTGTTAGAAGAGACTGCCCTGCAGAAAGGCATCGAGAGAAATTACCACAGCACTGGTGTTTGTAGCACAGTGGGATGGAATCACCATGCCAAGTCCCACTGGGATTCCAGCTAGAAAATGACAGGCACTGGTGTAATTTAAAAGATATTTTTGGCCTGTGTTTCAGCAGACATCAATCAAGCCACTCAAAATTGTGGCAGCATATCAGTTCCCAACTGGACTGAGGATGCTGTGCTTTACCTAAGAGCTTCACTCACTCTTTCCATTCTTGTTAACAGAATATTGAAAGCAGTACAACAAATACACTTTGTACCCGGAGTAACATAGCAAATAAATGACATAATCCAGTCATCAAAATGTGTCCATCTGTAACCCAACCATATACTCTAGTTTTTGCTAGCTTGCTAAATCACAGAATCACAGAATCACCGAGGTTGGAAGAGACCTCAAAGGTCATCAAGTCCAACCTGTCACCACAGACCTCATGACTAAACCATGGCACCAAGCGCCATGTCCAATCCCTTCTTGAGCACCTCCAGGGCTGGTGACTCCACCACCTCCATGGGCAGCACATTCCAATGGCGAGCGACTCTCTCAGTGAAGAACTTTCTCCTTACCTTGAGCCTAAACTTCCCCTGGCGCATCTTGAGAATGTGTCCTCTTGTTCTGATGGAATAGAGAGAGTTATTGGCCATTGGAATCTGCTGCCCAGGGAGGTGGTGGAGTCACTGTCCTTGGAGGTGTTTAGGAAGAGACTGGATGGGGTGCTTGGTGCCATGGTTTAGTTGATTAGATGGTGTTGGATATGATAGGTTGGACTTGATGATCTCGAAGGTCTTTTCCAATCTGGTTAATTCCATTCTATTCTATTCTAAATGTAGAAACAATATCCTGCAGCAGAAATACCAAACACCTTTTCCCTAAAATACTAGCACAGCCCACCCCCCCCCCCCCTCAAAAAAAAATGGTTGGGGTTTCCTTGCTTTTAAATCAGAAAGCCTTTCACTGGCTACGTGCAAATTTCATTCTAAACCATCTATGTTATCAGCTGAGGGATTAGAAATAGCTTTAACTTTGTGGTTTTTATAGGACAGACACTCCAGTGGAAGGGAATGGAATGGAATGGAATGGAATGGAATGGAATGGAATGGAATGGAATGGAATGGAATGGAATGGAATGGAAAGGAATAGAATGGAATGGAATAGAATGGAATAGAATGGAATAGAATAGAATAGACCAGACCATGTTGGAAGAGACATTTGAGATCAAGTCCAACCCAGCATCCAACACCATCTAATCAACTAAACCATGGCACCAATCACCCCATCCAGTCTCCTCCTAAACACCTCCAGTGATGGTGACTCCACCACCTCCTCAGGCAGCCCATTCCAATGGGCAATCACTCTCTCTATGAAGTTCTAATAGGAAAAATTATTTGGTGGTCCCTATCTAGTTGTCACTGTCATGTACAAGAGAAAGAGATCATGGCTAAACAACTGAAAGCCATCGGATTCGGTTATCATCTCATATCAGAGGGAATTTTCCTGCACAAGGTTTTAACACATTGCTGAGCAGTAATGCACAGCATGTCCCACATCACCCACACTGCACTAAAGGATGCAGTGTGACAAACTATCCATTACCAGGGTTTGACTGCTGCAGTAAAAAGCTCCCTGTCAGCATCATGAAAAGAGGGCAACTGGTTCATCCAAGGAACCAGTCTTAAAGTCAGATGACATCTGTGAGCCCACCCAGCACTGCAAATATCCTCTCCCTACATCACCAACAAATGTTCCCAGTGTCACAGCAGATTAATTCAAGTTTAAAATGTCACAGGTGGTATTTCTCATGCTGTTGCATCCTTCTGCTCCCACTGATTTATTGGTTTGGGTTTTTCATTTGCTCACTTTTCAAAGGTATTAGGGCACAAGCTTTATTACAGCTCCCTAGAAACTGGACCAAGGTTAATTCAAAGTTCTCAGACTCCTTTGAAAAAAACAATTCATGGCAGAGGTAACAAAGAATTTATGCATTATGCATTTTCCTTATGAGTAATCCACCATCTTAGTCATATGTCTAAAGTGTCTACCTTTGTACAAATCTTCATGTATAAGGAGGTGTGTTACATAAGGGCATAAGAAGGACATCAGAGGGTTGAGTCCATCATCAGCAAGTTTGCAGATGCCATTAAGCTGGGGGCATGTGTTGATCTGTTAGAGGGTAGGAGAGCTCTGCAGAGGGACCTTGACAGGCTGGACAGATGGGCAGAGTCCAACATGATGGCATTTAACAAGTCCAAGTGCTGGGTGCTGCATTTTGGTCACAGCGACCCAATGCAGTGGTACAGGCTGGGGACAGAGTGGCTGGAGAGCAGCCAGGCAGAGAAGGACCTGGAGGTACTGGTAGATAGTAGGCTGAACATGAGCCAGCAGTGTGCCCAGGCAGCCAAGAAGGCCAATGGCATCCTGGGCTGCATCAGAAATAATGTAGCCAGCAGGAGCAGGGAGGTCATTCTCCCCCTGTACTCAGTGCTGCTTAGGCCACACCTTGAGTACTGAGTCCAGTTCTGGGCCCCTCAATTTAAGAAGGACATTGAGACACTTGAATGTGTCCAGAGAAGGGCAACAAGGCAGGGGAGAGGTTTGGAACACAAGCCCTATGAGGAGAGGCTGAGGGAGCTGGGGTTGTTTAGCCTGGAGAAGAGGAGGCTCAGAGGAGACCTTCTTGCTCTCTCCAACTCCCTGAAGGGAGGTTGTTGCCAAGTGGGGCTTCGTCTCTTCTCCCAGGCAACCAGCACCAGAACAAGGGGACACAGTCTCAAGCTGCACCAGGGGAAGTTTAGGATCGAGGTGAGGAGAAAGTTCCTCTCAGAGAGAGTTGTTAACCATTGGAATGTGCTGCCCAGGGAGGTAGTGGAGTTACCATTCCTGAAGGTGTTCAAAAAGGGATTGGACATGGCCCTTGATACCATGGTTTAGTAGTCATGAGATCTTGGGTGACAGGTTGGACTTGATGATCTTTGAGGTCTTTTCCAACCTTATTGACTCTATGATTCTATGATTCTAAGAAGGTAAAATAAATCCTGTGCCACTATAAACAGAAATGTCTATTAACCTCGTGGCCCTATTTATGATCTGTTGTTGTAAGGAATCTCTTGTTTCTTTGCAAGATGCAGCTTTTCCCTGCTAGAGAAGGATCATGATTTCATCTGGAGTGGTGGGTAAAGCTCATCCCTGAGCACTCTGAAGCCAAATGACTTAAACTCATTTGCAGCATTCCTGCTTCCAAAGTGAGTAGGCTTGTGCCGGTCCTCCCTCCCCCCAAAGCACTGCGCTGCTCATATGAAAATGCTGCAAATAGGCCTCAGGAAAGGGCATGTGACAAGTTTTAATGAGATAAGTGACTTGGAAAGAAGACTTGGAGCTATATTACAGCTACTGGGAAATAGTGACTGTGTTACACTGTACTGCTTTCCCGCTGCCACCCACTCCATCCTCCTACAGGACCGTGATCAGGTCTTCCACCTTTGGCAGTATGTTATTGTTTGCCTTGGGGAGATGAGCTTGTTTGTGTTTTGCTTTTTAATTTCCTGCACACAGCTTTTCAACTGGCCAAATTCTTTCCTCTTCCAGAATTTGAAAGCATCCCTGATTTTTCAGCTTTCTGCAGTATTTGCCAGTGCCACAACATTCAGTACCAAGAGAGAGAAAGAGAATGTGCGGGAAACAAGGAGTTCTGAGAAGCTGCCAAACCCAAGTAATTGGAAACTCCAACTCTTCATGTACACACAGGCCAAAGAGCCCAAAGGAAAAGAAAAAGTGTATAGAAAGGAGCAATTTCTTTAGATGCTTTTTGTTTTGTTTTGGGTTGGGTTTTTTTCCTTTCCCCAAGAGATGTGGAGCACATGAGCAAAAGGAGTGCTGAAATGGAGTAGTTGCAGCATCTGAACTTGTAATAGCCTGGCTGAGTACAGCTTGCTTGCCACATCCAGCTGGCAGCCAGTCACTAGTGGTGTGCCCCAAGGATCAGTGCTGGGCCCTGTGCTCTCTAACATCTTTATTGATGATCTGGATGAGGGGAATGAGTCCATCATCAGTAAATTTGCTGATGACACCAAGCTGGGGACAGGAGTTGATCTGCTAGAGGGTAGAGAGGCTCTGCAGAGGGACCTCGACAGGCTGGACAGATGGGCAAAGTCCAAGGGCATGAGATTGAACACATCCAAGTGCCAGGTTCTGCACATTGGCCACAACAACCCCATGCAGTGCTACAGGCTGGGGTCAGAGTGGCTGAGAGCAGCCAGGCAGAAAGGGACCTGGGGGTACTGGTTGATGGTAGGCTGAACATGAGCCTGCAGTGTGTTCAGGCAGCCAAGAGAGGCCAATGGAACAGTGTGGCCAGCAGGAGCAGGGAGGTCATTCTGCCCCTGTACACTGCACTGGTTAGGCCATACCTCGAGTCCTGTGTCCAGTTCTGGACTCCTCAGTTTAGGAAGGAGGTTGACTTGCTGGAATGAGTCCAGAGAAGGGCAACAAATTTGGTGAGGGGTTTGGAACACAAGCCCTATGAGGAGAGGCTGAGGGATCTGGGGTTGCTTAGCCTGGAGAGGAGGAGACTCAGGGGAGACCTTCTTGCTGTCTACAACTACCTGAAGGGAGGTTGTAGACAGGTAGAGGTTGGTCTCTTCTCCCAGACAGCCAGCACCAGAACAAGAGGACACAGCCTCAGGCTGTGCCAGGGGAGGTTTAGGTTGGATGTTAGGAAGAAGTTCTATACAGAGAGAGTGATTGCCCATTGGAATGGGCTGCCTGGGGAGGTGGTGGAGTCACCATCACTGGAGGTGTTCAGGAGGAGACTTGATGGGGTGCTTGGTGCCATGGGTTAGTTGTTTAGGTGGGTTGGATTGGCTGATGGGTTGGACATGATGATCTTGAAGGTCTCTTCCAACCTGGTTTATTCTGAAATATAAATCTAAAGCCCATGGTACTGCACTGCCACTGCTCCTGGTTGCTGGGAACCTCAGAGTGAACCTTCTCCAGGCTGATTCTCACAAGCTGCAGTCACAGCCCTGCCTGCTCTGTGGACGTACCCAGGACTTTGCAGATTCCTTCCAATTAACATCTCTCAGAGGCACATCTCTCTCCCAGACATGCTGTTAAATTCTTATCTAGGCTCTCATCCACTCACGTCTCAATTACTGCAAAATCCTTTTCCTGATCACTGACAACCTCAGTTGTGCCTCTGATGGTGTATTGATCCACAGTGCCACCGCAGAGATAGTTCCCCTGTCTCACATTTGGCTTTTCCCTTTGCTCATCTTCCTAGTTCCTTTTCCCTGTCATATCAAACAACCAAATGGTCTTCCCTTTCAAGGACTTTTCCACCTTATTGCTCATTTTGTGCAGCATCAAAAGGTCAACCTGCACACCTGCACAGTCTGCAGCCCTTGCTTTCACTCAGCACTTGTCAGCTGTGCAGTTAGGTGGCTTTGTAGTGTCTCTTGATATTCTTCACCATGCTTGTGAGGAAGTCTCTGCACAGCTGTAATACTACTTTGTTGCAGCCCCTCAATAGAAGTACTTTCTGACCAAAAAATGTCTTGTGAACGGTTAACCAGGCTCAAGATTCTGTCTGTGGCATCCCTCTGTTAAGGCTAATTCTACAAGAAAGGAGATCAAAGAATCACAGAATCACCAAGGTTGGAAGAGACCTTGAAGATCATTGAGTCCAACCTGTCATCACAGATCTCATGACTAAACCATGGCACCAAGTGCCACGTCCAATTCTCTCTTGAACTCCTCCAGGTTCAAACAACAAACAAACCCAGCCCTTTTTTACTTGTTGGGTGGTTGAACCACTGTCATAGGTTACCAGATTAGGCTGCACCTTGAGTACGGTGTCCAGTTCTGGGCCCCTCAGTTTAAGAAGGACATTGAGACACTTGAACGTGTCCAGAGAAGGGCATCAAGGCTGGGGAGAGGCCTTGAGCACAGCCCTATGAGGAGAGGCTGAGGGAGCTGGGGTTGTTTAGCCTGGAGAAGAGGAGGCTCAGGGGTGACCTCATTGCCCTCTACAACTACCTGAAAGGTGGTTGTAGCCAGGAAGGGGTTGGTCTCTTCTCCCAGGCAACCAGCACCAGAACAAGGGGACACAGTCTCAAGCTGCACCAGGGGAAGTTTAGGCTCGAGGTGAGGAGAAAGTTCTTCACAGAGAGAGTTATTCGTCATTGGAATGTGCTGCCCGGGGAGGTGGTGGAGTCACCATCCCTCGAGGTGTTCAAGAGGAGAGTGGACGTGGCACTTGGTGCCATGGTCTAGTCATGAGGTCTGTGGTGACAGGTTGAACTCGATGATCCTCATGGTCTCTTCCAGCCTTACTGATACTGTGATACTGTGATACTCTTATGGAGTCTCCATCCTTGAGGATATCAAAACTCTGACTAGATGTGGCTCTGCTTCAAGCAGGGCAGCTGAACCAGATGATGCCCAAAGGTGCTTCCAGACTCCACACTTCTGTGATTCTATGATTTGATGACTGTGGTGACTATGAAGATTATATGACTGCAAGAAAATTTAAAACAGAAGTATATAAACCCTTCCTCTCCCAGGGTTCATGCTAAAATCTAAGGGAAAACTATTTAGATCCTTTCTGATTTGCTTCAGCCTTTTTCTCTGCCACTTTTACTGTTAGTACAGAACCCAAAGACACCTGAATTATGTGTTAGTTCCTGTGACTCTGCAAAACTCCCTCCCATCTCTAGTTATGTGAGGTTCAACCAGGGATCCAGAGAGATTTCCCACCAGCAGATTCCCAAACATGTAGACAACATAACAGAGAACCTGCTCACATGGGGAAAGAAACAAAGCACGCAAACAAGAATCTAAGTTAAAACATAGGTATAGGTGAAAATTCAAGGTCAGAGCAGTGTTCTGAGTCACCTTTCTATCCTCTCCCGTTAAGTTCTTCATGCACCAGGAAAAAAAAACATGGCAAGATTGCACATGCCTTAGTAGATTATGATAGGAAATGCTGTCTTATCTTCTGCTTTACAGCAACACACATTACAAATTGTCTGGCAGCTATTCAATCATTCACTCTCCCTGTAAATAACTATTCAGTAAAATCTGATGGATCTGTGCAAGTCACCAAAGTCTCACTGGGATTTGCTGAACAAAACTGCCGGGCTAGAAAATCAGTGAGTCTTCAGGGCAAATTGCACACCTTTGGGAGAGGCTAGTGGGTCCTGCTAAAGGTCAGGTAAAATTTGTCTGCTTGCCTGGTGCATGTGCTTTCATCATCTATTATGTCCACTTAGGTGACCCCGTGCATCTGTGCTGCTGACAGAGAAACCAGCACTGCATCTCCTGGCCCACTGCGCAGTAGAAGAAGAGGTCAAGACTGCATCGAGGGAGGGATGTGTGGTGTGGCTCCTCTAGTAAAACCTTGGCTCCACTCCAGACTTGCAAGAGCTCCTTGCCCAGTTGCTGGGAATACTGATGCCTCTGAGACTGCCAAGGAAACCTCTGCCTTTTTTGCTGGTTTTCATATAGATAACTCTTTTGTCCCAAAGCCCAGAAACCAGGACTCTCTCTGGTGTATTCAGTTCCATTAGAGAAATGTGTTAATTTCAGTAACAGCACAAGCAGTATGGCTTAGAGATTCCAGTCTCAAATGGTGCTTATGATTTCCTGCTTTCCCTTTGTATGCTGCCTAAACAGATGGGTTGATTAGAGAGGAGCAGAAATTTAGTTATTTACCTATTTAATTTTTTGTTAAGTGGCCATTTACATTTCAGGTGTCTGCAACTTTTTCTTCTGCATGACTCTGCTCTCCCTACCTGGAAAAGGGGATAAATTAAGCTGGCACCTGTGATTTTTCTGTGTTTACTTAAGCTTTTCAGACTACCTCATAATTGCAGATACTTTCTAATTATGAAATGGAAAAGACCTCTAATGATAGCACAGAAAAACAACTGACTAGCCAAAGTTGCCCATCATTTTGAGAAACAGTGACAGAGTTGTTGGAGAGCAGCCAGGCAGAGAGGGAGCTGGGGGTACTGGTTGATAGAAGGCTGAATATGAGCCAGAAGTGTGCCCAGGTGGCCAAGAGGGTCAATGACATCCTGGTCTGCATCAGGAAGAGTGTGTCCAGCAGGAGCAGGGAAGTCATTGTGCCCCTGTGCTCAGCACTGGTTAGGCCACACCTTGATTCCTGTGTCCAGTTCTGGGCCCCTCAGTCTAGGAGAGATGTTGAGTTGCTGGCATGTGTCCAGAGAAGGGCAACAGAGCCTGGGGGGGGTTTGGAGCACAAGCCCTATGAGGAGAGGCTGAGGGAGCTGGGGCTGCTTAGCCTGGAGAAGAGGGGGCTCAGGGGAGACCTTCTTGCTGTCTCCAACTCCCTGAAGGGAGGCTGTAGCCAGGTGGGGGTTGGCCTCTTCTCCCAGGCAACAAGCAACAGAACAAGAGGACACAGTCTCAAGCTGTGCCTGGGGAGGTTTAGGCTGGATGTTAGGAAGAAATTCTTCCCAGAAAGAGTGATTACCCATTAGAATGTACTGCCCAGGGAGGCAGTGGAGTCACCGTCACTGCAGGTATTTAGGAAGAGACTGGATGAGGCACTTGGTGCCATGGTTTAGTTGATTAGATCATGTTGGGTGATAGGTTGGACTTGATGATCTCAAAGGTCTTTTCCAGACTGGTTAATTCTACTTAATTTCAATTCCTATTCCTATTCCTATTCTATTCTATTCTATTCTATTCTATTCTATTCTATTCTATTCTATTCTATTCTATTCTATTCTATTCTATTCTGTTCCGTTCCGTTCCGTTCCATTCCATTCTCTTTAGTAAAGCACTGTTCTGTGCTGCTGACCAGAAGGGGACACCTACTGCCTTTTCTGCCTGTGAATCACAACATTAAGAAACAATTTTTTTTGTCAAGTTTTTCTCACTTTTCCATTCTCATCTGTTTTTTCATGTAGGCAGAGGAAGAAGCAGAAGGCAGTTATTACAGTCATAGCAGTGAGAAAGCAATTGTGTCTGTAGTCACCGCCAGCAAACACAAAGCCCTACTGCTGTAGACAAAACAGGACTAAGAATAGATCTCACCCTGGAAAATTAAGCATTGCCATCGTGATCTCTTATGCATATCCCTGTCTGAGGCAGGGGCTTGGAAAGCATGCACTTGCCACAATGTTTCTTGCTCACTGAAAGGGAAAGAACTGACAAAAAGCTACAGGAGTTTAGAATTAATGTCCGTGCCGCGCAAGGGTGCGAAAAGATGCTAAGAATGTGAAAGAGAGCGATTCAGGCTCTCAGGAAAGGATAACTCCCCCAGAAGAACAATATATTTCTTAACCACTGACATCCATTGACCTCCTTCTTTTTAGCCTATAAATCTTGTCAACTGCCCTGACCCACCGAGACCTTTGATGGAAATACTGTAATTTAATTCAGACGTAATCCATTCTTTAATGATAGAGCACGCAGGAAAAGCTTGCATAAGCTGGCCTGTACATGTAATTAGGAGATCAGGAGAATAAAACAATTAATTTGCTGCTGACCAGTTCAAGCAGATAAATGTTTATTTCCTCCAAATGAAAATGTTCCTCTTTTATTTATTCTTTTGTTTCTTCTTCCAGCCCAAACACTGGCATATGATTACGGCCGGGCAAGAAGCAGGCTTCAGATCCCACAAAATCCTGCTAATTAGAAGAGAAGCAAAGGGATCTGCAGTGGGCATAAATTGCTGATTTCAATTGATGAATAATTCTGTGAAGGAGCTTTTGTGGGAGTCTGTAATCTACCAGTTGCCATCTCACATCCCAGGTGAGCGATATGTACCTCAGTACAAATTAGCCACGATCCCCAGGGCACACATTTATTTGTGAGTTGTGGCCAGAAATTCCACCTTGGATTAGACAGATCTTTCCACCACGGAAATTTCACAGCAGCTGTTACGTTTTTCCATCTCCTTTTCCCCTTTCTCTGAGGAAAACATCTGTTTCTAACAAATTGAGAGGTGAATGAAGCTCCCATCTGGCCAAGAGAACTGGGCAGATGTGATTACATCAAGCAGTACAAGAAACTCTCCCTAACTGGACAGAGCTGGACGGAGATGCAGGAAGAGATAAAGTCCTCTGGAATCCAGCAAATACGTGCCAAAAAAGATGGCAAAGAGAATTTTCTCGGATGAGAAATTCATTCCTCACACTGA
The DNA here is from genome assembly GCF_026170545.1 of Melanerpes formicivorus. NCBI lineage: Eukaryota > Metazoa > Chordata > Aves > Piciformes > Picidae > Melanerpes > Melanerpes formicivorus. The sequence goes on from NW_027142453.1 coordinate 1,986,361, forward strand.
CCAGATCTTAAAGTCACCTCTAAGTATTAAGAGATAAAACAACGTCATTGGGAATTACAGTGTCTTCACCTCGCATGAATCTTAACTAAACATATCAGCAATGAAAGCATTATGGAATCATAGGATCATAGAATCAATAAGGTTGGAAAAGACCTTAAAGATCATCAAGTCCAACCTGTCATCACAGACCTCATGACTAAACCCATTGGTGCCACATCCAATCCCCTCTTAAACACCTCCAGGGATGCTGACTCCACCACCTCCCTGGGCAGCACATTCCAATGGCTAACAACTCTCTCTGTGAAGAACTTTCTCCTCACCTCAAGCCTAAACCTCCGCTGGCACAGTTTGAGACTGTGTCCTCTTGTTCTGGTGCTGGTTGCTTGGGAGAAGAGACCAACCCTCACATGGCTACAACCTTGCTTCAGGGAGTTGTAGAGAGCAATAAGGTCTCCCCTGAGTCTCCCCTTCTCCAGGCTAAGCAACCCCAGCTCCCTCAGTCTCTCCTCAGAGGACTTGTGCTCCAAACCCCTCCCCAGCTTTGTTGCCATTCTCTGGACATGTTCAAGTGTTTCAATGTCCTTCTTAAACTGAGAAGCCCAGAACTGGACACGGTCTTCAAGGTGTGGCCTAACCAGTGGTGAGTACAGGGGCACAATGACTTCCCTGCTCCTGCTGGCCACACTATTTGTGATGTAGGCCAGGATGCCATTGGCCTTCCTGGCCAACTGGGCACACTGCTGGCTCATGTTAAGTTGGCTGTCAGTCAGTACCCCCCCCGGTCCCTTTCTGCCTGGCTGCTCTCCAGCCACTCTGACCCCAGCCTGTAGCACTCCATGGGGTTGTTGTGACCAAAGTGCAGAACCACACTTGAACTTGTTGAATGCCATCATGCTGGATTCTGCCCATGTGTCCAGGCTGTCAAGTTCCCTCTGCAGAGCCCTTCTACCCTCTAACAGATCAACACCTGCCCCCAGCTTGGTGTCACAGAATCACGGAATCATAGAATCAATGAGATTGGTAAAGACCTCAAAGATCATCATGTCCAACCTGTCACCCAACACCTCATGACTACTAGACCATGGCACCAAGTGCCATATCCAGTCTCATTCCCCTCACCCAGACCATCAATAAAGATATTGAACAAGATGGGGCCCAGCACTGATCCCTGGAGGACACTACTAGTGACGGGCTGCCAGCTGGATGTGGCACCATTCACCACCACTCTGTGGGGTTATGTTGTGAATCTGTGTCATACATGTCATGGGGTTTTGGAAGTGGCAGGGAAGAAACATGGGAGATGATGATTTTAAAGGCAGAACATTGCTTAAAAACAATAATAAGATAAATCATTAGCACAAAGCACATCTGAGCACAAAAAGTCTTAGCCAGCGCTGCACACGGCAAGCACACGCTGCAAGTGAAATGCAAATATCTCCTGGCCATTTTGGGTAGCTGCTGACAGGTAAGGTTTCCTGTAAAAGTGATGACAACATTGACCTTTAGAAAATTATCACCAGATAGCAGAGAAAAGCTTTCCTCTGTTTATCCTTGGGGGACTAGGAGCTGCATGCAGACAGGATGCCAAAAAAAAGACAGAAACCTTTTGGTATTTGTGAGTGTGCCGGGGAGCTGCAGGCACCCTGAGACAATCAGCTGCAAAATAAAGCTGCAGGAACACAGAATTAAAATGCTCCTGAAATGTCCTGATTATTACAAACACCAGCACTCTGAGCAGAACCCTGCCTACAGAAAGGGCTCCATTAATTCCTGGTAAGTGGAATTGCCTCTCTCCAAAGGTGATTTTCAGGCAGACTGAACAATTAAAAGGGAGGTTTGTCCCTTGACACTGGGAAACTTTGCTGCCAGCACACAAAGAAACCAGGAAAGAACTGTCCTAAAATTACACCCTCTGGCCACCTCTTTTAACAACAGGAAGGCAGATATATGGATTTCAGCAGAAATCATATTAATTACTTGTACAGATTCTACTTTACAGACGAATTAACAATTTCCTGTGATGCTATCCGTAGCTCTAGCAATCCTTGTGGCCGTTGAAACCCAGACTCTGAAGCAACATCAGCCAAGCATCCCACATCAGCACAGAATGGTTAAGTCCCACCTCAGACAAAGATGGTACCAAGGACTTCTGACATCTGGCTGCTCTCAATAGTGAAAGGAAAGAAGTTCTCAAAAGCATTCTCATTTATCAGAGGGCTCATTGATCAGAGGGCTGGAGCACCTCTCCTATGAGGCCAGACTGAAGGAGTTGGGGCTGTTCAGTCTGGAGAAGAGAAGGCTCCCAGGTGACCTCATTGTGGCCTTCCAGTATCTGAAGGGGGCCCACAAGAAGGCTGGGGAGGGACTCCTCAGTATCTCAGGGAGTGATAGGACTAAGGGGAATGGAATGAAGCTGGAGGTGGGGAGATTGAGGCTGGAGGTGAGGAGGAAGTTCTTCACCGTGAGAGTGGTGAAGCCCTGGAATGGGTTGTCCAGGGAGGTGGTTGGGGCGCCATCCCTGGGGGTGTTTAAGCCCAGGCTGGATGAGGCTCTGGGCAGCCTGATGTAGTGTGGGGTGTCCCTGGCCATGGCAGGGGGGTTGGAACTAGATGATCCTTGTGGTCCCTTCCAACCCTGACTGATACTATGATTCTATTTGGTTTGCCTCTTTTCACAGAATCACAGTTTTCCTTGTGGGTATCTTCTAAAGAGCAAGAACTTGTTTTTCTTTTTATACTCCTTTTGATGAGAGGCTTGTCTACAACTGCCCTTTGCAGAAGCATGGCAGAAACTAGGTGCTGTGTGCACTAGTACCAGTGACCTCTTGTGGAAGCAGATTATCTTCTTCTGGTTCATAAATCTACCTGTCAAGCCTACCAGCAGAGCAGACAACTCATCAGTATGGATTACTGAAACCACTTGCTACAGAAATAAAGCTAGAGCAAGATAGATTAAAAAATGAAACAAAGATTCCCCTTGGGATGTGACAATTCCTTAACCCCAGCCTCAGAAGAAAATGCAACCTTGAAATGGAGAAAAGTGATCTGCAGAACCAGATGCTGAGAAGAGAAGCACAGGAAAAAAGGGCAAAGGAGCTTGAGCAATGATCCTTGGGTCCAATTTGGTTCAGAGCACAAGTTTACTTTATGGCTCATATTTATCACAGCCAACAGTGCTGGAACTGTGCATTTCAAGGTTGCATCTGTATTTCAATTCACAAATCCCTGTGGTTAAGGGATTTGAAATTTCACCATAAAATCTTGGTCAATGTGACCACAGCCCAAGGACACTTCTCCTCATTTAATGCAGCAAGGAAATATTTTACTTATGTTATTAGTGACATTTAAGAGGATTCAAAATAAGAAGCTCAGAAAACCCCAGGCAACCAGCAGCAGAACAAGAGGACACAGTCTCAAGCTGCACCAGGGGAGGTTTAGGCTGGAGGTTAGGAAGAAATTCTACACAGAGAGAGTGTCTGGCCATTGGAATGGGCTGCCCAGGGAGGTGGTGGAGTCGCCAGCACTGGAGGTGTTTAGGAAGAGATTGGATGGAGTGCTTGGTGCCATGGTTTAGTTGATTAGATGGTGTTGGATGATAGGTTGGACTCGATGATCTGGAAGGTCTGTTCCAACCTGGTCTGGTCTATTCTATTCTATTCTATTCTATTCTATTCTATTCTATTCTATTCTATTCTATTCTACTCTACTCTACTCTACTCTACTCTACTCTACTCTACTCTACTCTACTCTACTCTACTCTATTCTATTCCTCAGCTTATACTGAGATTTTCAGGTCACAATACTCCAGTCTCCCTCTATGATCAAGCTGAAATTTTCCCAGCAGAGCATGTCCATATCAGTGAACCATGAATGGTGAAATATGTAGCTCCAAGGCTGTATGTGCTAAGAGAGCACAAGTCCACCACCTTGCAAAGGTTGGTTAATGCACCTGAGCCAGCTTTACAGCCTGAAATATTAAAAACAAGCTTGAATTTCCTGACCTTTTCAGCTGGTGTGATGATGTCAACATAAACTTAAAGGAACTGTCATTTCTCTTTCTGAAAATCCTTTTCAATCTCAAATTGCAGAGAGAGGAGGCAGATTTCTCAATTGCCTATATGAAACTGACACCTGAGGCCAGCTTGATGTATGCAGGAACATCTCCTGCTCTATCCAAAGAATATTACTCTAAAGGGTTGATAAAGTTCACTGATTTACAGAATGGTTTGGATTGGAAGCACCTTAAAGATCATCTAGTTCCAAGCCCCCTGGCATTGGCAGGGACACCTTGGACAGGTTGGACTTGATGATCCTTGAGGTCTCTTCCAACCTTAGTGATACTGTGATACCTTTCCACTAGACCAGTTTCCTCAAGGCTTCATCCAACCTGACCATGAGCACTTCCAGGGAGAGGACATCCACAGCCCCCCTGGGCAACCTGTTGCAAACTTTCACTACCCTTACTGTAAAGAATTTCTCCCTAATACCTAGTCTAAATCTGCCCTTTTCCTGCTTCAGTCCATTCCCTCTCATCCTACCACTACAAGCCCTTGTAAAAATCACAGAATCACAGAGTGTTAGAGGATGGAAGGGCTCTCAAAAGATCATCTAGTCCACCCCCCCTGCCAGAGCAGGATCACCTATACCAGATCAGACACTAATGTATCCAGGCAGGTTTTGAATCTCTCTAGGGAAGGAAACTCCACACCCCCCTGAGCAGCCTGTTCCAGTGTTCTGTCACCCTCACACAGTGAAAACATTCTTCCTTGTGTTCACATGGAACTGCCTGTGCCTCAACTTCCACCCATTGTCCCTTGTCCTGTCATTGGGCACCACCAAGAAGAGCCTGGCTCCATCCTCTTGGCACTCACCCTTTACATATTTGTAAACATTAATGAGGTCTCCCCTTAGTCTCCTGTCCTCCAAGTTAAAGAGCCCCAGCTCCCTCAGTCTCTCCTCATAAGGAAGATGTTCCATTCCCTTAATGATCCTTGTGGCTCTGCACTGGTCTCTTTCAAGCAGCTCCCCGTCCTTCCTGAAGTGAGGGGCCCAGAACTGGGCACACTATTCCAGATGTGGCCTTACCAGAGCAGAGTAGAGGGGCAGGAGAACCTCTCTTCACCTGCCAACCACACGCCTTCTAATACACCTCAGAATGGCATTGGCCTTCTTGGCCACAAGAGCACATTGCTGGCTTATCCTTCCATCTAATAGGACCCCCAGGTCCTTTTTCCCTTCACTGCTCTCCAACAGGTCAGTCCCCAACCTGCACTGATACCTGGGGTTGTTCTTTCCCAGGTGCAAGACTCTGCACTTGCCCTTGTTGAATTTGTTTTAATTTCTCTCTGCCCAGCTCTCCAGCCTGTCTAAGTCCTGCTGAATGGCAGCACAACCCTCTGGTGTGTCAGCCACTCCACCCAATCTGGTGTCCTCAGCAAACTTGCTGACAGCACTCTCTGTGCCCTCATCACAGAATCACAGAATCACCAAGGTTGGAAGAGACCTCAAAGATCATCCAGGTCATTGATGAATATATTGAGTAGTACTGGTCCCAGTCCTGACCCCTGAGGGACTCCACTAAATACAGACCTCCAACTAGACTCTATTCCATTGACCACCAGCCTCTGACCTCTTCAACCAGTTCTCAATCCACCTCACTCCCTCATCATCCAGACCACACTGCCTCAGTTTAGCTGCTAGGATGATTTAGGAGATGCTGTCAAATGCTTTAATGAAATCAAGACAAACCACATCCACTGCTCTACCATCATCTCCCCACCTGGTTATGTCCTCATAAAAGGCTATCAGGTTGGTCAAACATGACTTCCCTTTGGTAAAACCACACTGACTGCTCCTAATGACCTTCTTGTCCTCAATAAGCCTGAGGACAGCACCAAGGACAGGTTGCTCCACTACCTTTCTGGATATGGAGGTGAAGCTGCCAGGTCTAAAGTGTCCTGAAGGGTCAAACCCCCAAACATGACCTAGCCCAGACAATGGCCTAAGCACCTGCAAATGTGCTAACCTAGACAGTTTCTGGGGTCCAGATGGCCAAGGCAAACACATAGCCCTTGTGATTAACATTGTAAGCACCCCTGAATGTGCTAACCTGGACACTTCCTGGGGTCCAGATAAATGTGTACCATGTGTAATTAACTTTGTAGCACAGATGTGAACTGAGTGTGCCCCTGGCCATGTATGGATATGGCCCATCCTAGAGGTCCAGTTATAAGGGTTCGGTGTTACCAAAGGGCATTAATTGCCTTGGGACAGTACTTAAACCAGCCAAGAAGTCAGGCAACTTACCTTGTTCTCACCCAGAGAGCAACTAGAGCCAAATGCTGCCCAAATAGCAGCTGAAGAACCTGCTCTAGCAGAACAACAGCTTCACCCAGGCCTTGCACCTGGACCAAGGCAAAGGGGAAAAGCTCCAAGGGAACTGAATGCCAGAAGAGGCTGCAACCCAGTGATAGACCACATAAGAAAGAGGCCCCCTAGCCCTCTCTGAGCCAAGGGCAAGCTCCAGAGTGTGAACTGGGCATGACAAGAGAGAGGCCACATAGCCCTCTCTGAGCCAAGGACTGCTCCAATCACAGCCACAGCATCTGGGAAGATACCAGACAGAGGAGCAAGCTGTGAGTCCCTGGCCAACCTGCCACAGAATCCCATTTGTGGGAAAGCCACAGATCACAGCACCTGTGTTTCCAATTAGAATTGTTGTATTGGAAATGTTAGATCTGTGCTTAAATCATTTAGCTGTCTTTATCTGTGCAGTGTGGAACCCACAACCGAATAATTGAACCTGTGAGTACAGTTTGTAAGTAAGGTACAGTGGTGTTTGGAGATACCACCACCAGGAAATATTCATTAGGAAATGTATAAAAATATACATTTTTACCTCCTTCTTATCCCTTTTGAAGAGTGGAGTGACATTTGCCTTCCTCCAGTCCCCAGGCACCTCTCCTGTCCACCATGACTTCTCAAAGATGATATCGAGTGGTCTGGCAATGACTTCTGCCAGCTCCCTCAGCACCTGTGGGTGCATACCATCAGCACCCATGGATTTATGGATTTCCAGATGACTTAACTGTTCCCTAACAGTTCTGCCCCTGTACTCAGCACTGGTTAGGCCACACCTTGAGTCCTGTGTCCAGTTCTGGTTCCCTCAGTTCAGGAAAGATGTTGAATTGGTGGAATGTGTCCAGAGAAGGGCAACAAAGCTGGGGACGGGTTTGGAGCACAAGCCCTATGAGGAGAGGCTGAGGGAGCTGGGGTTGCTTAGCCTGGAGAAGAGGAGGCTCAGGGGAGACCTTGTTGCTCTGCACAACTGCCTGAAGGGATGTTGTGGCCAGGTGGGGGTTGGTCTTTTCTCCCAGGCAACAGCACCAGAACAAGAGAACACATTCTTAAGCTGTGCCAGGACAGGTTTAGGCTGGATGTAAGGAAGAAGTTCTTCCCAGAAAGAGAGATTGGCCATTAGAATGTCCTGCCCAGGGAGGTGGTGGAGCCACCATCACTGGAGGTGTTGAAGAAGAGACTGGATGGGTTGCTTGGTGCCATGGTTTAGTTGATTAGATGGTGCTGGATGATAGGTTGGACTCGATCTCAAAGGTCTCTTCCAACCTGGTTAATTCTATTCTATTTTCTATTCTAATCTAACCCAGTCCTCATCAACCAAGGAAAACTTCTCCTTCTCCTGTCTTCCTGTGGGGCCTCAGGAGTCTGGGGCTCCTGAGGACAGTCTCCAGCAGTATAGATGGAGAAAAGAAGGTATTTAGTAACTCCACCTTCTTTGTATCTTCTGTCACCAAGGCACCCACCTCATTCAGCAGTAGGCCTACCTTGCCTCAAGTGTTAGTTTTTCCTGCAATCTATTTGAAGAAGCTCTATCTGTTGTCCTTGACCTCCCTTGCAAGGTTGAATTCCAAGGAGGCCTTAGCTTCCCTAGTTGCCTCCCTACATCCTCTGACAACAGCGTTATACACCTCCCGAGTGGCCAGCCCCTCCTTCCATGATCTGTAGGCTCTCTCCTTCCACTTGAGTTTGCTCAGCAGTTCCCTGTTTAACCATGCATGGCTCCTGGCTCCCTTTCTCAATTTCCTACTTGTTGGAATGCTCTGATCCTAAGCCTGCTAGAAGTGGTCCTTGAATATTAATCAACTACCTTGGGTCCCTTTAATTTCCAGTACCCTGTCCCGTGAGACTTCCCCTAGCAACTGCTTGGTATTCTGTTCCTGCCACACAAGATCTTGAACTCCACCATCTCATGATTGCTACAGCCAAGGCTGCCCTCAACCTTCATTGTTTCAAGCAGACCCTCCTTCTTAGTGAGTAGGCTCTTCCTGACCCCTTTCAGGTACTGGAAAGCCACTTTAAGATCTCCCTAGAGCCTTCTTAACTCCAAGCTCAACAGCTCCAAGTCTCTCAGCCACAGGAGAGGTCCTCCAGCCCTCTGATTATTAGGGGCTCATCTCTTCTCCCAGGCAACCAGCACCAGAACAAGAGGACACAATCTCAAGCTGCACCACGGGAGGTTTAGGCTGGATGTTAGGAGGAAACTCTTCACAGAAAGAGAGATTGGCCATTGGAATGTGCTGCCCAGGGAGGTGGTGGAGTCACCATCACTGGAGGTGTTTAGGAAGAGACTGGATGGGGTGCTTGGTGCCATGGTTTAGTTGATTAGATGGTATCACAGTGACAGCCCCTGACTTGTGCACGTGGTTAATTCTATTCTATTCTATTCTATTCTATTCTATTCTATTCTATTCTATTCTATTCTATTCTATTCTATTCTCTTTGTGGCCTTCCTCTGGACCCTGCTCCAGGTGTTTTCAGTCCTTCTTATGTTGGGAGGCACTAGAACTGCACACAGTACTCCAGGTGGGGTCTCACAAGAGTAGAGTAGAGGGGGAGAATCACCTCCTTTGTCCTGGTGGTCACACGTCTTTTGATGCAGCCCAGGACACAGCTGACTTTCTGGGCTGCAAGCACATGCTGCTGGCTCATGTTGAGTTTTTGTCAACTGGCACTCCCAAGTCCTTTCCCTCAAGACTGCTCTCAAGACATTCTTGTCCAGTTTATATTTGTGCTTGGGGTTGCACTGACCCATGTCTATGACCTTGCACTTGGCCTTGTTGAACTTCATGAGGTTGTCATGGCCCCACCTCTCCAGCCTGTCAAGGTCCATATGGATGGCATCCCTTCCCTCCAGCGTGTCTGCTGCACCACACAGCTTGGTGTCAACAGCAAACGTGCACTCAATCCCACTGTCCATGTTGCTGACAAAGATGTTAAACAGCACTGCTCCCAGTACCAATGTTTGAGGGATGACACTTGTCACTGGTCTCCACTTAGATCCTGAGCCATTGTCTGCAATGTTACAATAGAATAAACCTGGTTGGAAGAGACCTTTAAGATCATTATGTCCAACCAATCATCTAACACCATCTAATCAACTAAACCATGCAACCAAGCACATATCAATTCTTCTCCTAAACACCTCCAATGATGGTGACTCCACCACCTCCCTGGGCAGCACATTCCAATGGTCAATCACTCTCTCTATGAAGAATTTGTTCCCAACATCCAGCCTAAACCTCCCCTGGTGCAGCTTGAGACTGTGTCCTCTTGTTCTGGTGCTGGTTGCCTGGGAGAAGAGACCAGCCCTTGCCTGTCTACAGCCTCCTTTCAGGTAGTTGTAGAGAGCAAGAAGATCTGCCCTGAGCTTCCTCTTCTCCAGGCTAAACAACCCCAACTCCCTCAGCCTCTCCTCACAGGGCTGTGCTCCAAACCCCTCCCTAGCTTTGTTGCCCTTCTCTGGACACATTCCAGCAACTCAACATCCTTCCTAAACTTAGGGGCCCAGAACTGGACACAGGACTCAAGGTGTGGCCTAACCAGTGCAGTGTACAGGGGCAGAATGACCTCCCTGCTCCTGCTGGCCACACTGTTCCTGATTCAGGCCAGGATGCCATTGGCCCTCTTGGATGCCTGGGCACACTGCTGGCTCATGTTCATCTTAATAAAACTAAAACAATGTTTTTACCTATACTCTTCTTCTTAATATAAAAGCTTTGGAAAAGGTATCTCTTTAAAATAATTATTAGCATCATTTAGACTGTTTTCAACATCCTCAGTGTGATCATCTGTTACACATAAGGAGCTTCCTTACACCAAGAAATTCATGCCTGGGGTAAGTCCATTTGGTAGGCAGCAATTGTTTGGACTGCATTAACAGAACTGGAGTACACCAGGGGTTAAATCACTTCCAAGGGAACATATGTCAAAACAATGAGCTGAAAAATGCAACCAAATGCTGCTGAGCTCCAGTAACCCTTGTTTACACACTATCAGTATCTCTGCACAAGCTCTAAATACACATACTCCTGAGTGACAGTATTAAATGACTGGTGATCATGCAGAGAGTGGGAACATAAATAAAGCTTGTTAGGGAAAGTCAGGGTGAGAATCAGATGTTCATCAGTTGATGTGGTACCTGTCCAAGGTATGTTCTTGCCCCACAGTAAAGAAAAAGACAAATCAATTGGCTCTTTCACTGTGGAATCAACATGAACTGCTTTCACTTATTAGGGGGAGACACTGTCCAATATCTTTATTCTTGTTCAATATCTTTATTGATGATCTGGAGGAGGGGGTTGAGTCCATCACCAGTAAGTTTGTAGATGACACCAAGTTGGGAGCAGGCGTTCATCTGTTTGAGGGTAGAAGGGCTCTGCAGAGGGAACTTGACAGCCTGGACACATGGGCAGAGTCCAACATGATAGCATTCAACAAGTCCAAGTGCTGGGTGCTGCACTTTGGCCACAGCAACCCCACGCAGTGATACAGGCTGGGGTCAGGGTGGCCGGAGAGCAGCCAGGCAGAGAGGGACCTGGGGGTACTGGTTGAATACTGTCTGAACATGAGCCAGCAGTGTGCCCAGTTGGCCAAGAAGGCCAATGGCATCCTGGCCTACATCATAAATAGTGTGGCCATCAGGGAAGTCATTCTGCCCCTGTACTCAGCACTGGTTAGGCCACACCTTGAGTCCTGTGTCCAGTTCTGGACCCCTCAATTTAGGAGAGATGTTGAGTTGCTGGAATGTGTCCAGAGAAGGGCATTAAGCTGGGGAAGGTTTTGGAGCACAAGCCCTATGAAGAGAGGCTGAAGGAGCTGGGGTTGTTTGGCCTAGAGAAGAGGAGGCTCAAGGGAGACCTTATTGCTCTCTACAGCTATGTGAAGGATGCTTGTAGCCAGGTGGGGGTTGGTCTCTTCTCCCAGGCAACCAGCACTGGAACAAGAGGACACAGTCTCAAGCTGAGCCAGGGGAGGTTCAGGCTGGATGTTAGGAAGAAGTTCTTCACACAAAGAGTGACTGATCATTGGGATGTGCTGCCCAGGGAGATGGTAGAGTCACCATCCCTGGAGGTGCTGAAGAAGGGATTGGACGTGGCACTTGGCACCGTGGTTTAGTTAGTCCTGATGTGTTGGACTTGATGATCTCTGAGGTCTTTTCCAACCTTATTGATTCTATGATTCGATGTTCTTGCCTCACAGTAAAGAAAAAGACAAAGCAATTGGCTGTTTCCCTGTGGAATCAACTAACATGAACTGCTTTCACTTATTAGGGAGTGACACCATGCACAGATAATATCTTGCCCTGTAGACATGTTTGCTGAAATACATTCAACAACGGTAGCTGTTTGCCACAATAAAAACGTAAGTGCCACCTTGTAGCTTGTTTCCCTTTTTTGTCTGAAAAACATAAATGTAATTGAAACAGCTCACTTAGTATAATTTCCTCACCTTTGTTTAATCTCATTTTCAAGCAGTTGACCTCAAATTCAGATAAACCCCAAAATAAAAGGGCCTGTGCTGCGTTTCACAGAAAGCAAGACACACATAAGCCAACACTGACAAAACAGAGCTCAACAGGGTGTTCTTGCTTTGAAAATTTCATCTCTAATGTGCGCTGATGCACTTTTATCTACAGTCATCTTTTTTTAAGGGATTCAATCTTTAAAAGCCTCCTTCTCACAAGCAGCCTGACAAGCCCATTGGAAAAGCCTGTGAATATAAAGGCATCTTATGAGCAGAGGTTGGAAGACAGGGCATTTATATGTTATGAGCTCAGCCGATAAGCACAGCAGTACACATCTGATTTATCGTAACTCCTACGCTATTCCTAGCCAAATAACACAACCAGGTAAGTGAGGGGATTGATGCCCACAGAATCACCAAGGTTGGAAGAGACCTCAAAGACCATAGAGTCCAACCCATCACCACAGACCTCATGACTAAACCATGGCACCAAGTGCCACGTTCAATCCCCTCTTGAACATCTCCAGGGATGGTGACTCCACCACCTCCCTGGGCAGCACATTCCAATGGCTAACGACTCTCTCAGTGAAGAACTTTCTCCTCACCTCAAGCCTAAACTTCCCCTGGTGCAGCTTGAGACTGTGTCCTCTTGTTCTGGTGCTGGTTGCTTAAGAGAAGAGACCAATCCCCTCCTGGCTACAACCACCCTTAAGGTATTCTTCAGCACATCTCAAAACCAGATTTTCTCCTGCAGAGGCCACTCCTGGAAGAGATTTATTTGCAGCTGGCTGTACTTGCACCAACATGAACAACCAACACGAAGGCCAATGGCATCCTGGCCTGCATCAGAAAGAGTGTGGCCAGCAGGAGCAGGGAGGTTATTCTGCTCCTGTACTCAGAACCTCGAGTCCTGTGTCCAGTTCTGAGCCCATCAATTTAAGAAGGATATTGAGACATTTGAATGTGTCCAGAGAAGGGCAACGAGGCTGGGGAGGGGTCTGGAGCCCAGCCTTTTCAGGAGAGGCTGAGGGAGCTGGGATTGTTTAGACTGGAGAAGAGGAGGCTCAGGGGAGACCTCATTGCTGTCTGCAACTACCTGGAGGGAGGTGGTAGCCAGGAGGAGGTTGGTCTCTTCTCCCAGGCAACCAGCACCAGAACAAGAGGACACAGTCTCAAGCTGTGCCAGGGGAGGTTTAGGCTCGAGATGAGGAGAAAGTTCTTCACAGAAAGAGTGATTGACCATTGGAATGTGCTGCCCTGGGAGGTGGTGGAGTCACCATCCCTGGAGGTGTTCATGAGAGGGGATTGGACGTGGCACTTGAAGCCATGGTTTAGTTAGTCATGAGGTGTCAGGTGATATCTTGGAGTTGATGATCTTTGAGGTCTTTTCCAACCTTATTGATTCTATGATTCTATGAACAGGGCATCTCATGAATCCAGGCACAACATTACATGAGTGAGGCTATCAGAAAGCAGTTCCATGTGAGAGCGATGAGCACCCTAACCGAGATCTGCACTATCAGGGATTAGTGGTATTGAGCAACGCATTTAAGTGAGCACTGCCAGCCCCATGGGCCCAACAGAAATACTACATCCTGCCTAAAACTCTTCATGACTGTCTAAGCCCATTTAAAAGAAAAGACATAAATATAACAATCCCTTTTTTCCTCTACAAAGAAAACCAAGTCATCTCCCCAGGTCAATTCTGAATGACAGAGAACAACCTCATTTGATCCAAATGCAAGTAGCACCTCCAGGCTTCCCTACGGTTCTCTCCCCATTACTTACAGCATATAAAAAGGGCAATTTAACTAAAGGAGTTTATATTTGGGGCTTTTATCAGCACTCTTCCCAGAAAATAGCAGATGTTGGTTAATGATCTTTAGGCATTAGATCATAAACCACAGTCATTTTGAACACTGCAATCGGAGTGATTTCTTTGTATATCATTAAGCACCATCCTCAGAGCAAGCTAAGTGTATTTCCTCGGTGTTTCATTTAAATCTTCTGTATTGTTTGGTTTAAATACAAAATATCACATAATTTTTTGCTTTCTATTCAGAAATTTACAGGCTACCAGCAAGGCTCCTACCTTCTCTTCATTTCCTCTCTTCAGCAAACCAATATATAAGCACAGTGTCATTCCAATGTGCAACATTCCTTCAGCTCCACAACACACAGACACAAAGCAGATGACATTTGTCTGCACCGAGACACTGGATGAACATTAAAACTGAAGCTTATGAGTTTCCTTCTTTATGGAAAATGCTGGTCCCCACAAGAGGAATGATCAGTGCTCAACTCCAGAAATAGATTGTTTATGTGAAAGGAAGATAGATGGGCTTGAGCTGAGCTGGAGTGGGTAGACCCACTAACAGAGCAATTGTCTGCATTTTCAACTGTATAGCATGCGTGTATCTACATATGCAACATACATATATGGATAAGAATAGAATAAAATGGAATGGAATGGAATGGAATGGAATAGAATAGAATAGAATAGAATAGAATAGAATAGAATAGAATAGAATAGAATAGAACAGAAGAGACCAGGTTGGAAGAGACCTTCAAGATCATCGCATCCAACCTATCATCCAACACCACTTAATCAACTAAACCATGCAAACAAGCACCCTATCAAGTCTCCTCCTGAACACCTCCAGTGATGGTGACTCTGCATGTATATCTGTTAGCATATGCTAATCTATGCATAGATATTGATTTGTGTCTAGTTCTGGGCCCCTCAGTTTAGGAAAGATGTTGAGTTGCTGGAAGGTTTCCAGAGAAGGGCAACAAAGCTGGGGAGGGGTTTGGAGCACAAGCCTTATGAGAAGAGGTTGAGGGAGCTGGGGTTGCTTAGCCTGGAGAAGAGGAGGCTCAGGGGAGACCTTCTTGCTGTCTACAGCTATGTGAAGGGAGGTTGTAGCCAGGTGGGGGTTGGTCTCTTCTCCCAGGCAACCAGCACCAGAACAATAGGACACAGTCTCAAGCTGTGCCAGGGGAGGTTTAGACTGGATGTTAGGAAGAAAATCTTCATAGAGAGAGTGATTGACCATTAGAATGTGCTGCCCAGAGAGGTGGTGGAGTCACCATCATTGGAGGTGTTTAGGAAGAGACTGGATGGGGCACCTGCTGCCATGGTTTAGTTGATTAGATGGTGTTGGGTGCTAGGTTGGAATGGATGATCTTGAAGGTCTTTTCCAAACTGGTTAATTCTATCCTATCCTATCCTATCCTATCCTATCCTATCCTATCCTATCCTATCCTATCCTATCCTATCCTATCCTATCCTATCCTATCCTATTCATGTATATCTGTCTGCATATTCTTATATATGCATAGATATTCATCATTGCTTGCATATATTATAGTAGGTATTAAATAATAGAATCAGAATCACATAATTGTTTTGGTTGGAAAAGACCTTTACAAACATCATGGTCAACCACTAACCTAACACGACTATGTCCACCAATAAACCAGTAAGTCCAGCAGATAGAGGGAGGTGATTCTGCCACTTTATTCTGCTTATCTGGAGTACTGTGTCCTGGAGCCAGGCATAGGATAGGATAGGATAGGATAGGATAGGATAGGATAGGATAGGATAGGATAGGATAGGATAGGATAGGATAGGATAGGATGGGATGGGATGGAATGGAACGAAATAGAATAGGATAGGACAGGATAGGACAGGATAGAATAGAATAGAATAGAATAGAATAGAATAGAATAGAATAGAATAGAATAGAATAGAATAGAATAGAATAGAATAGAATAGACCAGGTTGGAAAAGACCGTTGAGATCATCAAGTCCAACCTATCACCCAACACCATCTAGAAAACTAAACCATAGCACTTAGTGCCCCATCCAGTCTCTTCTTAAACACTTCCAGTGATACACAATAGAGACTTGTTTGCTCATACTCAGCTGGTTGTCAATAACCCCCCCAAGGTCTATTTCCAGCAGGCAACTATCCAGCCACTTTTCCCCAAGCTTGCAGAGTTGCATGGGGTTTTGTGACCCAAGTGCAGAACCTGACACTTGGCCATGTTGAACCTCATATATCTGGCCATGGCCCATGGATCCAGCCTGTCCAGATCCCTCTGTATAGAATCATAGAATCAATAAGGTTTCTCATCACCTCAAGCCTAAACTTCCCCTGGCACAGCTTGAGACTGTGTCCTCTTGTTCTGGTGCAGGTTGCCTGGGAGAAGAGACCAACTCCCACCTGGATACAACCTCCCTTCAGGGAGTTGTAGACAGCAAGAAGGTCTCCCCTGAACCTCCTCTTCTCCAGGCTAAGCAACTCCAGCTCCCTCAGCCTCTCCTCACAGGGCTGTGCTCCAAACCCCTCCCCAGCTTTGTTGCCCTTCTCTGGACATGTTCAAGTGTCTCAATATCTTTCTTAAACTGAGGAGCCCAGAACTGGACACAGTACTCAAGGTGTGGCCTGAGCAGTTCTGAGTACAGGGGGAGAATGACCTCCCTGCTCCTACTGGCCACACTATTTCTGATGCAGGCCAGGATACCATTGGCCTTCTTGCCCACCCAGGCACACTGCTGGCTCATGTTCAGCCATAATACGACATTTATTAACACATAGAGACATAAAGAAATATTCTCTTTCATAACATGAACTCAGACTGATTTTTGTCTAAACAGCTCCCAGAAATATTAGGAAGGCCTCTGACTCACTGGAACCACACTTTAAAAAAATAAATAATGAACTGCATAATAGATGCTGAGAAATGCCTAGCTGTGTGACAGTTAAATTAGTTTCATTTGAACACATGTAGTGTATGAAAGAAATTAATTCAATAAACACTGTGGCTCTCATCCTGCAAAAAGCATATGTGAGCCCCAGCGAGTTCAGCTGTAATAACTGAAATTATTCATGGGCAAAAGTGTTTGCAGATCAAGGCTATGTATGTGAATTGGTTGTTACATTATGCTAATTTCAGATCTACCATTTCACCATAAAATCTGACAAGGCAGAGTCATTTGTGAGACATAAATATCGAGAATTGAATTACAGAGAGTCCCCCACATACATAACAAGATCAATTATTAATTAACATTCGGAGATGAAGATATGTTGCTGGAGAGAAATTGCCTCTATTGACAACCCTGGTCACAGGGTGGGGTCTTTTCTGTTCATTCCATATGGAGGAACATATTTATTTAAACACTACATCCCAGGAACAGATATGCCCTGGTTACAACCTATCCATTTGCAGTTACTGCAACAGGATCCCTCCATTCCCCTCGTCCCCTCAATGCTTTTACAGTAAGCTGCTGTAGCTGGAACAAGGCAAACTCATGCATCACTGTGATGGGTTACTCCCACCCTGAAAGCAGGGGTGGGGAGGGCTTGTGAATAGAATAGAATAGAATAGAATAGAATAGAATAGAATAGAATAGAATAGAATAGAATAGAATAGAATAGAATAGAATGGAACTGAATGGAATGGAATAGAATAGAATAGAATAGAATAGAATAGAATAGAATAGAATAGAATAGAATAGAATAGAATAGAATAGAATAAGAATAGACCAGGTTGGAAGAGACCTTCAAGCTTATCGTGTCCAACCTATAAACCAATCCAACCCACCTAAACAACTAAACCATGGTACCAAGCACCGCATCAAGTCTCCTCCTGAACACCTCCAATGATGGTGCCTCCACCACCTCCCCGGGCAGCCCATTCCAATGGGCAACTCTCCGCACTCACTGGGCTCTCTCTCACCGTGCCCAGGCTGGCTGGTTCCCTTCTTGGTGGGACTAACGCTGGACCCCACTCCTTCTTTTTACCTGTGCCCCACTGGGCAAACCTCACTTCGGTTGGGGGTTCCATATTTCGGCAGTGGCCAGCGCCAGCCACCCTTCTTTTTTCCCTTTCCCTCTTGCTGTACCCGGGCTGGGCTCCAGCTCATGTACGAGCAAGCCCCTGTCCCTTGTCACTATGGGTATGCCAGCAGCCACCCCAAACCGCCACACCCTTGTCCAGCCCCGCAGGTCCCCTGCCCGACCCGGGGGAAAGCCATCAAGAAGCCAGCTGGCCCCCTGCACTGCTGCCTGGCGGGTGGCTTGCAGCAGCTGCTCAGCAGCGCTGCTCCGGGAGTACCTGGCGTGCAGCTCCCCCTCAAAGGGGCAGCCATGTCCCTAGGTGAGAGCATTGCCCTCCCTGGAGTGGGGTTTTCCCCTGGGAAACTGAGTTAGTCTGTTCCACTCCCCCTCCCTGTCCAGCAAGGCTATAAAAAGGAAGACACTGCAGCCATTTGCTCTCTTTTGCTTCTGCCTTGCCTGGACGAGAGGACAGAGTCACTGCTGGCTTCCTGGTTCTCTGCCATGTGGTCAGGCCTGGTCTCTCCCTGCTGCTTCCACACTTTTCCAAAGGACTGTTGGTTTTGTATATCTCCCTATCCATCCTTGTTCCTTACCCTTGTGAACCCCTCCTATTATTGTTAATGTTATATGTATACACATACATATATTGCTTAAAGAAAATTTTTATGTCCCTACTTCTGAACCAACTCCAAATTATTTCTTGGTAGATTTACCTCTTCCACTTTTTCCTTACCCCCCTTTCTTTCAATTTTTTTTTCTTTTTCTTCTTCCTTTGTGTCTTCCTGTTCTCTCCCCTTCCCTTTTCTCTCCCTATTCTCTCCCCTTCCATTCTCTCTCCTTATTCTCTCTCCTTCCCTTTTCTTTCTATTGGGAAGGAGGAAGGGGGAGATGGGGAAGGATTCTCAGTCTTCCCCCCCATCTGATCTCTTAAATCCCAGTTAAGGCTCAAACCACCACAATCTCATTGGCCTGTTGAAAGGAAAATATTATCTCATGCCATAACTGCTACTGCAGTTCAGGTAGAGAATTACCTTTTTGCCAATCAGCTCCTGCACTGGTAGTGAGCAGGGCTCTGCTGGCATTAATGGAGTTATACCAATTTATATGAGAGACACACCTCTTAGGCTCAGATCAGACCCAGACCAGCAGTAAACAGGCACATGAGACACACAGGGCAGACCTCAGCTAACTGAAACAATCTAAAAAACTGGAATTAAATCTGAGCATGTTATTTAGGATTTCTCAACAGTATCTTTTCTCCTTTGTGGAGAATAAAGATATTGAACAGCATGGGGCCCAGCAATGATCCCTGGGGGACAACAGCTTGGTAATGGTATGGGTCAACAGGGATCTACTTGAGAGAGTCCAACAGAGAGCTACAAGGATGATGAAGGGGCTGGAGTACTGCCTGATGTGGAGAGGCTGAGAGACCTGGGGCTGTTTAGTCTGGAGAAGACTGAGAGGGGATTTAGAATAGAATAGAATAGAATAGAATAGAATAGAATAGAATAGAATAGAATAGAATAGAATAGAATAGAATAGAATAGGAGTTAACCAGGTTGGAAAAGACCTCAGAGATCCTACCTATCATCCAACACCATCTAATCAACTGAACCATGGCACCAAGTGCCACATCCAGTCTCTTCCTAAACACCTCCAGTGATGGTGACTCCACCAACTCCCTGGGCAGCACATTCCAATGGCCAATTTCTCTTTCTGGGAAGTAGTTTTCCTAACATCCAGCCTATACTTCCCCTGGTGCAGCTTGAGACTATATCCTCTTGTTCTGGTGCTGGTTGGCTGGGAGAAGAGACCAACCCCCACCTGCCTACAACCTCCCTTCAGGTAGTTGTAGACAGCAATAAATGTTTACAAATATCTGAGGGCTGGGTGTCAAGAGGGAGGGGACAGGCTATGCTCAATTGCACCCTGTGATGCAGGCAATGGATATAAACTACAGCACAGGAGGTTCCACCTCAGCATGAGGAGGAACTTCTTCATGGTGAGGGTCACAGAGCACTGGAATAGGCTGCCCAGAGAGGTTGTGGAGTCTCCTTCCCTGGAGACTTTCAAGCCCCATCTGGATGCATTCCTGTGTGACCTGTGCTAGATTCTATGGTCCTGATCTGGCAGGAGAATTGGACTCAAAGATCTCTAGAGGTCCCTTCCAACCCTTAACATTCTGTGATCCTGTAATTCATCCCTGGTACATCATCATGGGTTCATTTGACTGAGCTGTGGACACTTCACTCTGAGCTAGTCAGTCCCAGCTCCCTTCACTGTTAACAGAGGGAGACACTTTGAGGGTGCGATGAATCTGATGTATTTTGCATGTCTATTTAAAGCCAAGATGATTCCTGTCCTAGAAATGTCTGCTTGTCTCTTCTGACTGTGCAGGGTGACTAGCTCACATGTGGGTGAGAAAAGTCATCTCACCTGTGTGACAGCTTAATTAGCAGCACTGCTTAGGCTGAATAAAATAAAGCACATGTACTAAATGTTAACACCAAATACATTTTGAACAGAGTAGCGCTTGCATAATTAGACACACAGATCTCAACACAAGGCAACATTAATATTCTCCTACTCCATGCTTTCTGGCCAGAGCTGTGGGGGGATGTGATTGCATGGGGGCAAGGGACATTTCTGAACAGCAGCAACACTTCCTCTGTGTCCTGTCTTCCAGTCCTTGTTGGAGGAAATTTTTCAAAGGACTACAAAACAGCAATTTCTGATAATCTTCTCCCCACAGGCAAAGTCCTTCTGACTCCTAAATAGCCAGAAATTAGCTCCAACTGTGAAGCATTAAAATTAGCATACCTCTACTAACATGTTTTCACTGACTGTTATAATCCTGGAACACAAATCTGTGGATGCCTGAACCTTATCTGAATCTTGTCAAGATATTGACCAAGCACTACCTTGAAGCAATGAAGTCACCAGTCTCATAAAGAAGAATTTCCTTCACATTACCATCAAGTAAATGCCTCAGGTTCACCATTCCCCTATCCAAGTCTTTGTGACTGAATTATAAGAAAGGAAATGAAGACAGGACAAAAGAGGGGAAATTGTTTTCTGCAATGCTATGTCCACAAGGCTAATCATCACTGACCTGGTATGCAGGTGATCAGGTCATCTCCATTTCCATTTGGCTTCATTTTGGTATACAAAACTGTGTCCCTTCAAAGTCCTGTCCTGTATTTTCCATGCTGCTGTCTCTCATTTCCTTTCAGCATTTGTGGCCACCATAGGACTAACACAGTTTCCAAGGTGGATGATAAGAACTACAAATGGAATCAGCTCCAGATTAGAACAGGATAGGACAGGATAGCGTAGGATAGGACAGGATAGCGTAGGATAGGACAGGATAGCATAGCATAGCATGGCATGGCATGGCAGGGCAGAGGAGAGAAGAGGAGAGGGAGAGGTTCGGAGAGGAGAGGAGAGGTTCGGAGAGGAGAGGTTCGGAGAGGTTCGGAGAGGAGAGGAGAGGTTCGGAGAGGAGAGGTTCGGAGAGGAGAGGTTCGGAGAGGTTCGGAGAGGAGAGGAGAGGTTCGGAGAGGAGAGGTTCGGAGAGGAGAGGAGAGGAGAGGAGAGGAGAGGAGAGGTTCGGAGAGGAGAGGAGAGGTTCGGAGAGGAGAGGTTCGGAGAGGAGAGGTTCGGAGAGGAGAGGAGAGGAGAGGAGAGGTTCGGAGAGGAGAGGTTCGGAGAGGAGAGGTTCGGAGAGGAGAGGAGAGGAGAGGTTCGGAGAGGAGAGGAGAGGTTCGGAGAGGAGAGGTTCGGAGAGGAGAGGTTCGGAGAGGAGAGGAGAGGAGAGGAGAGGTTCGGAGAGGAGAGGAGAGGAGAGGAGAGGAGAGGAGAGGAGAGGAGAGGAGAGGAGAGGAGAGGAGAGGAGAGGAGAGGAGAGGAGAGGAGAGGAGAGGAGAGGAGAGGAGAGGAGAGGAGAGGAGAGGAGAGGAGAGGAGAGGAGAGGAGAGGAGAGGAGAGAATAGCCCAGGTTGGGAAAGGCCTTCCAGATCATCAAGTCCAACCTATCACCCAACACCATCTAATCAAATAAACCATGGCACAAAGCACCCCATCCAGTCTCCTCTTAAACACCTCCAGTGATGGTGACTCCACCACCTCCCTGGGCAGCACATTCCAATGGTCAATCACTCATCCTGGGAAGAACTTCTTCCTAACATCCAGCCTAAACCTCCCCTGGAACAGCTTGAGACTGTGTCCTCTTGTTCTGGTGATGGTTGCCTGGGACCAACCCCCACCTGGCTACAACCTCCCTTCAGGTAGTTGGAGAGACCAAGAAGGTCTCCTCTGAGACTCCTCTTCTTCAGGCTAAGCAACCCCAGCTCCCTCAGCCTCTCCACATAGGGCTTGTGCTCCAAACCCCTCCCCAGCTTTGTTGCCCTTCTCTGGACACATTCCAGCAAGTCAACATCTTTCCTAAACTGAGGGGCCCAGAACTGGACACAGGACTCAAGGTGTGGCCTAACCAGTGCAGTGTACAGGGGCACAATGACCTCCCTGTTCCTGCTGGCCACACTGTTCCTAATCCAGCCCAGGATGCCATTGGCTTTCTTGGCCACCTGGGCACAATGCTGGCTCGTGTTCAGCCTACTATCAACCAGTACCCCCTGGTCCCTTTCTGCCTAGTTGCACTCCAGCCACTCTGACCCCGGCCTGTAGCACTCCATGGGGTTGTTGTGGCCAATGAGTAGAATCCAACACTTAGATGTGTAAATTAGTTACAATATTGGCGCCTTCACCACCCCTTTGCAGGTATTAACATTAGAAACCTTTCTGAATAGAGAGGAGGTTAGGATAGAAAAAAGGAGAACACAGTAGAAAATGGCAATGAAATGGAAGCACACAGCTCCGCACAGTAATTCCCAGTGAGACAGTTCTAATCGATAACATACACCTAGCTCCTCTGAATTTGCCAATTTGTTTTTGAACAGCATGGAACCACTCCCTAGTTTCCAAGCACTGTCCAATAACTCTTTGTACCATGTACAAAGTACACATTTGGTCATGTTGACTTCTCTAATTAGTCTATAAATACTTGACTCTTACCCACTGCTTTGGTAAGTGCTGTAATTGCTGGGGAAAGGCCAAAGCATTTATGGTCAATCAGATGATGAGAAAAGGAATATGGCCCTTGCAGTGAGTAAAATGTAAGGCATTCTGTGGCAAGGCAGAAGCTATTAGTAGGATCAATATTTCTCCTAGTACCTTAATAAATCATTATATCAAAGAGCAGTTGCAGGATGAGCAAAGCCTCATTCTACCAACGAGGATGCTTCCAAATCAGCAAATAAAACATCATTTAAATTACAAAGGCCTAATTGGTGTACAAAGGCAAATGGCAAGCATAGAATACAATCCTCTGATGCTAGGCATGTAAGCATTTTGAATCATTAGTGAAGGAAGAAAAGCAGAAAGATAAAGCAGCAGCTATGCTAAGAGCTCCACATGCATAATTTGCAGGTTGGTGAATATGCATGAAGCCACCATGCCGTAGCTGACTGATGGCACCATGTTTGGTGTAGATATCACAGGTGGCAGGAACAGAACAGCACCTGGAAAACAGGATGGCCTTTGGTGTCTAATGTACTGAAGAGAATCCCCTTGCCATTGTTTGCACTGAGGCATTTCCCTCCTCCTTAGCAGGGTAAGAAAAAGGCAAGATTGTAAACACCAGAGAGGGAAAGGAGGGGATGTTCTAATGGCTGCTTTCAAGCAAGAGAACTTCTCTCAGCAGAAGACATCACTACTGACCAAGTACAACTATCATCACACAAAGCCATACAGCTCTCTTGCCCACATGACTCCAAGTATAGAATCAGAATCATAGAATCAATAAGGTTGGAAAAGACCTCAGAGATCATCAAGTCCAACCTGTCACCCAACACCTCAGGACTAACTAAACCATGGCTTCGAGTGCCACGACCAGTCCCCTCTTGAACACCTCCAGGGATGGTGACTCCACCACCTCCCTGGGCAGCACATTCCAATGGCCAATCACTCTTTCTGTGAAAAACATTCTCCTCACCTTGAGCCTAAACTTCCCCTGGTGCATATTGAGACTGTGTCCTCTTCTTCTTGTGCTGCTTGCTTAGGAGAAGAAACCAACTTTCACCTGGCTACAACCTCCCTTCAGGCAGGTGGAGAGCAATAAGGTCTCCCCTGAGCCTCCTCTTTTCCAGGATAAACAATCCCAGTTCCCTCAGCTTCTCCTCATAGCGTGTATGCTGCAGCCCCCTCCCCAGCTTTGCTGCCCCTCTGTGGACTTGTTCAAGTGTCTCAAAGTCCTTCTTAAATTGAGGAGCCAGGAATTGGACTCAGGACCCTGCTCCTGCTGGCCACACTGCTCCTGATCCAGGCCAGGATGCCATTGGCCTTCTTGGCCACCTGGGCACACCGCTGGCTCATGTTCAGCCATCAGTCAGCCAGTACCCCCTGGTCCCTTTCTGCCTGTCTGCTCTCCAGCCACTCTGACCCCAGCTAGTAGAGCTAGTTGAAGTTCTGTCCAAGTAAGGACAGCAGGACCACAGTCATGTACATATCCCACACAGCAGGTAGCCATTGTAGTGCACATAGAGAGCTGCAAGAAGAATACAAAGCGTACCAAAGTACTTCATACAGTGCTGCAAACCTGCATGTTGCTATGGAGCTCACTACCCTACAGCTTGTGAGCAGCCACCACTACCTTCTTGAGAAATAGCAGCTCACAATACTTTTAATTTATAATGTTACCTTTTAATCTAATAGAGAAATGATGAAAGCTAGTGAGGAAAGTGACACTAAAGTAACAGCTGCATGAGTTCCCACCAGGAAAAAAACCCAACAAAGATCTCATATGCTGTTGTAACCAGTATTCAGGCTTATTCTTTTGTTAGAATGGAATGGAATGGAATGGAATGGAATGGAATGGAATGGAATGGAATGGAATGGAATGGAATGGAATGGAATGGAATGGAATAGACCAGGTTGGAAAAGAACTTTGAGATCATCAAGTCCAACCCATCAGCCAACACCATCTAATCAAATAAACCATGGCACAAAGCACCCCATCCAGTCTCTCTCTAAACACCTCCAGTGATGGTGACTCCACCACCTCCCTGGGCAGCACATTCCAATGGCCAATCACTCTTTCTTTAAAGCACTTCTTCCTAACATCCAGCCTAAACCTCCCCTGGCTCAGCTTGAGACTGTGTCCTCTTGCTCTGGTGCTGGTCACCAACCCCCACCTGGCTACAACCTCCCTTCAGGGAGTTGTAGACAGCAAGAAGGTCTGCCCTGAGCCTCCTCTTCTCCAAGCTAAGCAACCCCAGCTCCCTCAGCCTCTCCTCATAGGGCTTGAGCTCCAACCCCCTCCCCAGCTTCTTTTCCCTTCTCTGCACATGTTCCAGCAACTCAACATCTTTCCTAAAGTGAGGGGCCCAGAACTGGACACCGTCTGGATTTTGATTTTTACTGGAGAGTTGTTATAGGCAAGCAAATTCTTCTCAGTTATTTAGTCAGTACTTTTGATCCCTGACACAGCTAATTTATTCAGAGGCAACAAGTGTTGACTTTGTGAAAGCCAGTAACTTGTTCACAGAATTTCACTGGGGAAGTCAAAGTGGGCATTCTTTGGTTCTCTCTTTCATATTTCATAGATATATTTCTTTTTCTCAAGCTGTAATGTATTCCAAAGAGTAAAGCAGATCAGTTTCTCCATGAGTTGCACCTTGAATCAGTTTTGTTGCTTGATCCTTGAGGTGTAGAGAACATATCAATTCTGCTTTACAGAGCATAATATGCCAACTTTAGTAGTAAGGAAATGGCTGTAGTTTATATACTTAACAGCCTAGAGGACTCCCAAGAGTTCTTCCTCTCTTCCCAGGGAGGCTATGTATTCTTCCCCTCATCTCATGCCCACCTACACATATCAACATAATATCTCTGCCAGCATCCCAGGACTATTTTAAAAAGCAGTTGGAAATACCCTTGTTGCCTGTATCCCAAAGTACTACTTTTTGGCTTGGCATGTACCAGCTTTGTAGACTGTAAACCATTTGAGGTGGGGACTACTCCTATTTGTTAACAGCCTTGAGTGGCCAGAAGGCATTATCAGATTTACTCATCAATTATCAGCAGTGGAGGGAATCCTTGTGAGCATCACCCAAAATTCAGTGATCATGACTGATGGGATCATAAGGGGAAGGCTAATAGAGTTTGTACCCTTATAGAGCAGGAAAGTCATTGTGCCCCTGTACTCAGCACTGGTTAGACCACACCTTGAGTCCTCTATCCAGGTCTGGGCCTCTCAGTTTAGGAAGGAAACTGAGACTCTTGAAGATGTCCAGAGAAGGGCAAAGAGGCTGGAGAGGGGTTTGGAGCACAAAAAGCTGAGGGAGCTGGGGTTGATTAGCCTGGAGAAGAGGAGGCTCAGGGGAGACCTTCTTGCTGTCTACAGCTACCTGAAGGGAGGTTGTAGACAGGTGGGGGTTGGTCTCTTCTGCCAGGCAATCAGCACCAGAACAAGAGGACACAGCTTCAAGTTGTGCCAGGGGAGGTTTAGGCTGGATGTGAGGAAGAAGTTCTTCATAGAAAGAGTGATTGGCCATTGGAATGTGCTGCCCAGGGAGGTGGTGGTGTCACCATCACTGGAGGTGTTTAAGAGGAGACAGGATTGGGTGCTTGGTGCCATGGTTTAGTTGATTAGATGGTTTTGGGTGATAGATTGGACTTGATGATCTCTGAGGTATTTTCCAACCTGGTTAATTCTATTCTATTCTATTCTATTCTATTCTATTCTATTCTATTCTATTCTATTCTATTCTATTCTATTCTATTCTATTCTATTCTCCCTTGATGGATGTGTATTTCAGCCCTTCAGAGAAGCGTGGCTGCAGCAGGGAGATCAGCTCTGACCACGTAGCAGAAGCAGGAGGCCAGCAGCAGTTGTGGGTCCTTTCAAACAGGTGAGGCAGGAGCAAAGAGGGATGATGACTGCCATGGTCTCCCCTTTATAGTCTTGCTAGACAGGTAGGGGGGAGAGGAACAGACCAATGTAGGCCCTGGGGGACCCCTCCTCCCAGAAGGGAGAAACCACATCCACCTGGATCAGGTTTCTTTTGTCCCCTGGGGGAGGCAAGGCTCTCACAACCCAACCCCAGGATGGTGTAACCCACCAGATCCCCTTTCAATTTTATTATTATAAACTTCTTTTGCTTTGTTTCTTTCCCCCTGTGCAGTGAAAAGATGCACTAACCCTTCAAACAAATCACCAAGAGCTACTGGGATGGTAGTCAATGGATGCAGCAAGACTCAGGATTTTCTTCTAGTCAGCCTTAACCATTAATTAACAGCCCTCTTGTTTGTTACTAACTATTGTTGCCATAGTAGCCTCTGTGCATGGTTTCT
This sequence comes from Melanerpes formicivorus, assembly GCF_026170545.1. NCBI lineage: Eukaryota > Metazoa > Chordata > Aves > Piciformes > Picidae > Melanerpes > Melanerpes formicivorus. Next base: position 2,013,440 of record NW_027142453.1, read on the forward strand.
AACAAACAAGGAAGAGTTATCTTTCTCAGCCTAAATCAATCAGAAAATGAATGATTTCAGATTCTCTTGGGTTTTTTTTGTCATGACAGGTACAGCACAGTGAATCATTACAACAGAGTCTTCTGAGAAGGATGTGTCAGTTCATCTCATAGTCTCTCATAGTATCAGTCAGGGTTGGAAGGGACCACAAGGATCATCTAGTTCCAACCCCCCTGCCATGGGCAGGGACACCCCACACTACGTCAGGCTGCCCAGAGCCTCAGCCAGCCTGGGCTTAAACACCTCCAGGGATGGGGCCTCAACCACACCCCTGGACAACCCATTCCAGGGCTTCACCACTCTCATGGGGAAGAACTTTTTCCTCACCTCCAGCCTGAATCTCCCCACCTCCAGCTTCATTCTATTCCCCCTAGTCCTAGCACTACCTGAGATCCTGAGAAGTCCCTCCCCAGCCTTCCTGTAGGCCCCTTTCAGATACTGGAAGGCCACAATGAGGTCACCTGGGAGCCTTCTCTTCTCCAGACTGAACAGCCCCAACTCCTTCAGTCTGTCCTCATAGGAGAGGTGCTCCAGCCCTCTGTTCATCCTCGTGGCCCTTCTCTGGACACCTTCCAGCACCTCCAGATCCCTCTTGGAATAGGGGCTCCAGAACTGGAGGCAGTACTCCAGGTGGTGTCTCACCAGAGCTGAGCAGAGGGGGACAATCACCTCCCTTGACCTGCTGGCCACACTTCTCCTGATGCAGCCCAGGATCTGATTGGCTTTGTGGGCTGCAAGTTCACACTGCTCAAAAAGCAACCTTCAGAAGCAGATCCAGAGACTGAAAGGCCTGTGTCATTTCCACACAAATAAACCCCCTGACTTCAAAAAGTATATTAAAGACAAATTACAATAATATATAAATAATAAGTCAGGAAAATGGGTTCTAGAGTTGTTTTATCTCCAATTCAGCATCTTTTACTCGGGTATGAATGCTTCCATGCACTACTTTTTGCACCAAATTCACAGCTGGTAAGGTAGCAAGGAGGAAAAAAACACTGCAAGAGAATTTTCCTAAAGAACTGACTTAAAACAAATTAGTTGAAACAGAGGAATTTTTCATCCAATTTAGGTTGCTTAGATTGCAAAGTGAACAGCAGCCCACAAGGGAGAAGGGAGGGGGAGGTACACGTCTGTGAACTAAATGCAGGGTAAGTTCTGGCCATTATCATGGTGCTAGGGCTTTGGACATGCTTAGGGAACTGCAGGCTGCAACCTGCAAATTGGATCAATATGTTTCTTGCCTGAGAAATTCCAGGAAGGAGATAACAGGTCCATTATTGGAAAAGATGGTTGTTGCCTTTCTTCTATAGGACAAGGTGACAGATTCTCCTGAAGCAGTAACTGGTCTTTGCTTTTCACAAACCCACACTTTGAAAATGAGAGTCATTTCAAACCTTGTCCAATCTATAATCTGTCTCAGATGGAGTGAGGAGCAGGGAAGAGTGAGAGCATAGCAAAGGCACTCAGACTTTCTTGGTTTTGAAGGTACTAGCTACCCCCAGGTACAAAATGCTCTAGTCACCTTGGTCAACTTTTTGCCCCACAGAAAAAAAACCAAGCATGAAAGCAATGGGACTTAGTGTTCTTTATTATATCAGCCATCTCCTACAGCCAAACAAGTGTCTTTGAATATTTTCATAGAATAGAATAGAATAGACCAGACCAGGTTGGAAGAGACTTTCAAGATCATCACATCCAACCCATCAACCAATCCAACCCACCTAAACAACTAAACCATGGCACCAAGCACCTCATCAAGTCTCCTCCTGAACACCTCCAATGATGGTGACTCCACCACCTCCCCAGGCAGCCCATTCCAATGGCAAATCACTCTCTCTGTATAGAACTTCTACCTAACATCCAACCTAAACCTCCCCTGGTGCACCCTGATAATGCGTTCTCCTGTTCTGGTGCTGGCTGCCTGGGAGAAGAGACCAACCTCTGCCTGTCTGCAACCTCCTTTCAGGTAGTTGTAGACAGCAAGAAAGTCACCCCTGAGTCTCCTCCTCTCCAGGCTAAGCAACCCCAGCTCCCTCAGCCTCTCCTCATAGGGCTTCTGTTTCAAACCCCTCACCAACTTTGTTGCCCTTCTCTGGACACATTCCAGCAAGTCAACCTCCTTCCTAAACTGAGGGGCCCAGAACTGGACACAGGACTCAAGGTGTGGCCTAACCAGTGCTGTGTACAGGGGCAGAATGACCTCCCTGCTCCTGCTGGCCATACTCTTCCTGATGCAGGCCAGGATGCCATTGGCCCTCTTGGCTGCCTGGACACACTGCAGACTTACCATCGACCAGTACCCCCAGCTGCTCTACCTGGCTGCTCTCCAGCCACTCTGACCCCAGCCTGTAGCACTGCATGGGGTTGTTGTGGCCAATGTGCAGAACCTGGCACTTGGATGTGTTCAATCTCCTGCCCTTGGCCTCTGCCCATCTGTCCAGCCTGTCGAGGTCCCTCTGCAGAGCCTCTCTACCCTCCAGCAGATCAACTCCTGCCCCCAGCTTGGTGTCATCAGCAAATTTACTGATGATGGACTCAATGCCCTCATCCAGATCATCAATAAAGATGTTAAAGAGCACAGGGCCCAGCACTGATCCCTGGGGCACACCACTAGTGCCTGGCTGCCAGCTGGCTGTGGCACCATTCACCACCACTCTCTGGGCTCAGCCTCCAGCCAGTTCCTAACCCAATGCAGTGTGCTCCCATCCAAGCCATGGGCTGACAGCTTGGCCAGGAGTTTGCTATGGGGGACGGTGTCAAAGGCCTTGCTGAGGTCCAGGTAGACTACATATGATCTTCCCCAGCACCAAGGTCAGACTGAAAGTTCTGTAGTTCCCCCGAAACTCCTTCCAGCCCCTCCTGTAGATGGGCATCACGTTTGCCAGTCTCCAGCCAGCTGGGACTTCCCCACTTAGCCAGGACTGCTGGTAAATGATGGAAATAATTTAAAAAAAAAGGAAAAAAAAGTTATTTTAGCATGAATAATTTCTCAAAACCAATTTAAAACTAATCTGCTGAGCCACTAAGTTCAGCCCAAGGGAAGGGAACCTCTGGTGATGAGTGTAGAAATTAGACCTTGCAGGCAATATGCTCCAAAATCAGATCTGTGTGAGACAGTATCAGAATCATGCAAAAATGCAGCCTAAGGGCAAAGTGCAGGTATGGTTTTCCTTCTGTCTGCTTAATTTTAACTGAACCTATGCCAGTCAACCTACTACACCTTTGCCAATAGAGCTGGGGCAGTAACAAACTTGAACCTAGAAGAGAATTAACCAGGTTGGAAAAGACCTTTGAGATCATCAAGTCCAACCTATCATCCAACACCATCTAATCAGCTAAACCATGGCACTAAGTGGCCTCTTCCTAAACACCACCAGTGATGGTGACTCCACCACCTTCCTGGGCAGCACATTCCAATGGCCAATCTCTCTTTCTGGGAAGAATTTCTTCCTAACATCCAGCCTAAATCTCCTCTGGTGCAGCTTGAGACTGTGTCCTCTTCTTCTGGTGCTGGCTGCCTGGGAGAGGAGAACAATCCCCACCTGGCTACAACCTCCCTTCAGGTAGTTGTCGACAGCAAGAAGGTCTACCCTGAGCCTCCTCTTCTGCAGGCTAAGCAACCCCAGTTCCCTCAGCCTCTCCTCACAGGGCTGTGCTCTAAACCCCTCCCCAGCTTTGTTGCCCTTCTCTGGACACCTTCCAGCAACTCAACATCTTTCCTAAACTGAGCGGCCCAGAGATGGACACAGGACTCAAGGTGTGGCCTAACCAGTGCTGAGTCCAGGGGCAGAATGACCTCCCTGCTCCTGCTGGCCACACTGTTCCTGACCCAGGCCACAATGCCATTGGCCTTCTTGGCCACTTGGGCAAACCTACTTCCAAGCCAGAATAAAAGTTGGAGAGAAGTGACAAGAGGTAATTTCATTGCTGGAAGTTTAATGAAAGCCAGCAGGTGGACAGCAAAGCAGCACACAAATTGCTGCCTAAGGAGGGGAAGGTCAGCAGAGCAGCCAGGGGAAGCTCTGCCTGGGAAAAGTTAGCAGGCAGTTCTGGGCAGACCTGCTGGCTGACACTGATGTACCTCCACATCCAAGGATTGCTGGGACATGAAAGTGAGCTGGGAAATTGAGGTAGGAGTTTTAGGGGACAGGGGACAACATAAATCTGTTTAAAATGGCATTGCCACTGCTGTGGTGGTTTCAACCCAGCCAGCAACTAAGAGCCATGAAGCTGACTGCTCACTCCTCCTGCTGCCTGCAGTAGGATGGCAAGGAGAATGAAAAGCAAGTGTAACTTGTGGGCTAAGAACAGTGTAATACATAAAATGAAATTAAACTAAAATATAATATTAACAGCAACAACAACAAGAATAGTAATTAAAAAGAAGATAAAAGACAGAGAAACAAAACCCAAGGAAGCCAAGTGATGCACAATGCAATTGCTCACCACCTGCTGACTGGTGCCTAGAGAGTCCCCTGAGCAGTAATCTGTCTGTCCCAGATAACTTCTCTGAGTTTATATATATATATATATATATATATGCCTCTCCTCTGGAGAGGTGGCCACAAGCCAACCTCATGAGGTTCAACAAGACCAAGGGCAGGGTCCTGCATCTGGGTGGAGGCAACCCCAGGCACAAATCCAGGCTGGGCAGAGACTGGCTGGAAAGGAGCCCTGAGGAGAGAGACTTGGGGGTGCTGGTGGATGAGGATTTCAACAGCAGCTCTCAGTGTGCACTTGCAGCCTGGAAAGCCAATCAGGTCCTGGGCTGCATCAAGAGAAGTGTGGCCAGCAGGTCAAGGGAGGTGATTCTCCCCCTCTGCTCAGCTCTGGGGAGACCCCACCTGGAGTCCTGCCTCCAATTCTGGAGCCCCTATTAAAAGAGGGATCTGGAGGTGCTGGAAGGTGTCCAGAGAAGGGCCAGGAGGATGATCAGAGGGCTGGAGCACCTCTCCTGTGAGGACAGACTGAAGGACTTGGGGCTTTTCAGTCTGCAGAAGAGAAGGCTTCCAGGTGACCTATTTGTGGCCTTCCAGTATCTGAAGGGGGCCTACAGGAAGGCTGGGGAAGGATTTCTCAGGATCTCAGGGAGTGATAGGACTAGGGGGAATGGAATGAAGCTGGAGGTGGGGAGATTGAGGCTGGATGTGAGGAGGAAGTTCTTCCCCATGAGAGTGGTGAAACCCTGGAATGGGTTGTCCAGGGAGGTGGTTGGGGTGCCGTCCCTGGAGGTGTTTAAGCCCAGGCTGGCTGAGGCTCTGGCCAGGCTGATGTAGTGTGGGGTGTCCCTGCCCATGGCAGGGGGGTTGGAACTGGATGCTCCTTGTGGTCCCTTCCAACCCTGACTGATACTATGATACTATGATATACTGGGCATGACACTATATGGTATGGAATATCCCTTTGCCTAGTTTGGGTCAGCTGTCCTGACCATGCTCCCTCCCAGCTTCTTGTGCACTTGCTTCTTGGCACAGCACAGGAAACTGAAAAATCCCTGACTTAGGATAAGCACTACTTAGCAACAACTAAAACATCAATGTGTTATCAGCACTGCTCTCTCACTACATCCAAAACTAGGTCTTGCCAGGTAGGTGAAGGAAAGCAAGAAGAGTTTTTTTCAACTACATCAGTGACAAAACAAAGAGCAGGGAAAAGGTGAGCCCACTACTGAATGATGTGGGAGATACGGTAACAGAGGATGCAGAAATGGCAGAGCTGCTCAATGCCTTATTTGCCTCAGTCTCTACTCCTAAGAGCAGCCCTCAGGAACCCCAGCCTGTGGAAGGAAGGGAGCAGAACTGGAAGGAAGGGAGCAGAACTGGAAGGAAGAGAACACTCCACTGGTCAGTGAGGACTGGGTACCAACTGAAACTACACAGATCCATGGGCCCTGATGGGGAGCATCCATGAGTGCTGAGAGAGCTGGCTGATACTGTTGCTGAACCTCTCTCCATCATGTTTGAAAAGTCATGGAGAACAGGAGAGGTGCCTGACAACTGGAAGAAAGCCAATGTCACTCCAGTCATCAAAAGAGGCAAGAAGTTAGACCCAGGCAACTACAACCAGTCAGCTTCACCTCCATCCCTGGAAAGATGATGGAGCAGCTTATTCTGGAGCTCGTCTCTAACCACATGGAAGAAAGAATAGAATAGAATAGAATAGAATAGAATAGAATAGAATAGAATAGAATAGAATAGAACAGAACAGAATTAACCAAGTTGGAAAAGACCTTGGAGATCATCAAGTCCAACCTATCATCCAAAACCATCTAATCAAACAAACCATGGCACCAAGCACCCCATCCAGTCTCTTCCTAAACACCTCTAGGGATGGTGACTCCACCACCTCCCTGGGCAGCACATTCCAATGGCCAATATCTCTTTCTTGGAAAAACTTCTTCTTGACATCCATCCTAAACCTCCCCTGGTGCAGCTTGAGACTGTGTCTTCTTGTTCTGGTGCTGGTTGCCTCGGAGAAGAGACCAACCCTCACCTGGCTACAACCTCCCTTCAGGGAGTTGTAGAGAGCAATAAGGTCTTCTGTGAGCTTCCTTTTCTCCAGGCTAAGCAACCCCAGCTCCCTCAGCCTCTCCTCACAGGGCTGTGCTCCAAACCCCTCCCCAGCTTTGTTGCCTTTCCCTGGGCATGTTCCAGCAACTCAATATCTTTCCTAAACTTTCCTTTCCTTTCTGCTCATAGCCAATCCTTCAAACAGCTTTTTTGTTCCCACTTAGAGGCAGACCAACTATACTTTCTCACTATTGCTAATAGTGATGTTAGAATTGCACTTAGTGTTATTCTTAGGAAGGCTTTCCCTTTTAAATCCTCCTATTAAGAGTAGGTTGCAATGTTACTCAGAGTGGAGGAAGGGCTTTGAAAGATAGCTTACAATTTTCATAGTATGGGGACTCCACAGAGGCACTAGACTTACAAGAGCTATTGAACACAGCTATGGCAGCACTTGACAGATAACACAAAGATGTGCCTATTCTTCAAGTCTCAGTGGAAACCTGTCTTGATCTAATTAATAACCTGGAATCAGCACCAAAGAGAATAAAGAAAAATGTTTCAGAGGGACCAAGGATCTTGAAAGTGAAGGTCATATGTTAAACTCAGGAGAGGGTTGGGTCTGAAATAGAGCATCCTGTTCATAAAATTGACTGACATCATGCATTTGGCTTAAAGCAGACTTAATTTAGAATAGAATAGACTAGAATAGACTAGAATAGACTAGAATAGACTAGACTAGACTAGACTAGAGTAGAATAGAATAGAATAGAATAGAATAGAATAGAATAGAATAGAATAGAATAGAATAGAATAGAATAGAATAGAATAGAATAGAATAGAATAGAATAATAGAAAGAATAGACCAGGTTGAAAGAGACCTTCAAGATCATTGAGTCCAACCTATCATCCAACATCATCTAATCAACTAAACCATGCAACCAAGCACCCCATCCAGTCTCTTCTTAAACACTTCCAGTGATGGTGGCTCCACGACCTCCCTGGGCAGCACATTCCAATGCCCAATCACTCTTTCTGGGAAGAACTTCTTCTTCACCTCCAGCCTAAACCTCCCTGGCACAGCTTGAGACTGTGTCCTCTTATTCTGGTGCTGGTTGCATGGGAGAGGAGACCAAGCTCCACCTGGCTACAAACTCCCTTCAGGGAGTTGTAGACTGCAAGGTCTCCCCTGAGCCTCCTCTTCTCCAGGCTAAGCAACCCCAGTTCCCTCAGCCTCTCCTCACAGGGCTGTGCTCCAAACCCCTCCCCAGCTTTGTTGCCCTTCTCTGGACACCTTCCAGCAACTCAACATCTTTCCTAAACTGAGGAGCCCAGAACTGGACACAGGACTCAAGGTGTGGCCTAACCAGTGCTGAGTCCAGGGGCAGAATGACTTTCCTGCTCCTGCTGGCCACAGTTTTCCTGATACTAGGTAATGAATGACATTGTTGGAGAGACAGTGAGCATGCAACTGATAGCTCTCAGCATATGGGTAATGACACATCTTGCACCTTTTCATTGCCCACATTCTGGCTGCACAGAGATATCTGGACAATAAATGGGGTGAAATGGTGGCTGCAGCACATTTCAGAAACAATAATTGTCCTTTTAGGTCCCTTTAAAAGAAAGACAGTAAAGAACTGGTAAGTTTTCTGTCACTAAGGGCCTCAGAAGAATAAATCACACATCATGAATAATAATAATAATAATAATAATAGAAGAGGGTGGACAGCTGCTCAGCTGAACATCATCAGCATTGACACTTTCCAAGAGCAGCAATCAGTAATCCCCTTGACCAAAGCAGGTGTCATGACAAGATAAAAGTCGTGAGCTACAGTTTCAGTGAGAGTCTGTTACCATAGTCAGAAAGATATGAATTGATTTTGTTTCTGAAAGGAAGATAAAACATCTTCTCCAGTTGAGAGAGGAAGAAATCCACTGGCATTGCTCCCATCCAAGTCTTCAGGAACAGGAGTGAAACTTGCAGAGCTTGTGACATAAAAACCAATAAGTGTTCAGATGAAAAGGTGCCAACCAAAATGAACACTTCCTCAAGAATCCTTCCTTTTTTCATAGAATCATAGAATCAATAAGGTTGGAAAAGACCTCAGAGATCATCAAGTCCAACCTATCACCCAACACCTCATTAGTAACTAAACCATAGCTTCAAGTGCCACCTCCAATCCCTTTTTGAATACCTCCAGGGATGCTGACTCCACCACCTCCCTGGGCAGCTCAGCTCCAATGGCCAATCACTCCTTATGTGAAGAACTTTCTCCTCACCTCAAGCTGTCACCATAGTCCTATGGCACTACAAGCTGCTTGCTGAGTGTATGGCTCTTGATAAACTTTCCAACAGTTTATTTTATTTAGAATTGGCTTTTATTTAGAATAAACCAAACCAGGTTGGAAGAGACCTTCAAGATCATCGTGTCCAACCCATCAACCAATCCAACCCACCCAAACAGCTAACCTATGGCACCAAGCACCCCGTCAAGTCTCCTCCTGAACACCTCCAATGACGGCGACTCCACCACCTCCCTGGGCAGCCCATTCCAATGGGCAATCACTCTCTCTGTATAGAACTTCTTCCTAATATCCAACCTGAACCTCCCCTGGCGCAGCCTGAGACTGTGTCCTCTTGTTCTGGTACTGGCTGCCTGGGAGAATAGACCAACCTCTGCCTGTCTACATCCTCCCTTCAGGTAGTTGTAGAGAGTGATAAGGTCACCCCTGAGTCTCCTCTTCTCCAGGCTGAGCAACCCCAGCTCCCTCAGTCTTTCCTCATAGGGCTTGTGTTCCAAACCCCTCACCAACCTTGTTGCTCTTCTCTGGACTCTTTCCAGCAAGTCAACATCCTTCCTAAACTGAGGGGCCCAGAACTGGACACAGTACTCGAGGTTAACTTACTTGAACCTACAGATGGAGCTACACAGATGGGAAAATGAAAGGTGCAGTACTGGAGGAAGGACTGTGGGTCTGGGCATCATAAGATCTGGAGGCAATGGTCTCTAGTATTAAAGGGCAATGCTCCTGGAAGGATTATAGAAAGATCAGAGGCTCAAAACGTGACACAGAACAAGAGGACAACCAGCTCTTTCTGTGTATCTAGACTTCATTGAGAGCAGATAGTGCATTTGATTGATCTCACTCATGTGACAGTCATGACAGTTACTACTCTGCAGAACTTTGGCCAGGATTTTGGAGATACTGCTGAACAGCTCACACACACTTAAAACAAAAGAACGAAAAAGAAAGAGTATTTGACCGTGGTATCAGAGCTTGGAGGACACAGTCTCAAGCTGTGGCCAAAACACAGGTTCTGTAAGAGATTGAAATTAAAATGGATGTAGGGGGTAAAAAAAACAACTAGTGAACCCCAGCAGCAGATTGATCTTCAATTGGCTTTGAGGTTTTCAGCATTTTTTTTAATTTACTTTTGTTTACTTATTTATTTATATACATAATAATAATTTGCTCCTTGTCTTGTTGTAGGGACTAAAAAACCTGAGTTGGATACTCACAGACACTCTGACTCATCATTTCACAATAAAAAAATGCATAGGGAAGAGAAGAGAAGAGAAGAGAAGAGAAGAGAAGAGAAGAGAAGAGAAGAGAAGAGAAGAGAAGAGAAGAGAAGAGAAGAGAAGAGAAGAGAAGAGAAGAGAAGAGAAGAGAAGAGAAGAGAAGAGAAGAGAAGAGAAGAGAAGAGAAGAGAAGAGAAGAGAAGAGAAGAGAAGAGAGAAGAGAGAAGAGACCTTCAAGACCATCGCGTCCAACCTATTACCCAACACCTAATCAACTAAACCATGCAACCAAGCACCCTATCCAGCCTCCTCCTAAACACCTCCGGTGATGGTGATTCCACCACCTCCCCTGGCAGCCCATTCCAATGGGCAATCACTCTCCCTTTGTAGAATTTCTTTCTATCATCCATTCTGAACCTCCCCGTCACAGCTTGAGACTGTGTCCTCTTGTTCTGGTGCTGGGTGCCTAGCAGAAGAGACCAGCCCCCATCTGTCTACAACCTCCCTTCAGGTAGTTATAGAATAGAATAGAATAGAATAAACCAGGTTGCAAGAGACCTTCAAGATCATCACGTCCAACCTATCACCCAACACCACCCAATCAACTAACCCATAGTTGTAGAGAGCAAGAAGGTCTCCCCTGAGCCTCCTCTTTTCCAGGCTAAGCAACCCCAGCTCCCTCAGCCTCTCCTCGTAGGGCTTGTGCTCCAAACCCCTCACCAGCTTTGTTGCCCTTCTCTGGACACATTCCAGCAAGTCAATACCCTTCCTGAACTGAGGGTCCCAGAACTGGACACAGGACTCAGGGTGTGGTATGTGTCTATATCAGCTTGCACACACAACCAATGGTTTGGACACAATAGTTTCTTTACAAACTCCCAGTCTTGTTTTCATATCTGTTCTCATAAAATGCAACTGTCCCTCTATGGCAGCTTCCCTGAGATTTGCTTCCCTGAGATTTACTTCCCCCATCCTCCCCTTTTTATTTGCCACATTTCCTTTGAGCATCTAGCATATAGATTTTCCTCGGCCTACCAGGCTATTTAGTTTCCATCTGTTCAATAATTCAAATGTATTCATCAAATGCATACATGGCACATTTCCAGGTTGTAACATCCCCTTGCCTTTCTGCCTTTTTGTAGCCAGGTTATTTGCATTTAAGGGGCACAAAGGCAGCCTTGCTCCTTCCCGGTGCTGCTTTGTGCATCAGCTCCCCCTGCTTCCACTTCGCAGACCTCCAGGCGTTGCGTGTGAGCAGCCACTTCATCGCCCCCGCAGCCCCTGGCAGGACAGCTGATCCGTGAGCAAAGCCCAGCGGCATGGATGGTTTGGCCTCTCTGGCAGCATGGCTTGAAGGCAGGCATGTGTTATTTAATACAGTGGCAGCAGGGCTCTCCAAGTCCACTTGTTTGTATGGAGATCAAAGGTATGGTTGCCATGCTTACATGCTCTCCTGGAACAACGTCTCCCCAGGCTCTTCCTCTCCTTTCTCCCTCCTCCCCATGACTTTTGACAGATTAGTATTTTGCCAGTTGTGTTTTCATCACTGAAGAGGCAGCGAGACAATAGAGCAGCACTCCCTCCATCAAACCCCACCTAGGAGCCAGTCCCAGCCCACTGTATGCCCAGGAGGCTGTAACAGAAGGGCAGGGCAAAGAAGCCAGCCCAGAGGAGAAGGGCACTTCCCATCTCATGTGGTAAGCATTAACTCTTTTCATTGCCATTGTTTGTCTCCTCTCACTCTAAAACCAAGGCACTTGTTTCACTGCAGGGATGCCCAGGGCAAAGGTTTGAGGAGGTGTTTGGACTTATGCAGCAATCAGAGATGCCAAAAGAAAACTTTAAGAAACTCCAGCAACAGAAGAATAAAGCTACCAAAAAGCAAGATCAAGTCACAAAGACGCCAGGGAAAAGAAGGCTCCTCTGGAGAATGGGTGAAGGATTGTGGGCAGGAAATAAGAGATTAGAAAAACAAAAACTGTGCAAAAAGAGGAGATATTTATGGGGGTGGGGGGGTGGGGGAAGTACATGAATTTTGCAGTGAAAGGCATGCAATAGATGGGAAAAGCTGACCTGGATTAAACTAATTCTTTGGCTAGATCAGCATCCTGTTTTCCTTTAACATCAATACCAGACGCTACAGAGAAGTGGTATGGGAGACTCCTACACAACTGCAGAAGCAGCTTCACCCAGCCCCCACACTGAGGATCAGTCAGCTCAGCCTTCAGTCACACAACTGCTGTGTAATTGTTTTATAACTGTGTAACATGGAAAAAAAACCAAACTGATGCCTCTCTGATGGCATTCTTATTGATGTAAATACCTATTTCTGCAGAGGTTCAATGCAATACCTTCTGACACCACCTCAGGGCAACACTTTCCAAGGTGAAATTGCATATCTATATCCTTTACAGTTGAAACGCCTTGCCTTTTCATTTAATTGGTTTTCCTGTGCTCCTGTGTTACACCGAAGGTGCAGCAAAGCCATACCCAAACGAAGCCATAGCCAAACAAGAGGACACAGTCTCACGCTGCGCCAAGTGCCTCCAAGTGCTTGGTGCTGCACTTTGGTCACAACAAGCCCATGCAGTGCTACAGGCTGGGGACAGAGGGGCTGGAGAGCAGCCAGGCAGAGAGGGACCTGGGGGTACTGGTTGATAGTAGGTGGAACATGAGCCAGCAGTGTGCCCAGGTAACCAAGAAGGCCAAAGGCATGCTGGCTTGAATCACAAGTAGCGTGGACAGCAGGAGCAGAGAGGTCATTGAGCCCCTGGACTCAGCATTGGTTAGGCCACACCTTGAGTCCTGTGTCCAGTTCTGGGCCCCTCAATTTAAGAAGAATATTGAGACTCTTGAACATGTCCAGAGAAGGGCAATGAGGCTGGGGAGAGGTCTCGAGCACAGCCCTGGGAGGAGAGGCTGAGGGAGCTGGGGTTGCTTAGCCTGGAGAAGAGGAGGCTCAGGGGAGAACTTCTTGCTCTCTACAGCTACCTGAAGGGAGGTTGTAGCCAGGAGGGGGTTGGTCTCTTCTCCTATGCAATCAGCGCCAGAACAAGAGGACACAGTTTCAAGGTGTGCCAGGGGAAGTTTAGGCTCAAGGTGAGGAGAAAGGACTTCACAGAGAGAGTCGTTAGCCATTGGAATGTGCTGCCCAAGGAGGTGGTGGAGTTGCCATCCCTGGAGGTGTTCAAGAGGGGATTGGACCTGGCACTTGGTGCCACGGTTTAGTCATGAGGTCTGTGGTGACAGGTTGGACTTGATGATGTTTGAGGTCTCTTCTAACCTTGGCGATTCTGTGATTCTGTGAAGTTTATGCCACTTAGCATGCATACATCTACTATGAACACATATAAAATTAATATCATATTTATATTGGCCATTGGAATGTGCTGCCCAGGGAGGTGGTGGAGTCACCATCACTGGAAGTGTATAAGAAGAGACTGGGTGGGGCGCTTGGTGCCATGGTTTAGTTGATTAGATGCTGTTGGGTGATGGGTTGGACTTGATGATCTCAGAGGTCTTTTCCAACCTGCTTTATTCTATTCTATTCTAGTCTAGTCTAGTCTAGTCTAGTCTAGTCTAGTCTAATCTAGTCTACCCTACCGTACCCTACCGTACCCTACTGTACCCTACCCTACCCTACCCTACCCTATCCTATCCTATCCTATCCTATCCTATCCTATCCTATCCTATCCTATCCTACTCTATCCTCTCTTTCCATGACACAATAGCGATTCTTATGTGTATCACAAAGCTATTGCTGCTCAGGAATCAGACCTGTGAAGAAAGAAAGTTCTTAGACAAATGACTTGCCAGGGCTTTCTCTGCATAGCAGCTGTTGACTGCATTTGTATCAAAAGCATGAGGTCACAGACCCAGGCACATTTTGCTTTGGTAAATTTAGCCATAGTTCTTGGAAGTCTGTGTAAGCCACGATTCAAACAACACTCACAGACAGGTCTACAAAGGATGATGTTATACAGCTGCTGCTACAAGCAAAGGATTTATGACCCAAATGCCAACACCTGCAACAAGTTTTCTTTATTTATTCAAACTGTTTTTCAGTATTTCTGCTTTGTTTTCACACCCACCACACCTCCCCCCCCCCAAAAAAAAAAAGATAAAAAAGTAATTTTACTCTAAGGGATAGAGAATAGAATAGAATAGAATAGAATAGAATAGAATAGAATAGAATAGAATAGAATAGAGAATAGAATAGAGAATAGAATAGAATAGAATAGAATAGAATAGAATAGAATAGAATAGAATAGAATAGAATAGAATAGAATAGAATAGAATAGAATAGAATGCAATACAATGCAATACAATGCAATACAATTAACCAGGTTGAAAAAGACCTCTGAGATCATCAAGTCCAACCCATCAGCCAACACCATCTAATCAAATAAACCATGGCACAAAGCACCCCATCCAGTCTCTTCCTAAACACCTCCAGGGATGGGGACTCCACCACCTCCCTGGGCAGCACATTCCAATGGCCAATCTCTCTTTCTGGGAAGAATTTCTTCCTAACATCCAGCCTAAAGCTCCCTGGCACAGCTTGAGACTGTGTCCTTTTGTTCTCATCCTGGTTGCCCAGGAGAAGAGGCCAACCCCCACCTGGATACAACCTCCCTTCAGGGAGTTGCAGGCAGCAAGAAGGTCTCCCCTGAGCCTCCTCTTCTCCAGGCTAAGCAACCCCAGCTCCCTCAGCCTCTCCTCACAGGGCTGTGCTCCAAACCCCTCCCCAGCTTTGTTGCCCTTCTCTGGACACCTTCCAGCAACTCAACATCTTTCCTAAACTGCGGGGCCCAGAACTGGACACAGGACTCAAGGTGTGGCCTAACCAGTGCTAAGTCCAGGGGCACAATGACTTCCCTGCTCCTGCTTGCCACACTGTTCCTGATGCAGCCCAGGATGCCATTGGCCTTCTTGGCCACCTGGGCACACTTCTGTCTCATGTTGAGCTTACTGTCATTATTAAAGAAAGAAACAGTGCACTCAGAGCTTTAGTATGGCACAGAACATTCAATGGTTGTGCAATTACTCTGAAAATCTACTTGGTTTTGAACACAGAGCTTTCACTCAGCATAGGCCAAAGGCATCACAACCAGATCTGTATCTGCAGTATCTCAACCAGCCTGATCTAGGGCTTTGGATCATTGCGTTGCGTGAGGTTTAAATCTAGGTTCAAACACTTTCTAAAGCATTTTGGGGCTGGGTTGGCTTTAAAAGGTATTAGCAAATCATGGGACTTTCCAAGAATGAATTAAAAGTTGTTCTGGATACGTCTCATCCTGTAAATCCACCTGGCTTTGTTTCCATTTCAAGTTTACAAGCCACTTCCCCTGTGGAATTCCTACAGGCTAATGGAATAGTAAGCGACTGCAGAGGCAACAAAGCAAGCAACAATGCCCAAAGTGCTCTCTGTTAAACCATGTGAATCAAATAGAGCATATTCCAAACAAGAATGGGTTTGAAAATTATTATTTAGGGCCAGATACAACTCCCATAGACCCTGAGTGTGACTCAACAGCTGAATATGACAACCGAGATGGGAGAGCTGATTCCTACTGTTTTTAGAACCATAGAATAGAATCACAGAATCAATAAGGTTGGAAAAGACCTCAGAGATCATCAAGTCCAACCTGTCACCCAACATCTCTGGACTACTAAACCATGGCTTCATGTGCCACATCCAAACCCATCTTGAACACCTCCAGGGACGGTGACTCCACCACCTCCCTGGGCAGCACATTCCAATGGCAAACAACTCTCTCTGTGAAGAACTTTCTCCTCACCTCCAACCTAAACTTCTCCTGGCACAGTTTGAGACCGTGTCCTCATGTTCTGGTGCTGATTGCCTGGGAGAAGAGACCAACACCCACCTGGCTACAACCTCTCTTCAGGTAGTTGTAGACAGCAAGAAGGTCTCCCCAGAGCCTCCTCTTCTCCAGGCTAAACAACCCCAGCTCCCTCAGCCGCTCCTCACAGGACTGTGCTCAAGGCCTCTCCCCAGCCTTGTTGCCCTTCTCTGGACACGTTCAAGTGGCTCAATGTCCTTCTTAAATTGAGGGGCCCAGAACTGCACACAGTACTCAAGGTGTGGCCTAACCAGTGCTGAGTCCAGGGCCACAATGACCTCCCTGCTCCTGCTGACCACACTCTTTCTGATGCAGGCCAGGATGCCATTGGCCTTCCTGACCACCTGGGCACACTGCTGGCTCATGTTCTGCCTACTGTCAACCAGTATCCCCAGCTCCCTTTCTGTCTGGCTGCTCTCCAGCCCCTCTGTCCTCAGTGTGTAGCACTGCATGGGCTTGTTGTGACCAAAGTGCAGCACCAAGCACTTGGACTTACTGAATGTCATCATGTTGGACTCTGCCCATCTGTCCAGCCTGTCAAGGTACCTCTGGAGAGCCCTTCAACCCTCTATCCAATCAACACCTGCTCCCAGCTTGGTGTCACCTGCGAATTTTGCTGATGACAGACTCAATGCCCTCATCCAGTTCACCAATAAAGATATAGAACAGGATGGGGCCCAGCACTGATTCCTTGGGGACGCCTTTAGTGACTGGCTGCCAGCTGGATGTGGCACCATTCACCACTACTCTCCAGCCAGTTCCTAACCCAGCACAGAGTACTGCTGTCCAAGCCAGAACCTGACAGCTTGGCCAGGAGTTTGCTGTGGGGAACGGCATCAGAGGCCTTGCTGAAGTCCAGGTAGACTACATCCACAGCCTGCCCCACATCCACCAGACAGTCACCTGATCATGGAAGGAGATCTGAACAGATTTCTATTAAAATGCTATTCCAGACTACCTTTGAAAGCAGTAAGAAATCAAACTCATCTGTGTTATATGGCTGCAAAAGAAAGAGATACTGAAATGCAGAGGAGTGTTTTGAATCCTCTAAATCACTGCAGCGGTGGGCCACGGCGCTCGTTTTGGCTGACAAGGACACAGCATTAGCTACAGGCTTCTCCCTGCTCCTTGCCATGCTGACACTACAGGAACCAAGCCATTATTACTCTGATCTTTTTACAGTCTCTTAAATATGAGGTCCCTTTGATTTAATTTATTTTTTTAATTCTCTTAAACTTTCCATGAACCTGAGCTCCTCCTGACCTGAAAGCCCCAGCAACTCTGCTGACCCTTTTGCTAAGCCTGTTTCTGGAAACATCCACAGCTAGAGCTGGGGGATAGCTACTCACATACTAGCAACCTGGGTGGGAGCGATCGATTGCAAGGCCTTTTAGGGTAATGCAGCTCCAACATGTACTGAGAGACAGAGTGCTGAGGTGAAAATGACTTACAGGCCCAATTCCTTTCTGCAGTCCATCTCTAGGAACTGCAATAATTCACTTCAAAGGAAAGATGAATGGCTTGCTCTACATTTATACAACAGTAACAGAACAGAGTTATGTCCTAACCATTTTGCAAGAAACCACAATAATTTTGAACAGCACTTGCTCCAGAATAAAATTAGATTGCAGTTTGGTTTGCAAGCATCCAAGGTTCAAAAGTAGCACGGGAGTGTACACGCTGAAAGAGTCAAGAATGCAAGAAGAGTTTACAGACCTGTACAAAGGAAGGTAACTTCTCAGCAGCCCCATCATGGTATTTCCAAAGGAACTTTCCAAATTCTCATGGCCAATCCTGCAAGAAGTGGAAAGAACAGTTAAAAAAAGAGCATTTCCAAAGGAAAGGGGAGGTTTAGACTTGAGGTGAGGAGGAAGTTCTTCACCGAGCGAGTCATTCCTCATTGGAACGGGTTGCCCAGGGAGGTGGTTGAGTCACCATCCCTGGAGGCGTTCAAGAGGAGATTGGACTTGGCACTTGGTGCCATGGTCTAGTCATGGAGTCTGTGTTGATAGGTTGGACTTGATGATCCTCGAGGTCCTTTCCAACCTAAGTTATACTGTGATACTGTGATACTGTGAAAAGCCAATAAGATCAACTGTCTCCTTGGATACACAATACTAAAAGGCAGCATAGAATTCATAGAAAAGAATCATAGAATCATAGAATCAGTAAGGTTGCAAAAGACCTGAGAGATCATCAGGTCCAACCTGTCACCCAACACCTCATGACTACTCGGCCACGGCACCAAGTGCCACGTCCAATCCCCTCTTGAACACCTCCAGGGATGGTGACTCCACCACCTCCCTGGGCAGCACATTGCAAAGGCTAACAACTCTCTCTGTGAAGAACTTTCTCATCACCTCAAGCCGAATTAGTTTAGATGTTAAACATTTAAAACTATGGGAGCAGCAAGACCATAACAATTATTGATACACAGTGAAGTTGAAGTTAAATAAAACACAAAATGCTGAATTACTCTTAAAGGTATTATAGAGAGCAGTCTTGGTAAAAATGCAATGAATATGTGGGACTGGATAGGAAAGAAAAGGAGAGGAGAGGCTGAGGGAGCTGGGGTTGCTTAGCCTGGAGAAGAGGAGGCTCAGGGGAGACCTTCTTGCTGTCTACAACTACCTGGAGGATGGTTGTAGACACGAGGGGGTTGGTCTCTTCTCCCAGGCAACCAGCACCAGAACAAGAGGACACAGTCTCAAGCTGTGCCAGGGGAGGTTTAGGCTCAAAGTGAGGAGAAAGTTCTTCACAGAGAGAGTTGTTAGCCATTGGAATGTGCTGCCCAGGGAGGTGGTGGAGTCACCATCCCTGGAGGTGTTCAAGAGGGGATTGGACGTGGCACTTGGTGACATGGTCTAGTCATGAGGTCTGTGGTGACAGGTTGGACTTGGTGATCTTTGAGATCTCTTCCAACCTTGGTGATTCTATGATTCTGTGATCATAACAATTATTTATACACAGTGAAGCTGAAGCTAAATAAAACACAATCTGAGTTGCTCTTAAAGATATTATTGAGAGTGGTCTTGATAAAAATGCAATGAATATGTGGGACTGGACAGGAAAGCAAAGGAGAGAATACTGCATCTATTTATATTCCCTTTGAACTGTCTGTAATACAGACCTTAAAGTGCACGTTTTCAAACATAGAGCATATCAAAGAAGCTGACATTTATTTCTAGCTATGGCACTTCTAGGCTTTTGGTAAATGAAACCACAAATAGTCCAGTGGAACAGTGCAGTGTGAGAGAGCATGTACTGATGGGCTCTGCCCAACATCAGTAAATAATCGGTTGGGGTTTTTTTTCCCTTTAACTGAAGCAAAGAATTTCAGCAGCAAACAAATGTCTCACGTCTTGCATGAGTTCTTCAAGGGAGTCAGAGCAAACCTGTCTTTTCACACCTCCTGCATGTGCTATTCCAAGTCAAAATACAATTTATATTCCCTGAGATCTATCAGTTGCTGTTTTCCATTATGACAACCATGATACACAAGGGATAATGATACACAAGACACCAAAGCTTTCTGCCATTACCCCCCCCCCCCGGAATCCACACCCGTTGTTGTAAGGATAATGATCTGGGTATCTTCCAGGCCAGTGGGGTTTTTTTTTGCAGTTTTTGTGTTAAAAAAATCACCTCTTGCATTAAATTTAAAACCATCCCCTTCACAGATACAATTGAGTCACCCCATTACCTCTGGGACAGATATAAATTATGCATTCTTTGATTCTCTTTAAAATTTTAGATGCGCAAAGGGGGACAGAAAAGCATCTAAATGGTGCTAAAAATATAAGGCATTCAGGGAAGAAACAATAACTTGTACGGTATTAACTGCTACAGCGCTCTGAAGGCTCCCTGCCTGGTCAAGAAAAGCACATAAAGCACTGAAACATAACAGCAGGCTTGCATGCTAATGGCTGCTAGTGACAAGGACTCATTGAATGTCACCGCTTCACATACTGCGTGCTGTTCATTTTTCTTATCTGTGTGACCTCTCCTTTGAAAATGACTGATGAAACTCCCATGAATTAGCATCTCTGCTTCTGGGCATTTGCCACCAAGAAGGCATTCAGTAACATCTCTACTGAAACCAAAAAAAAACCCAACAAATAAATAAAGAAAGCAAGCAAGGGAAACAGAAAATCATAATCTTAACCCAAAAAAAATAGTCACTCTGCCTGTTAAAGCATACTCAGTGTGCACTGCATAAAGGACTTCTTGCCTGAAGCCTCCTCATTAGGTTGTGTGGTTTTTTTTTACCTTGGTGCCCTTTAAGAGTATTGGCTTGTCACAATACATGCATTCACATTTCAGACTTGGCTAACATTTTCATAATTGGTGTGAATAAAAAGGAATAGCTGTTACTGCAAGAGAAAAAAAAAAAAAGAAAGAAGAAATGTCTCTGTTCTGATGCCCTGCTGCTATGATGACCTATTTCACACTAGCATCTGCTCTCTTCCAATGAACCACTCCAGATGTAAGCTGGCGAAACGGCGCTGCGAGTGTGATACCCAGACGTCCACTGAGTGCTGCAGATGTTTTCTTCCATGCTTCACATTAAATGTGTGCCTGATTAAATTTTCTTCTTTTCCCCCCCTTTATTATTTCAACTGCTTGGCCCACAGAATTTCCTAGGAAGTTCACAGAAGATGGGATCCAATCTGCAGCTCCCTTTGTGTGAGCGGGTTCATTAATGTCTGGGATAACCAGGCAAAAAGAGCTTTGGTCTGAAACTGCCAAAAGAAATGCAGACTTGAGCAATCCATTATGCCTTCATATTATTTGCCTGAGGATTTCACACAGCACTCATTTCAATTCCAAAATTACAGCTGTTTGTAATATTCAGATGCATCAGTCTGACCAAAAAATATTATGCCCATTCTCTGCCTCAAGCCCTTGACCTGAACGAGGTTAGTGACAGGGATATGAATGACTTGAGCAGAAAATGAAACAAAAGTAGTTTTAGCGTGGAGTACAATATTTCTTCTGTCACTTAACCATTATTCCCCTCCCCCCCCTCCCCTCACAATATTACAGGGTAGGCTGCAAATCTTCAAGGCTAGCAGCCACCACGACAGCCTAAGTGCCATTTAAAAGAATAATAATTTATGAGACGCCCTGGTGGAATAGCAAAGGTCACAGAGAAGGCTCCCTGGGGAGGAGCGGATGACAAAGGTTACAACGATAACTGAAGACTTGCCTACAGGAAGGGCTTTGCTCGGAAGTAAGATGTGTTCCTGCAACAGCTTCATCCTGCCTAATGCAGTCGCCTCATCCACATTAACAGGTCACCTTTAAGTTAGCTACAAGGCTATTGAAATATGCTGCTGAAATCTGTGGCTTAGCAGCTTGGCTACCAACCCGCTGAGACAGAGGACACTGTGGGGCTGTTCCACAGAGCACAATGAGATGCCTGGTGACTGATTTGATCCCACATGGGCCATCAAACTTGAAATATCTCCAGAGTCTTTGCAAGACAGTCCCCAGATAGACACCCCCTTTGGGGCAGGCAGTACCAAAACAAGAGGACACAGTCTCAGGCTGCACCAGGGGAGGTTTAGGCTGGAGGTTAGGAGGAAGTTTTACACAGAGAGAGTGATTGCCCGTTGGAATGGGCTGCCCGAGGAGGTGGTGGAGTCACCATCACTGGAGGTGTTCAGGAGGAGACTTGACAGGGTGCTTGGTTGCATGGGTTAGTTGATTAGGTCATGTTGGATGATGGGTTGGACATGATGATCTTGAAGGTCTCTTCCAACCTGGTCTGGTCTATTCTATTCTATTCTATTCTATTCTATTCTATTCTATTCTATTCTATTCTATTCTATTCTATTCTATTCTATTTGTTCTGTTCTGTTCTGTTTGTTCTTTTTGTTCTATTCTATTCTATTATTCAAAAACCACCATAGACAGGTGCAGTTTCTCCTAGAAGCAGCGTGGAAGACTGGTGTATGAGGAGCCTCAGAGACACAGTTAACACTTTTCTCCCAGGCAGTTGTCAATTTATACACCAACCACCACACTACATGGTGGTTTTGGGCTGGTTTTTCTTGCCACAGCTACAGCATTCCCCTTACTCAGCTGCTGCAAGTACAGAAAAAAATAAAAGACAAGGATGAAGACAAGCAGGAACAACTCGTCTTGGCGCGGCTCCACTCTCCACAGCATCATCTCTGGGCTCATAAAATACACATTAACTGGTGGGAGAAGCTGGCACAGCAAACACAGGGGTAACTGGCGTTGTCTGCAGAACGCCAGAGCAATAAAGACAAGTTTAACCTGAAGCCAGCACCCAAGAGCAGACAGCTCTCATCTTCTCAGAAACGTGCTCCCATAACCGTTTTGATAACTGACAGTTTCCAACTGCTCCTGATCGGCTGTGGGAGGCTTCCGCTGCCAGAGCAATGCTTGGCGCTTGTGAAGGAGGTCTGCACGGCTCTGAAGGGTACAGGTGCACTATGTGCTGGTCAAGAAGAGATTACTGAGCACTGAATATAAAAGATTAAGCTTAATTGCAGTAGGACAACTGCTAGAGCCCATCTTCATGGCATTTTCCCTCCAAGCCAGGCCTCCTAGTTCATTAAGAGGTACTTGAGATACTGGTAACCATTTCACAGTCTCAAGCTGCACCAGGGGAGGTTTAGGCTGGATGTTAGGAAGAAGTTCTTCCCAGAAAGAGTGATTGGCCATTGGAATGTGCTGCCCAGGGAGGTGGTGGAGTCACAATCACTGGAAGTGTTTGGGAAGAGACTGGATGGGGTGCTTGGTGCCATTGTTTAG
This sequence comes from Melanerpes formicivorus, assembly GCF_026170545.1. Classification (NCBI taxonomy): domain Eukaryota; kingdom Metazoa; phylum Chordata; class Aves; order Piciformes; family Picidae; genus Melanerpes; species Melanerpes formicivorus. Next base: position 2,036,165 of record NW_027142453.1, read on the forward strand.
TTGATTAGATGGTGTTGGGTGATAGGTTGAACTTGATGATCTCTGAGTTTTTTTCCAACATAGTTAATTCTATTCTATTCTATTCTATTCTATTCTATTCTAGTCTAGTCTAGTCTAGTCTAGTCTAGTCTAGTCTAGTCTAGTCTAGTCTAGTCTATCCTATCCTATCCTACCCTTTCCTATCCTATTCTATTCCATTCCATTCCATTCCATTCCATTCCATTCTACTCTACTCTACTCTACTCTACTCTACTCTACTCTACTCTGGTAGATTTACCTAAGGTGATATCTGAGGACTCTCATCTATGTTCTTATACAAAATACAGCAGTTTGCTGAAGGGGACTAATGCCACTGACATTCACAGTACCTGCATACCCTCACTCCAGCAGTCCCTGGTCACCATGGGCAGTAAGGACTTTGGCTGGCCATAGAAATCACCAAACATATTTACAGTTCCATAATTACACACCAACAACATTGGAGTATGCCTTCAGGAGAGGGAAGGGCAGAAGAGAAGCAGAAAATGAGGTGCAGGTGAGCAAGCCTTTGTAACAGCATCTATTATCTTGCACATAGAATCATAGTATCATAGTATCACAGTATCAGTCAGGGTTGGAAGGAACCATAAGAATCATCTAGTTCCAACTCCCCTGCTATGGGCAGGGACACCCCACACTAGAATCAATAAGGTTGAATCATAGTATCATAGTATCATAGTATCAGTCAGGGTTGGAAGCGACTGCAAGGATCATCTAGTTCCAACCCCCCTGCCATGGGCAGGGACACCCCACACTAGATCAGGCCCAGGTAGAATCAATACCTCAGAGATCATCACCTGCAGGAGGAAGGGAATGGCACAGGAACGTTGCACACAATGGATAACCCAGGTGATGCCCAAGTGACAATTCTGCTGTGCACACCACCAGGGAGCCCCCTTGAACCTGGCCAAGACTGGGAACCAGCATTTCCAACGCATTGCTTAATGCTTAGAGCTGCTTACTCCAGCGTGGCAGCTCCCTCTCAGTGCCAAGCTTTGGCTCTATGTGTGGGGTTTTATACTCTCCCACGTTGGTTTTGTGTGCTCTGTCTTCCTTTATTACGTTTAAACAGGATGGAGGGGAAGAGGAGGATATAAATTCACCGCTGGGGACACGTCAGTGTTTGCTCAACATGCTCTCCATTCCTTTATTAATTTTGTATTGAATGGTGGATAGGATTTCACTCTAGGGGGGAATCAGGAGAAGCAAAAGGCCTTCCCCACAGCAGGGCATCAGTGGGGAAGAGGAGGTTATTTCTCTGTGGGTTTGTTTTGAGTGATTCGCATGCTTTCACGGCTTTGTAAAGCTGAGGGCCTTGTGCCTTCATGAGCAGGCAGTTTCAGTGCTGTGACCTACTGGTCTGAAGAAGCTGATTATCTCAGTGTAACAGTTGTTATGAAAGCCTTACAGCACATTTTAAAAGCAGCAGATGATGCCTTTTTATAGTGCAAGAACAGTATGTAAAGGGGGAAATGAAAAAGCCTTGGAAATTAAGATATATTTCCAAATAAGACTTATTGTTTTTCACCAGTACAAATACATTAAAAAATCCCCCCAGGAATTACAAAATGGTTCTTGTTTGACATAGGCTCATAAGTTTTAACTCTTGGCCACAAAGTTTAACCCTTGGCCCTCTGCAAAAATTGCCTCAACTGGTGTGAACCAGCTTGGCAGCCTGTGTCCTGAAGGGACAAAAAGCCTCAAAAACGATCTGAATCAGACAATGGGGCAGGAGCCAGCAGGTCTGGTTTATCAGCAAATTGCCCAGGCTTGTCTGAACATGTCTTGAGGTCCAAGTGGAGGGCACAGCCTCAAGCTGCACCAGGGGATGTTTAGGCTTGAGGTGAGGAGAAAGTTCTTCACACAAAGAGTGATTTGCCATTGGAATGGGCTAGCCAGGGAGGTGGTGGAGTCTCCATCCCTGGAGGTGTTCAAGAGGGGATTGGACGTGGAGCTTGGTGCCATGGTTTAGTTAGTCCTGAGGTGTTGCATGATAGGTTGCACTTGATGATCTCTGAGGTCTTTTCCAAGCTACTGATTCTATGATTCTATGATTCTAAGTGAGCCAGGTGTGTGTGCCTTTGGCCACGTTTGGAGAAAACTCATTCTACAGGTTAAAGTGTCAGGTTTTTTTCTCTTAATCTTTGTAGTCATTGGCCCTCATTGTCTCAGGAAATCTATAAATACCAGCCCAAAGAGCCAGTGTCTTGTCTTGGACCTGGGGGTACTGGTCGATAGTATGCTGAACAGGAGCCAGCAGTGTGCCCAGGTGATCAAGATGGACAGTGGCATCCCGGCCTACATCAGGAATAGTGTGGCCAGCAGGGAGGTCATTGTGCCCCTGGACTCAGCACTGGTTAGGCCATGCCTTCAGTAATGTTTCCAGTTCTGGGCCCCTCAGTTTAAGAAGGACATTGAGACACCTGAATGTGTCCAGAGAAGGGCAAAAAGGCTGGGGAGAGGCCTCAAGCACAAGCTCTATGAGGGGAGGCTGAGGGTCCTGGGGTTGCTTAGCCTGGAGAAGAGGAGGCTCAGAGGAGACCTTCTTGCTCTCTACAACTGCCTGAAGGAAGGTTGTAGCCAGATGGGGGTTGGTCTCTTCTCCCAGGCAACCAGCACCAGAACAAGAGGACACAGTCTCAAGCTGCACCAGGGGAGGTTTAGGCTGGATGTTAGGAAGAAGTTCATCATAGAAAGAGAGATTGGCCATTTGAATGTGCTGCCCAGGGAGGTGGTGGAGTCACCATCACTGGAAGTGTTCAGGAAGAGACTGGATGGGGTGCTTGGTGCCATGGTTTAGTTGATTAGATGGATAATAGGTTGGACTTGATGATCTCGAAGGTCTTTTCCAACCTGATTAATTCTATTCCATTCCATTCTATTCCATTCCATTCCATTCCATTCCATTCCATTCCATTCCATTCCATTCCATTCCATTCCATTCTAAAACATGTTGCATACTTTAAAACTGAATTGTGGACTAGCTGGCTCTCACTGAACATGTGTATGGACGCAAGTCATTCCTTTCCTAACCTGTTGCAGCTGGGACATGAACTTCTTGTGTGACTGATGGCAGGCACAGAAAGTTTCTGTGCTGAGAAGCAGAATTCCCATTTTGAGCATCAGAAAGAGCGGAACTGCTTCAATTGAAAAAGGAGTGAGAGAAACAGGAATGAAAGAAGCTAGGGGACTTCAGCTGGCTGTGATGAGTTCTGTAGGTCAGCAGTTTTATACTTGCTGAATACAGCTGGATTTTGAATAAGGATGAGAGAAAGAGGAAGGGCAGGATTTGGAAACTGGCTTGCATCCATCCAAGATGGTAACATGCAACGCAGGGAAAAAGTAATAACTACCAGGTACATGTCACAGCACACAATGCTAATAGGCTTTAATAAAGGCTAATTCAATGATACTCACTGCCTCCTTGCTGTGCTGCCAGCAGCCTGGGTGTTCCCAGAGGCTGAAGACAGGCAGGCAAGCAAGAGGGCAGGGAGTAAAGGAGGTCAGCAGCCTTGCCTAGCCATGAAAGCCTTGTTCAGGATCCTGCTTACTGCTCCGCACACAGGGAGACAGGAGTCAGTCAATGCTCCATGTAATTTGTCTATTAGCTATGTCCTGGACAAAACACAGGTCAGCAGCAGTATTCTGTACTCAGTTCCTCTCAGAGTCCTCCAAAAATAGAAGAGAAACTGGCAAGCGTTGTGGTTTCTGTCCTTCACTTTCCTGCAAGTCGTCTTGCTCTCCTCTCTTTCAGTGTCACTGCTCATGAGGAATTTCACTCAGTCATTGCCTCTCTTCAACCTGGAGAAGAGGAGCTCAGCAGGGTCCTCATCACACTATTCTAATACTAAAATGGTGCCTACAAAGAGGATGGAGTCTCTCCATGAGCATCCACGTAGAAAAGGCAAGGGGCAACATGCACAAGTTGTACAAGGAGAGGCTTAATCTCAATATGAGAAATACATTTTTTATAGTAAGAACAATAAACCACTGGAACAGCCTCCTCAGGGACAAAGCAGAATCCCTGCCAAACTGAGCTGTTCTATGATCCTGGGAGTAGCTATGCCCCCCAAAATACTACCTCTCTGGAGACTGATTCCCAGACATTCCCATTCAAACCTCCTAAACTGTCCATATAATCACAGTATCACAGTATCGCTAAGGTTGGAAGAGACCTCAAAGATCATCGAGTCCAACCTGTCACCACAGACCTCATGACTAGACCATGGCACCAAGTGCCACATCCAATCCCTCTTCAGCACCTCCAGGGACGGTGACTCCACCACCTCCCTGGGCAGCATATTCCAATGGCTAACAACTCTCTCAGTGAAGAACTTTCTCCTCACCTTGAGCCTAAACCTCCCCTGGTGCAGCCTGAGACTGTGTCCTCTTGTTCTGGTGCTGGTTGCCTGGGAGAAGAAACCAACCCTCTCCTGGCTACAACCTCCCTTCAGGCAGTTGTAGAGAGCAAGAAGGTCTCCTCTAAGCTTCCTCTTTTCCAGGCTACACAACCCCAGCTCCCTCAGCCTCTCCTCATAGGGCTTTGTGCTCAAGACCTCTCCCCAGCCTTGTTGCCCTTCTCTGGACATGTTCAAGTGTCTCAATGTCCTTCTTAAACTGAGGGGCCCAGAACTGGACACAGGACTCAAGGTGTGGCCTGAACAGTGCTGAGTATAGGGGGAGAATGATCTCCCTGCTCCTGCTGGCCACACATTTCTGATGCAGGCCAGGAAGCCACTGGCCTTCTTTGTCATCTGGGCACACTGCTGGCTCATGTTTAGCTGCCTGTCAATCAGTGCCCCTAGGTCCCTTTCTGTTTGGCTGCTCTCCACCCACAGTAGCAGGCATACAGGTAAGACATACCAGCTAGTTGAGCATGACTGCATAGAAATGAGAGGACAAAGGTAGGGAACACCATAATATTTCAGAGCCCATAACCATTTGAATATTAGTATGAAGCTGCTACAACTGAGCTTGAATTACTGCAGATCCTAACAGGAATAAAACAGCAGTAATTTGCCCATTACAATATAATAAAGGAACTGTATCACACAAACACAGATTTTCTTAATAGCAGTGCAGCATGATTAAAAAGTGTATAATACCAGCATGAACCACTCATAAAGACAGGCCAAAAGTGGTATAAACCAATGGACTCCAGAGGCATTTCTATATTCTAGTATGTATTTAATAAACCCCAAACAACAAACCAACAGAAAACCTTCAATCCACTGAATCTTTGTCAGGAGATTACATATTTGCATCTTCTCTCCAGACCTATGATATCCATCAAATACAATAATTAATTGTTCTGCACAGCTGCATCCCTAACACACAGTAGTGAAACCTCCACTTAACCAAGAAATGAGAGCAGCTAAGAACAGGAAGGAAGAATTTCCGAGCTACTAGGAAGGAATCACACAAACACATGGGAGAAAAAACAGTGATACATGTACAACCTTTGCAAGAAACTCCCTCAGCAAAGAAAATAGAATAGAATTAATCAGGTTGGAAAAGACCTTCGAGAGCATTGAGTCCAACCTACCACAGTATCACAGCATCACTAAGGTTGGAAGAGACCTCGAGGATCATCAAGTCCAACCTGCCACCACAGACCTCGTGACTAGACCATGGCACCAAGTGACCCGTCCAATCCCCTCTTGAACACCTCCAGTGATGGTGACTCCACCACCTCCCTGGGCAGCACATTCCAATGACTAATGACTCTCTCTGTGAAGAACTTTCTCCTCACCTATCATCCAACACCATCTAATCAACTAAACAATGGCACCAAGCACCCCATCCAGTCTCCTCCTAAACACCTCCAGTGATGGTGACTCCACCACCTCCCTGGGCAGCACATTCCAATGGCCAATCACTCCTTCTATGAAGAACTTCTTCCTAACATCCAGCCTAAACCTTCCCTGGCACAGCTTGAGACTGTGTCCTCTTGTTCTGGTGCTGGTTGCCTGGGAGAAAAGACCAACCCCCACCTGGCTACAACCTCCCTTCAGGGAGTTGAAGAGAGCAAGAAGGTCTCCTCTGAGCCTCCTCTTCTCCAGGCTCAGCAACCCCAGCTCCTCCAGCCTCTCCTCAAAGCTATGCTTCCAAAGGACAGCAGACATTTGCACAGCTCAACTTCTGTGTTTGCAGCTGCACATTTACTAAAGCTTGTTAAAGCAAGAAATAAGGGAGGGAAGCATTGCCTTATACAGCATTTTCAAAAGCAGAGGTGTCCTGCTTGTATGGCAGCATACAATGGATTTCACATCCCACAAATTCAGGCACATGGAACTCGCTAAAAAACTAGAAGGGTCTTTCCTATAGGGGGTAAAGGAGTCACAGAGAAAGCCTCAATCTGTTTTGAGAATCAGGTCAAGAAACAAAAGCTTACACACACTTGAATACAAGTTTGCTAGGAGAATCATCATATTTCTGCAAAGGTCATCTCAGGTGAAAGTCTGAAATCCACACTGTTTCTTTACATAACCAGGTGTACATCCAACAGGCATTAGAAAAGGGGGGAGGGAAATCTGGTTTGTTCTGTTTTGTTTGCTTAGAATCTGACACCTTGAAAATTAACTTGTTAAAAACACTATTTTCCATCTGCCAGCAGCACCACAGCATATATATAGTACTTGAAGTGCAGAAGAGGATATGAAGACCCTCAGAGCACTCATGCAACAGCACCACAGCATATATCTAGCTGTTTAAGTGCAGAAGAGGATGTGATGACCCTCAGAGCACTCCTGCAGCAGCACCACAGCATATATATAGTAGTTTAAGTGCAAAAAGGATATGAAGACCCTCAGAGCACACATGCAGCAGCACCACAGCATATATATAGTAGTTTAAGTGCAGAAGAGGATATCAAGCCCCTCAGAGAACTCATGCAGCAGCACCATGGCATATATATAGTAGTTTAAGTGCAGAAGAGGATATGAACACCCTCAGAGAACTCATGCAGCAGCACCACAGCATATATATAGCAGTTTAAGTGCAGAAGAGGATATGAAGACCCTCAGAGCACTCCTGCAGCAGCACCACAGCATATATATGTAGTAGCTTAAGTGCAGAAGAGGATATGAAGACCCTCAGAGCACTCCTGCAGCAGCACACCGGCATATATAGAGTAGTTTAAGTGCAGAAGAGGATGTGAAGACCCTCAGAGCACTCCTGCAGCATCACCACAGAATATATCTAGCAGTTTAAGTGCAGAAGAGGATATGAAGACATCAGAGCACTCCTGCAGCAGCACCACAGCATATGTATAGTGGTTTCAGTGCAAAAAGGATATGAACACCCTCAGAGCACTCCTGCAGCAGCACCACAGCACATATATAGTAGTTTAAGTGCAGAAGAGGATATCAAGCCCCTCAGAGAACTCATGCAGCAGCAGTACAGCATATATCTAGCAGTTTAAGTGCAGAAGAGGATATGATGACCCTCAGAGCACTCATGCAACAGCACCACAGCATATATATGTAGTAGTTTAAGTGCACAAGAGGATCTGAAGACCCTCAGAGCACTCCTGCAGCAGTACCACAGCATATATATACTAGGTTAAGTGCAGAAGAGGGTATGAAGACCCTCAGAGCACTCCTGCAGCAGCACCACAGCATATATATACTAGGTTAAGTGCAGAAGAGGGTATGAAGACCCTCAGAGCACTCCTGCAGCAGTACCACAGCATATATATACTAGGTTAAGTGCAGAAGAGGGTATGAAGACCCTCAGAGCACTCCTGCAGCAGCACCACAGCATATATAGAGTAGTTTAAGTGCAGAAGAGGATGTGAAGACCCTCAGAGCACTCCTGCAGCAGCACCACAGAATATATCTAGCAGTTTAAGTGCAGAAGAGGATGTGAAGACCCTCAGAGCACTCCTGCAGCAGCACCACAGCATATGTATAGTGGTTTCAGTGCAAAAAGGATATGAACACCCTCAGAGCACTCCTGCAGCAGCACCACAGCATATATATAGTAGTTTAAGTGCAAAAAGGATATGAACCACCCTCAGAGCACTCCTGCAGCAGCACCACAGTGTATATATAGTAGGTTAAGTGCAGAAGAGATTATCAAGCCCCTCAGAGAACTCATGCAGCAGCAGTACAGCATATATCTAGCAGTTTAAGTGCAGAAGAGGATATGAAGACTCTCAGAGCACTCATGCAACAGCACCACAGCATATATATGTAGTAGTTTAAGTGCACAAGAGGATCTGAAGACCCTCAGAGCACTCCTGCAGCAGCACCACAGCATATATATACTAGGTTAAGTGCAGAAGAGGGTATGAAGACCCTCATAGCACTCCTGCAGCAGCACCATGGCATATATATAGTAGTTTAAGTGCAGAAGAGGATATGAAGACCCTCAGAGCACTCCTGCAGCAGCACCACAGCATATATATAGCAGTTTAAGTGCAGAAGAGGATATCAAGCCCCTCAGAGCACTCCTGCAGCAGCACCATGGCATATATATAGTAGTTTAGTGCAGAAGAGGATATGAAGACCCTCAGAGCACTCCTGCAGCAGCACCACAGCATATATCTAGCAGTTTAAGTGCAGAAGAGGATATGAAGACCCTCAGAAAACTCGTGCTGTTGTGTTCAGGAGATATTTAGGTAGTGTTTCTTGCAAGTTTCCGAGCAATGGCTGGGTCAGTAAGCTCTGGCAAAGGATAGCAGACAGCTGGGTGCAGACTAGACAGCATGTGGACAGGAGTCAGGCTAAGGACAACCCTTGGGCCAGAATGCACTGGAAATAAGACTCTGATTTCTAAAGCATCTGTAGATTACTCCCCCATATATATATAAAAAAAGAGAGAAACACTTGATTTTAAACACAGCTTTTAAATCTACTTTACTTAAAGTCACACTGTAAGAGGATTTGTGACTAAGACAGGAAGGAAAAAAAAAACAACTTCTAAAGGATTACTTGTAATTCTGAGGATCTCTCTGAAACTATGTTTAAAGGTCCAATCCTGGCAGCCCACATGCATGTAAATTGTTCTCTACAGCTCAGTTGCATCCACTTTCACGAGCAAGGATATGTGGCTAGAGACAAGCTTGCAGGTTTAAAGTGGTTGCTTTATTCATGGCATTAATTCCCTCCAGTTAGCCAGAGAGCTGGAGAAGTCCTGCATCAAAGGCCACACCTTGAGTCCTGAATCCAGTTCTGGGCCCCTCAGTTTAGGAAAGATGTTGAATTGCTGGAAGGTGTCCAGAGAAGGGCAACAAAGCTGGGGAGGGGGTTTGGAGCACAGCTCTATAGGAGAGGCTGAGGGAGCTGGGGTTGCTTAGCCTGGAGAAGAGGAGGCTCAGGGAAGACCTTATTGCTTTACTACCTGAAGGGAAGTTGTACACAGGCAAGGGCTGGTCTCTTCTCCCAGGCAACCAGGACCAGAACATGAGGACACAGTCTCAAGCTGTGCCAGGGGAGGTTTAGGCTGGAGGTTAGGAATAAATTCTTTACAGAGAGAGTAATTGGCCATTGGAATGAACTGCCTAGGGAGATGGTGGAGTCACCATCACTGGAGGTGTTTAAGAAGAGACTTGATAGGGTGCTTGGTTGTATGGTTTAGTTGATTAAGTGGTGTTTGATGATAGGTTGGACACGAAGATCTTGAAGGTCTCTTCCAACCTGGCCTATTCTATTCTACTCTATTTCTGTTCTATTCTATTCTATTCTATTCCATTCCATTCCGTTC